>NC_069500.1:532784501-533113251 GCF_027579735.1 Bombina bombina | reverse complement strand
ATGAAGTATCCGACAAGAGTCCAGAAGCTTTGTCTTTCTGGCCTCTGTTAGAAAAATCCTCATTTCTGAGGAGTCTATAATTGTTCCCAAGAAGGGAACCCTTGTTGACGGGGATAGAGAACTCTTTTCCACGTTCACTTTCCAGCCGTGAGATCTGAGAAAGGCCAGGACGATGTCCGTGTGAGCCTTCGCTCGAGGGAGGGACGACGCTTGAATCAGAATGTCGTCCAGGTAAGGTACTACTGCAATGCCCCTTGGTCTTAGTACCGCTAGAAGGGACCCTAGTACCTTTGTGAAAATCCTTGGAGCAGTGGCTAATCCGAAAGGAAGCGCCACAAACTGGTAATGTTTGTCCAGGAATGCAAACCTTAGGAACCGATGATGTTCCTTGTGGATAGGAATATGTAGATACGCATCCTTTAAATCCACCGTGGTCATGAATTGACCTTCCTGGATGGAAGGAAGGATAGTTTGAATGGTTTCCATCTTGAACGATGGGACCTTGAGAAATTTGTTTAAGATCTTGAGATCTAAGATTGGTCTGAACGTTCCCTCTTTTTTGGGAACTATGAACAGATTGGAGTAGAACCCCATCCCTTGTTCTCTTAATGGAACAGGATGAATCACTCCCATTTTTAACAGGTCTTCTACACAATGTAAGAACGCCTGTCTTTTTATGTGGTCTGAAGACAACTGAGACCTGTGGAACCTCCCCCTTGGGGGAAGTCCCTTGAATTCCAGAAGATAACCCTGGGAGACTATTTCTAGCGCCCAAGGATCCAGAACATCTCTTGCCCAAGCCTGAGCGAAGAGAGAGAGTCTGCCCCCCACCAGATCCGGTCCCGGATCGGGGGCCAATATTTCATGCTGTCTTGGTAGCAGTGACAGGTTTCTTGGCCTGCTTTCCCTTGTTCCAGCCTTGCATTGGTCTCCAAGCTGGCTTGGCTTGAGAAGTATTACCCTCTTGCTTAGAGGACGTAGCACTTTGGGCTGGTCCGTTTTTACGAAAGGGACGAAAATTAGGTCTATTTTTTGCCTTGAAAGGCCTATCCTGAGGAAGGGCGTGGCCCTTACCCCCAGTGATATCAGAGATAATCTCTTTCAAGTCAGGGCCAAACAGCGTTTTCCCCTTGAAAGGAATGTTTAGTAACTTGTTCTTGGAAGACGCATCAGCCGACCAAGATTTCAACCAAAGCGCTCTGCGCGCCACAATAGCAAACCCAGAATTCTTAGCCGCTAACCTAGCCACTTGCAAAGTGGCGTCTAGAGTGAAAGAATTAGCCAATTTGAGAGCATTGATTCTGTCCATAATCTCCTCATAAGGAGGAGAATCACTATCGAGCACCTTAATCAGTTCATCAAACCAGAAATATGCAGCTGTAGTGACAGGGACAATGCATGAAATGGGTTGTAGAAGGTAACCCTGCTGAACAAACATCTTTTTAAGCAAACCTTCTAATTTTTTTATCCATAGGATCTTTGAAAGCACAACTATCCTCTATGGGTATAGTGGTGCGTGTGTTTAAAGTAGAAACCGCTCCCTCGACCTTGGGGACTGACTGCCATAAGTCCTTTCTGGGGTCGACCATAGGAAACAATTTTTTAAATATGGGGGGAGGGACGAAAGGAATACCGGGCCTTTCCCATTCTTTATTAACAATGTCCGCCACCCGCTTGGGTATAGGAAAAGCTTCTGGGAGCCCCGGCACCTCTAGGAACTTGTCCATTTTACATAGTTTCTCTGGAATGACCAACTTTTCACAATCATCCAGAGTGGATAATACCTCCTTAAGCAAAATGCGGAGATGTTCCAACTTAAATTTAAATGTAATCACATCAGATTCAGCCTGATGAGAAATGTTCCCTGAATCAGTAATTTCTCCCTCAGACAAAACCTCCCTGGCCCCCTCAAATTGGATTAGGGGCCCTTCAGAGATATTAATATCAGCGTCGTCATGCTCTTCAGTAACTAAAACAGAGCAGCCACGCTTACGCTGACAAGGGTTCATTTTGGCTAAAATGTTTTTGACAGAATTATCCATTACAGCCGTTAATTGTTGCATAGTAAGGAGTATTGGCGCGCTAGATGTACTAGGGGCCTCCTGAGTGGGCAAGACTCGTGTAGACGAAGGAGGGAATGATGCAGTACCATGCTTACTCCCCTCACTTGAGGAATCATCTTGGGCATCATTGTCATTATCACATAAATCACATTTATTTAAATGAATAGGAATTCTGGCTTCCCCACATTCAGAACACAGTCTATCTGGTAGTTCAGACATGTTAAACAGGCATAAACTTGATAAGAAAGTACAAAAAACGTTTTAAAATAAAACCGTTACTGTCACTTTAAATTTTAAACTGAACACACTTTGTTACTGCAATTGCGAAAAAACATGAAGGAATTGTTCAAAAATCACCAAATTTTCACCACAGTGTCTTAAAGCCTTAAAAATATTGCACACCAAATTTGGAAGCTTTAACCCTTAAAATAACGGAACCGGAGCCGTTATAAGCTTTAACCCCTTTACAGTCCCTGGTATCTGCTTTGCTGAGACCCAACCAAGCCCAAAGGGGAATACGATACCAAATGACGCCTTCAGAAAGTCTTTTCTAAGTATCAGAGCTCCTCTCACATGCGACTGCATGCCATGCCTCTCAAAAACAAGTGCGCCACACCGGCGCGAAAATGAGACTCTGCTTATGCTTTGGGAAAGCCCCTAAGAAATAAGGTGTCTAATACAGTGCCTGCCGATATTATTATATCAAAATACCCAGATAAAATGATTCCTCAAGGCTAAATATGTGCTAATAATGAATCGATTTAGCCCAGAAAAGTCTACAGTCTAAATAAGCCCTTGTAAAGCCCTTATTTACGATCGTAATAAATATGGCTTACCGGATCCCATAGGGAAAATGACAGCTTCCAGCATTACATCGTCTTGTTAGAATGTGTCATACCTCAAGCAGCAAGAGACTGCACACTGTTCCCCCAACTGAAGTTAATTGCTCTCAACAGTCCTGTGTGGAACAGCCATGGATTTTAGTTACGGTTGCTAAAATCATTTTCCTCATACAAACAGAAATCTTCATCTCTTTTCTGTTTCTGAGTAAATAGTACATACCAGCACTATTTCAAAATAACAAACTCTTGATTGAATAATAAAAAACTACAGTTAAACACTAAAAAACTCTAAGCCATCTCCGTGGAGATGTTGCCTGTACAACGGCAAAGAGAATGACTGGGGTAGGCGGAGCCTAGGAGGGATCATGTGACCAGCTTTGCTGGGCTCTTTGCCATTTCCTGTTGGGGAAGAGAATATCCCACAAGTAAGGATGACGCCGTGGACCGGACACACCTATGTTGGAGAAATTGGAGGATAAAAAGGAAATCTTTCCATAAGATCAACAGGCTAGATATTATGTAGAAGAAAACAGAATTTATGTTTACCTGATAAATTACTTTCTCCAACGGTGTGTCCGGTCCACGGCGTCATCCTTACTTGTGGGATATTCTCTTCCCCAACAGGAAATGTATTCTCTTCCCCAACAGGAAATGGCAAAGAGCCCAGCAAAGCTGGTCACATGATCCCTCCTAGGCTCCGCCTTCCCCAGTCATTCGACCGACGTAAAGGAGGAATATTTGCATAGGAGAAATCATATGATACCGTGGTGACTGTAGTTAGAAAAAATAAATCATCAGACCTGATTAAAAAAACCAGGGCGGGCCGTGGACCGGACACACCGTTGGAGAAAGTAATTTATCAGGTAAACATAAATTCTGTTTTCTCCAACATAGGTGTGTCCGGTCCACGGCGTCATCCTTACTTGTGGGAACCAATACCAAAGCTTTAGGACACGGATGATGGGAGGGAGCAAATCAGGTCACCTAGATGGAAGGCACCACGGCTTGCAAAACTTTTCTCCCAAAAATAGCCTCAGAAGAAGCAAAAGTATCAAATTTGTAAAATTTGGTAAAAGTGTGCAGTGAAGACCAAGTCGCTGCCTTACATATCTGATCAACAGAAGCCTCGTTCTTGAAGGCCCAAGTGGAAGCCACAGCCCTAGTAGAGTGAGCTGTGATTCTTTCAGGAGGCTGCCGTCCGGCAGTCTCATAAGCCAATCGGATAATGCTTTTAAGCCAAAAGGAAAGAGAGGTAGAAGTCGCTTTTTGACCTCTCCTCTTACCAGAATAGACGACAAACAAAGAAGAAGTTTATCTGAAATCTTTAGTAGCCTCTAAATAGAATTTTAGAGCACGGACTACATCCAAATTGTGTAACAAACGTTCCTTCTTGGACACTGGATTCGGACACAAAGAAGGTACAACTATCTCCTGGTTGATATTCTTGTTGGAAACAACTTTCGGAAGAAAACCAGGCTTAGTACGCAAAACCACCTTATCTGCATGAAACACCAGATAGGGCGGAGAACACTGCAGAGCAGATAACTCAGAAACTCTTCTAGCAGAAGAAATTGCAACCAAAAACAAAACTTTCCAAGATAATAGCTTAATATCTACGGAATGTAAAGGTTCAAACGGAACCCCTTGAAGAACTGAAAGAACTAGGTTTAGACTCCAGGGAGGAGTCAAAGGTTTGCAAACAGGCTTGATCCTAACCAGAGCCTGAACAAACGGTTGAACGTCTGGCACAGTTGCCAGCCTTTTGTGAAGTAGAACAGATAAAGCGGAGATCTGTCCTTTCAGAGAACTTGCAGATAATCCTTTCTCCAAACCCTCTTGTAGAAAGGATAGAATTTTAGGAATCTTTACCTTGTTCCATGGGAATCCTTTAGATTCACACCAACAGATATATTTTTTCCATATCTTATGGTAAATCTTTCTAGTTACAGGCTTTCTAGCCTGAATCAGAGTATCTATAACAGAATCTGAAAACCCACGCTTTGATAAAATCAAGCGTTCAATCTCCAAGCAGTCAGTTGGAGTGATGCCAGATTCGGATGTTCGAACGGACCTTGAACAAGAAGGTCCCGTCTCAAAGGTAGCTTCCATGGTGGAGCCGATGACATATTCACCAGGTCTGCATACCAAGTTCTGCGTGGCCACGCAGGAGCTATCAAAATCACCGAAGCCCTCTCTTGATTGATCCTGGCTACCAGCCTGGGAATGAGAGGAAACGGTGGGAACACATAAGCTAGGTTGAAGGTCCAAGGTGCTACTAGTGCATCTACTAGAGTCGCCTTGGGATCCCTGGATCTGGACCCGTAACAAGGAACCTTGAAGTTCTGGCGAGAGGCCATCAGATCCATGTCTGGAATGCCCCATAATTGAGTTATTTGGGCAAAGATTTCCGGATGGAGTTCCCACTCCCCCGGATGGAATGTCTGACGACTCAGAAAATCCGCTTCCCAATTTTCCACTCCTGGGATGTGGATTGCAGACAAGTGGCAGGAGTGATCCTCCGCCCAATGAATTATCTTGGTCACTTCCTCCATCGCCAGGGAACTCCTTGTTCCCCCCTGATGGTTGATATATGCAACAGTCGTCATGTTGTCGGATTGAAACCTTATGAATTTGGCCCTTGCTAGAAGAGGCCAAGCCTTGAGAGCATTGAATATCGCTCTCAGTTCCAGAATGTTTATCGGGAGAAGAGATTCTTCCCGAGACCATAGACCCTGAGCTTTCAGGGGTCCCCAGACCGCGCCCCAGCCTACCAGACTGGCGTCGGTCGTGACAATGACCCACTCTGGTCTGCGGAAGCTCATCCCCTGTGACAGGTTGTCCAGGATCAGCCACCAACGGAGTGAATCTCTGGTCTTTTGATCTACTTGAATCGTCGGAGACAAGTCTGTATAATCCCCATTCCACTGTCTGAGCATGCACAGTTGTAATGGTCTTAGATGAATCCGCGCAAAAGGAACTATGTCCATTGCCGCAACCATCAAACCTATTACTTCCATGCACTGTGCTATGGAAGGAAGAAGAACGGAATGAAGCACTTGACAAGAGCTTAGAAGTTTTGATTTTCTGGTTTCTGTCAGAAAAATCTTCATTTCCAAGGAATCTATTATTGTTCCCAAGAAGGGAACTCTTGTTGACGGAAATAGAGAACTTTTTTCTACGTTCACTTTCCACCCGTGAGATCTGAGAAAGGCTAGGACAATGTCCGTATGAGCCTTTGCTTGTGGTAGAGACGACGCTTGAATCAGTATGTCGTCCAAAGTTAAAAACCACTAAATATGCTTATAAAGTAATCGTTTTAGCCCATAAAAATGTCTACCAGTCTTTAAAGCCCTTGTGAAGCCCTTTTATTCTTATATTGAAAATTTAAGAAAATGGCTTACCGGATCCCATAGGGAAAATGACAGCTTCCAGCATTACCAAGTCTTGTTAGAAATGTGTCATACCTTGAGCAGCCAAAGTCTGCTCCCTGTTTCCCCCAACTGAAGTTAATTCCTCTCAACAGTCCTGTGTGGAAACAGCCATCGATTTTAGTAACGGTTGCTAAAATCATTTTCCTCTTACAAACAGAAATCTTCATCTCTTTTCTGTTTCAGAGTAAATAGTACATACCAGCACTATTTTAAAATAACAAACTCTTGATAGAAGAATAAAAACTACATTTAAACACCAAAAAACTCTAAGCCATCTCCGTGGAGATGTTGCCTGTGCAACGGCAAAGAGAATGACTAGGGAAGGAGGAGCCTAGGAGGGATCATGTGACCAGCTTTGCTGGGCTCTTTGCCATTTCCTGTTGGGGAAGAGAATACATTTCCTGTTGGGGAAGAGAATATCCCACAAGTAAGGATGACGCCGTGGACCGGACACACCTATGTTGGAGAAAGTACAATTAGTTATCGTGGCTGATCTTAAGGGGGATAAATGGTCTATTAGTGTAAGATATCAGTGACATCTATCTTAAAATACTGAGTACCATCAATTTAGAGCAATAGGATTCCCTACATATTTGACCAAGTGCATTGTGCCGTCTTGGCCACTGACGGCAATAAATCTGTCACGAGTGGCCATCCCATATTTAGCAAGGAGTATATAGTGTAACACATTTAAAGGGATATTAAACCCAAAAAAATTCTCTCATGATTTAGATAGAGAATACAATTTTAAACAACTTTCTAATTTACTTCGATTATCTAATTTATTCCATTCTCTTGGTATTATTTGTTGAAGGAGCAGCAATGCACTAATGGTTTCTAACTGAACACATTGGTGAGTCAATCACAATCGATATAGTAAATATTCAGCCACCAATCAACAGCTACATCCTAGGTTCTCTACTGCTTCTGAGCTTGCCTAGATAAACCTTTCAGCAAAGAATAACAAGAGAAGGAAGCAAATTAAACGATAGAAGTAAATTGGAAAGTTGTTTAAAATTGTATTCTCTATCTGAATCATGAAAGAAACGTTTGGGTTTCATGTCCCTTTAAGTCAACTTTGGACCTCTCCTTATAAAGCAATGAATTAAGCAAATGCAGTACTAATAACAAACTTATGGTATAACCAGATTTGTTAATGCTTAACTCTAGGAGACAGTAATAGCAAGTAACTACAGGGTAGTCTGACAGAAATGCTTAACATATTAAGATCATATTAGTGTGAAACTCAGGGTTTAGTATATCAAACATTCAGCCATTTACCCTCATAATATAACTCACAAAACAAAGGGGTATGAACTTCAGATTATGTGGGCTTCAGCATGTTCCTGCTCGGGTAAGGCATAATCTTTGTTAAAACATCCGCTGATCAGTCAGTGGAGTTTTGCAAAATGTTCCTCTAACAGATTTATCAAAGTTACTTTGAGGTTTTGCGCCTCCATGCTTGCAATGGGGTCCATTTTGTTTCAATGTGAATATCACTTTAGACTCCCACTTGTAGCAGAATAATTATCCTGTTGCAGGATATCGTAACCCCAGAGTCCCTACATAGGACTTGTTTTCTTGTGGTAAACCCACGGCTCAAGCGCTTCAGACGTCAAAATGTCATCCAGACCTGTGAGAAAGTCTGCCACTCCGCTGGCCCAAAGAACATAGGCCAAAAAACACAATCAGAATATCCACTCATAGGATTTATTCCCTCTTAGCAGAATAGTTATCTCAGTGGTATGAAAAACTGAAGGTTTATTGTAAAGAATTTTAGTGAAACTTTGCATCTTGCCGCTTTGGAAGTAGGCTCCGCCCTTCATCAGAGTATTGTTTATAGATGTAAAGGGAAGAACCTTCCATCACTATGATACAAAATTGTGGTACAACCTTGGGTAATGGGTGATCTATTTGATTATTCAACTAAGTATGGACAAGAACTAATCAAGCTAAAGATCTCCCTTGCTATGAAAATGAAAAAGTCCCATTTACTTTGCAACCTCATTGGCTGAAAAGCAAATGCTACATCTCTGAGTAATATAAGAATATGAGTGTTTTTTTTTTTTCTTGCCTTGTAAATATTTTTACAACATTATGGACACTGACATTTTTGTGAGTAGTTTAAAATAAAGAGTTAAATATTAAAAGGGACAGTAAAGTCAAAGTTAATTCTCTTGGTATCCTCTATTAAAAAGTAATCCTACGTGAGCCCAGGAGTGTGCACGTATCTTTAGCTATCAGGTAGCAGTGTTTGCAACAATGTTTATAGCAATATTATATGTAGTTTCAAACACTGCTGCCTAGAATCCTAGACACTCTATGGCAGCTGTGTTTGGAACTATGTATAAAAATATTTTTGCAAACTTTGCTGCAAGATGGCTAAAGACACATGCACACTCCTGAGCTCACCTAGGATTACTCTTTAACAAAGTATACTAGGGGGAATAAACAAGATTGATAATAGAAGTGAATTGAAAAGTTGTTTAAAATTGCATGTTCTATCTGAATCATTGTTTATTATTTTACTGCCCCTTTAACTTTCACATTAGTATATAACCTCTTATGTATTCCAGACTTTGGTGAATATTATGTAAAATTTTCTGTCATTGATGCTTAGATATAATATGGATAGATAATGAAATTAACTTTAAAAGGGGCAATCTAAAAATAAAATACTACGATTCATTTTACCATGTCATTTTTGCTATTAATCTCCCTTGCTAACGGGAGGTGATCAAAATCTTTATCTAATGACTTTTCTGCAAAATTACCTTAAAGTCTATGGGATTTTTTCGTAGATAAATCATTCAACAAAACTTTCCTCGACGGATTGTGACCAAACACGATATTGGGTTCTCACGTCTGTTTTTGCGTGCAAGTGAAATTCTGCTAATATTACAAGTTGAAAGTATATGCGAACGTGTGAGCGCAATCGAGATTTACCCTAGAATGATTACTGAGACCTCAGAGTTCTGGTTAACTATTACATTCAACAAAAAAGTTCACAAAACACATCAAAAATACATTTAAAAGTACTGTTACAATCACAACACTAATAAAAAAAAAAATTTTTTTTAAAATTGCAATAACAAGGGCTATAAGGGCTCAAAGATATAAAGGCCCAGGTGTTAAAAATGACTGTAAAGGGATTTAACATACATATATACCGTATTTAGTTACGCAAGGCATATGCATGTAGCCACCAATCACTGGATTTTGTTTACTGTTCAGGAGATTATTTTTTAACGTCATGGCTACTAAAAAAACAAAACAAAACACAACACAACTACAACAAAGCTGTGAAATGCACTGTAGCCTTATCTTGCAGCCAGCGGGTTAAAAATCAAACTCAGCACTTGTACTAAAGTTGTTTGCAACAATACAATGAAAAAGTTCAGCAAGAAGGGCAGAAGGAATCCCCATGGTCATATAACAAGGGCCGGTTTCTTTGTACCCCCTTTTACAATACAGTTCAAGTACAGCCATCTGATGCTAGGCTGGCTGTTTCACCCTCTGTGAATGCGTCAGTAGTCAGATTGTTAGGCAATTAATAAGACTGTCTGTATTCACCCCAAACACTTCTCAATAAGTTGTGTTGTCAAAAATCCATGTGAAATCCTCTTGAAATATGTGCACTTAATATTCAAGAAAATCACATAAAATAACAAAAACAGATGTGTGTGGTGATGCCTACACAGACTGCACCCACTTTGGGCCTTTATACAGGGGAAACATTTAGATGAAATATACCTGTCTTGTCACATCAGGTACAGGCGGCATTGTAGTCATGTCTTGGGCTAGCAGTAGAACTCCCTTGTCCTCTGGAGAACCCTGTGCTAGACGGTGCTTTTGGTTGGAATCAGATACTTTATTTAAAAATTCTCCTCTGTGAATGATGTAAGAGGGCTAAAAGCAACTACATCCAAGTGGGCATCATCTTATTGAACAAACTATTACAGCACTTCAAAAACTAGGCCTGATGCCAAGATAAGCATCCTGCGGCCACCAACATAGAGCTATATTATAAATGTGAAATATGGTGATCACCTGCCCACTAGGCAACAGGGTTGTTTTTATAAAGGTAGCGCAGTCTCTTTCTCCCCCCATAAAACACACAGGCATGAGAAAACGTTCATGGTTCAGACAGAGTGTACAACTTCTAGACTTTTAAAATGACTTCTATTATAAAACTGAAATCATTCTCTTGATATTCTTTATTGAAAATCATTCTTTGTTATGCTCAGGAGCAGCAATACCCTACTGGGAGCTAGCTGGTGAATACACATATGCCTCTTATCAATGGCTCCCCAGATATATTTAGCTAGTTCCCAGCAGTGAGCATGCAATTGCAAACAACTTTCTTATTTACTTCTATTATCACATTTTCTTTTCCCTCTAGGTATCTCTAGGTAAAAGCAGAGATGTAAGCTCAGGAGCGTGCATATTTATGGAGCACTATATGGCAGCAGTTTAGCAAGAATGTTATACATTTGCAAGAGGATTAGATGGCAGGAATTGTCCCTGCCATATAGTGCACCTGACACCTACCTAGGCATCTCTTTAACAAAGAACAACATATAAACAAAGCATATTTGATAATAGAAGTAAAATGGAAGCTTTTTTTAAAGCAAAACTGTATTCTCTGCCAGAATCACAAAATGCATCGTTTGCGTTTCATATCCCTTTATCTATAAAAGTAACCACTTTGCAGGGATTAAACACAAGAGCACTTTATTAATCACATTACAGTCCGCGTGTAACGAACACGTTAAAGCATTTTCTTGTTGCACATTTATGTCCCTTTAAAAAAAAATAATAATAATTTTTCACAAATCCTGATCTCAAGATGGAGGATAGCAGGTTCAAAAGTAATTGTTCTTTACAGAAAGGACAGTGGATTAAGTAGTAGAGACAGACACAGTGAGAGAATTTGAGAATGCCTGGATATGAATAAGGTTATCCTGAGGATAAACTAAAGCCTATACTTACAATATGGGCCAATTAAATGGCCATCCTGGCTCCTATCTGACATCAAAATCAATGTTTCTAACCACAATGAACTCATTTTGTTGTTAAATTACAGTTTATCCTTTACATAAAGAGGCTAAAAGCTTTTAGGGAGAGTTGCAGTATATTGCTACTAGGTGGATAGTACAAGTAGACAAGTGAGTACAAAAAAAAGCAAACAAATTACTTAAAAAGCCCTTGGGTGAAAACCTAAGGTCCTTTGCAATATAATTTAATTTCTCTCGTAATCTAAATAGTAGACCTGTCAAAGAAACCAGCTTAAGGCTTTATCTGTCCAGAGGCTAACCAGCTGTTTGTACTAAGCGCCAAGATATTTCTACTTTTTGATTAACTTTTACACACAAAAAAAACAGTTCACAGAATTATTAAAGGGGAATGAAACACTTTGAAATTATAATATAAAATGTTTTGCATAGTAATATAATAACTTTGCAATATGCTTTCATTATTATTTTTTCCCTTTTAAAGTAAATTAAATCAGGAAATTAAGGGGTACACATATCAGCCTTACAACCTAACCCTGCTTCATGTATGCCTCAGCAAAGATCATTAGATATGAAATGACTACTAATAGAGATTAGTATATCTATTAGATATACTACAAATATCTAACAGTTGGAGTAGAAAGTTGTCAGCTGTCTACTCCAGAAACAAGTTCTGATTGGCTCCTGCAAATGAGGTAACTATTTTTTAGTACTGTCACCAAAAACAAAAACAAAAACAGTTTATCCAACAAGTGTCCCAACTTCTAGTCTGAGGATAGTGTAATTTCCCTGCATTGTACACATTTTAAGAGTTTGTTTTTTCCTTGGGTCTGAAGCAATACCAATCACTGTGGTGGAATTAGAAAATCAAGTACAGGCCAGGAAATGATATAGCGATGTGAAGTGAGAAAGAGGGAGGAGGTGTGGTAAAATCATGTATAGGTCTGACAGCTTCAGTGCAAGGATTGATAGGAGGAGAGACTGCATAACAAACAAAGCAAAGACATACAACACAGGTCTGTACACACATATACATTCAGGCAAACAATATAATACTATATAAATACTTACATTAAAGGGACAGTCTAGTCAAAATTAAACTTTCATGATTCAGATAGGGCATGCGATTTTAAACTTTCCAATTGACTTTTATCATCAAATTTGCTTTGTTCTCTTGGTATTCTTAGTTGAAAGCTAAACCAAGGTAAGTTCATATGCTAATCTCTAGTCTAAGCCTTGAAGGCTGCCCCTTATTTCAATGCATTTGACAGTTTGTCACAGCTAGAGGGCATTTGTTTATGTGTGCCATATAGATAACATTGTGCTCACGTCCGTGGAGTTACTTATGAGAGGGCACTGGTTGGCTAAAATGCAAGTCTGTCAAAAGAAGTATAATAAGGGGGCAGTCTGAAGAGGCTTAGATATAAGGTAATCAGAGAGGTAAAAAGTATATTAATATAACTGTGTTGCTTGCTTATGCAAAACTGGGGAATGGGTAATAAAGGGGTTATCTATCTTTTTAAACAATAAAAATGCTGGTGTATCACAAGAAGGAACATTATACCACATATGGTGGTCTTGCTCCAAACTACAAACCTTTTGGGAGGCAGTATCACAATACATACAGAAAACACTAGGAACACCTTTCCCACTAGACCCACTCATATTCCTGTTCCACAAATATCAAAAACTTCAATCAAAAACACATAAGAAACTATCGCCTAGATTTGGAGTTTTGCGTTAGCCGTCAAAACCAGCGTTAGAGGCTCCTAACGCTGGTTTTTACCACCCGCTGGTATTTGGAGTCAGTCATTGAAGGGTCTAACGCTCACTTTGCAGCCGCGACTTTTCCATACCGCAGATCCCCCTACGCCAATTGCGTAGCCTATCTTTTCAATGGGATCTTTCTAACGCCGGTATTTAGAGTCTTGGCTGAAGTGAGCGTTAGAAATCTAACGACAAAACTCCAGCCGCAGAAAAAAAAACAGGAGTTAAGAGCTTTCTGGGCTAACGCCGGTTCATAAAGCTCTTAACTACTGTGCTCTAAAGTACACTAACACCCATAAACTACCTATGTACCCCTAAACCGAGGCCCCCCCACATCGCCGCCACTCGATTAAATTTTTTTAACCCCTAATCTGCCGACCGCACACCGCCGCCACCTACGTTATACTTATGTACCCCAATCAGCCAATCAGATTGAGCTCGCATTCTATTGGCTGTTCCGATCAGCCAATAGAATGCGAGCTCAATCTGATTGGCTGATCCAATCAGCCAATCGGATTGAACTTGAATCTGATCGGCTGATTCCATCAGCCAATCAGAATTTTCCTACCTTAATTCCGATTGGCTGATAGAATCCTATCAGCCAATCGGAATTCGAGGGACGCCATCTTGGATGACGTCCCTTAAAGGAACCTTCATTCTTCAGTTGGACGTCGAACGAAGAGGATGGATCCGCGCCGGAGGTCTTCAAGATCAGCCGCTCGTCATCGGATGGAAGAACATAGAAGATGCGGCTTGGATGAAGATGTTTGCCGGTCCGGATGTCCTCTTCTGCCCGGATAGGATGAAGATTTCTTCCCGAAGATGGACTTCTTCATTTGCGGCTTGGATCAAGACTTCAGCCGGAGGATGGACGTCACTCTTCAGCCCCCGCTTGGATGAAGGCTCTTCTGGACCGATCGGTGAACCTGGTGTGGTGAAGACAAGGTAGGGAGATCTTCAGGGGCTTAGTGTTAGGTTTATTTAAGGGGGGTTTGGGTTAGATTAGGGGTATGTGGGTGGTAATGTTGGGGGGTATTGTATGTGTTTTTTTTACAGGCAAAAGAGCTGAATTATTTGGGGCATACCCCGCAAATGGCCCTTTTCAGGGCTGGTAAGGTAAAAGAGCTTTGAACTTTTTTAATTTAGAATAGGGTAGGGCATTTTTTTATTTTGGGGGGCTTTGTTATTTTATTAGGGGGCTTAGAGTAGGTGTAATTAGTTTAAAATTGTTGTAATATTTTTCTAATGTTTGTAAATATTTTTTTTATTTTTTGTACTTTAGTTAGTTTATTTAATTGTATTTATTTGTAGGCATTGTATTTATTTAATTTATTGATAGTGTAGTGTAAGGTTTAATTGTAACTTAGGTAAGGATTTATTTTACAGGTAATTTTGTAATTATTTTAACTAGGTAGCTATTAAATAGTTATTAACTATTTAATAGCTATTGTACCTGGTTAAAATAAATACAAAGTTGCCTGTAAAATAAATATAAATCCTACAATAGCTACAATATAATTATTCCTTATATTGTAGCTATATTAGGGTTTATTTTACAGGTAAGTATTTAGCTTTAAATAGGAATAATTTATTTAATAAGAGTTAATTTATTTCGTTAGATTTAAATTATATTTAATTTAGGGGGGTGTTAGTGTTAGACTTAGCTTTAGGGGTTAATACATTTATTATAGTAGCGGTGAGGTCCGGTCGGCAGATTAGGGGTTAATAATTGAAGTTAGGTGTCGGCGATGTTAGGAAGGACAGATTAGGGGTTAATACTATTTATTATAGGGTTAGTGAGGCGGGAGTGAGGCGGATTAGGGGTTAATACATTTATTATAGTAGCGGTGAGGTCCGGTCGGCAGATTAGGGGTTAATAATTGTAGGTAGGTGGAGGCGACATTGGGGGCGGCAGATTAGGGGTTAATAAATATAATATAGGGGTCGGCGGTGTTAGGGGCAGCAGATTAGGGGTTCATAGGGATAACGTAGGTTGCGGCGGTGTACGGAGCGGCAGATTAGGGGTTAAAGAAAATATGCAGGTGTCAGAGATAGCGGGGGCGGCAGATTAGGGGTTAATAAGTGTAAGGTTAGGGGTGTTTAGACTCGGGGTACATGTTAGGGTGTTAGGTGCAGACATAGGAAGTGTTTCCCCATAGGAAACAATGGGGCTGCGTTAGGAGCTGAACGCTGCTTTTTTGCAGGTGTTAGGTTTTTTTTCGGCTCAAAATGCCCCATTGTTTTTTAAGCTGGCCGCGTCCGTAAGCACCGCTGGTATTGAGAGTTGCAGTGGCGGTAAATTATGCTATACGCTCCCTTTTTGGAGCTTAACGCAGCCCTTCTGTGAACTCTAAATACCAGCGGTATTTAAAAGGTGCGGCCAGAAAAAAGGACGCGTAGCTAACGCACCCCTTTGGTCGCAAAACTCCAAATCTAGGCCTATGTCAACTCATGATAAACAGTGCAAACCAACTAATTCCATGCATGTGGAAAAAAGATACAACTCCTACTATTCAAATGTGGAAACAAGAAATTTTCAAACAAGGTAATAAAGTGTCAATAACACTCACAATCTTATTTACCCTCAAGATGATTATTTTTTTGTTTTCCATATTTTTGTTTTTTTTATTAACTGTTTTTTCAAGCATTCATTTTGGACTCCCTGCAAAAATGCTCCTACTTAGGCACACCCTTAAAGGATTCCAAAAGTTTCATTTTTTTACTCTACATTATCAAAAACCAATCTACATAGCTTAACAATAAAAACTTACCTATTTTCAAGTCAAAACGAGCGTTATCAGCGTAATAAAACTATATAAATTTTATTTGAGAGAAAAACGTCATACAAGCCAAACCTCCTTCTAGTGTGCCTTCATTACAAAATCGTGTGTCCAATCACAATGAGTTATCGTGCATATGATTAACGCATTGTTTCGTCACCCGGCGCATGCGCAATTCAATCCGGCGTTTCGCGCATGCACATATTGCCGCTCTGAATCTACATGTAACCTAATGCATGTAATGGCACAACGCATGCGCTATACAAAAAACATTGATTGGATCTGTATTCCATGCCGGCTAATGCACCTACAAATTGTTATCTGAACTTATAATTTATGGCTGTTATTTTGAGGTCTCGTTTAAACCCACAAACTCAATCAGTGAGCTATTGTTGGGAATGTTTTTATTCATTTCATTCAAAACTTGATAGGTTACCTTTATTATGATATCAATTTCATAATATCAATATATAATGATAATAATGAATATTAATGATAGTAGATAACACATATATATATATATATACAGTGGGGAAAAAAAGGATTTAGTCAGCCACCAATTGTGCAAGTTCTCCCACTTAAGAAGTTGAGAGAGGCCTGTAATTTTCATCATAGGTATACCTCAACTATGAGATACAAAATGTGGAAACAAATCCAGACAATCACATTGTCTGATTTAGAAATAATTTATTTGAAAATTATGGTGGAAAATAAGTATTTGGTCACTTACAAACAAGCAAGATTTCTGGCTCTCACAGACCTGTATCTTCTTCTTTAAGAAGCTCCTCTGTCCTCCACTCATTACCTGTATTAATGGCACCTGTTTGAACTTGTTATCAGTATAAAAGACACCTGTCCACAACCTCAAACAGTCACACTCCAAACTCCACTATGGTGAAGACCAAAGAGCTGTCAAAGGACACCAGAAACAAAATTGTAGACCTGCACCAGGCTGGGAAGACTGAATCTGCAATAGGCAAGCAACTTGGTGTGAAGAAATCAACTGTGGGAGCAATAATTAGAAAATTGAAGACATACAAGACCACTGATAATCTCCCTCGATCTGGGGCTCCACGCAAGATCTCACCCAGTGGGGTCAAAATGATCACAAGAACGGTGAGCAAACATCCCAGAACCACACGAGGGACCTAGTGGATGACCTGCAGAGAGCTGGGACCAACATAACAAAGGCTACTATCAGTAACACACTACGCTGCCAGGGACTCATATCCTGCAGTGCCAGATGTGTCCCCCTGCTTAAGCCAGTACATGTCCGGGCCCGTCTGAAGTATGCTAGAGAGCATTTGGATGATCCAGAAGTGGATTGGGAGAATGTCATATGGTCAGATGAAACCAAAGTAGAACTGTTTGGTAGAAACACAACTTGTCGTGTTTGGAGGACAGAGAACACCATAACTACTGTGAAGCATGGGGGTGGCAACATCATGCTTTGGGGCTGTTTCTCTGCAAAGGGAACAGGATGACTGATCCATGTACATGAAAGAATGAATAGGGCCATATATCGTGAGATTTTGAGTGCAAACCTCCTTCCATCAGCAAGGGCATTGAAGATGAAACATGGCTGGGTCTTTCAGCATGACAATGATCCCAAACACACCGCCCGGGCAACGAAGGAGTGGCTTCGTAAGAAGCATTTCAAGGTTCTGGAGTGGCCTAGCCAGTCTCCAGATCTCAACCCATAGAAAACCTTTGGAGGGAGTTGAAAGTCCGTGTTGCCCAGCGACAGCCCCAAAACATCACTGCTCTAGAGGAGATCTGCATGCAGGAATGGGCCAACATACCAGCAACAGTGTGTGACAACCTTGTGAAGACTTACAGAAAATGTTTGACCTCTGTCATTGCCAACAAAGGATATATAACAAAGTATTGAGATGAACTTTTGATATTGACCAAATACTTATTTTCCACCATAATTTTCAAATAAATTCTTTCCAAATCAGACAATGTGATTGTCTGGATTTGTTTCCACATTTTGTCTCTCATAGAGGGTCTCAGGTATTGGAGAGGACCTTGACGTGGTACCTGAGCTTGTCCCATTTGGCCAGATGCAGTGACTAACCTTTCCAGTTTTGCTTTGAAATCTTAGCTGAGAGCTTGTAAGTGAGTGCTGGGTTTTCTCTGTGTGTTGTATTAATTTGTTTTGTAATTTTCCCTATGGTTCTTGCACCCAGACCTGTCTGGGGTTAACTACTTGTGGCTCTGGGGACAGCACAGCTTCCTGTGAGTGCCAGTGGCACCCAGGGCTGAGCATGTTGCAGGGTCATAGGATGTGTACCCGGTCCGGTATGAGAGTGTAGTTCCCTTCCGTGTTTTATATATATATATATATATATATATATATATATAAACTGTAACAAAATCCAATGTATTCACAATTAATTAATAATAGGATCATTTATGCTTACTATATTATAGATGTACTGCTGATTCATTACTGACATTCCTTTTTTTTCATTATGTGTATTCTTATCAATTACATTATTGGTAAATAGATATTATTGTCAACATTATAACTTAAAAAATAAGAAACAGAGTGCAATATAAAAAGTTACGATATTGGGAATTATTAAAATTATGGTCACTGGAATTAATATTTAACTAATAATATAATATATTTATATTTAAATATATTAAATTAATAGGGGTTTCATTCATAATTAGTCGTACATTGAAATAATGAATTACTTTTACTGCTCGTTATTGCAAGGGGAACTCTCTCAGTGCAGCATTACGATCTTACCTGTTCTAGATCGCTGTCACATCTGTTTTTGCGAGTATCGATTCAGACGGTCTGATGCTTCAGAGGACGGTGACGTAAATGATGACGCGTTACATAGATTGGGCATGCGCAGTACGGACGAAAACGGATATATTGATAACTCAGGTTATTGTGAACGATTCGTTATACAGAATACAGCTTCTAACGGTGGGTTTGGAAAACAATTTTAGCAGATTAATATTTGGAGAACGCTAACAAGATAAGTAAAGCCTTATAGAAATATCATTATTAAAGATAGATATAGCGATTTAAAACAATTCTTTGCAAACGTTTAGTGTCCCTTTAAAAGACAACTACACAGGGACTAAAGATTCTAGCCTATTTACTATACTAGTCAAGAATCTGAAGGACAATTCAGAAAGCAATATTCCCTGGACTCTTATCCTTTAATTACTAAAATGTTACAAATGCATAATTTGTTTGTTTACATATGCAAGTTGAAATAAAAATTATTTACAAAACAAATAAATAAATAAATCTGGTGTAGACTGTCCCTTTAACATATGATCTAGGATTCTACCTAAATGATATTTGTAAAGTTTAGGTCGATGTACATAAAATAAATATAAAGTTCCCCTTAGGGTTATATGTATTCCAAAAGTTTGGTGGTCAAATTGTAAAAAGATTATTGTTTAAAATCAGTCCTGTCAGCTTTAGTTTCTGAATTAAGGCTGTGACACACTACACACTACACACTGCAAGCAGAGCGGCGCACAGCGTGTACATGCGGCAGTGCGCGCTCAGTGTGTCCTGCCTTTTCATCTCTGAGCACTCTGCTGCATCAGGTCGCGTAGCTGAGCGCTCAGAGATAAAATATTTGAACTTCAAAAGCGATGCGACGCGGTGCGAAAGCAGCTGCTTCGCGCCACATCGCGTCACAGCCTTTATGCTGCATAATTATTATTCAAATGTATGCTAAATAGCAAGGCCTACTAAACACATACATGCAAGTAGTTGACACAAAAAATGCAAACAAAAGAACAGGCATAACCTTAAAAATACATATGTGCTCCAATATTTTTACTATAAGTCTAAACAACCAGCTGCAGATAAGACAGTAGGGATGATTTCATGTACATTTTTTTCTCTTGTGTGAGTGCTTGCAGTGAAAGCCAGTGACATGTTGTGTACACCTCTCAACATATCTGGCTGGGTATCAGGTAATCCCCATTTTGTGGGTGGAGCTGTGTTGGGAGGGGTGGGTAGTGAGTGGGGTTGTGGGTGTGTCTGGGCAGATCACGGGCATGTTTGGGGGCTCTGTCAGTGGGTCTGAGAAATTCAGCAAATATGGACATATGACTGTCTCAGAGGGACACATCTAAAAATTTAGGGACTGTCCCTCTTAAATTGGGACAGCTAGGTCTGTGTGACATTATCCAAATTCCTAATAATAATCTGTTTATTAGTGGGTTTTCGTTTTATGTATCTGCATTTTTTTTTCTACAGAACTGGGTTGTTTTTTACAAAGAAGAAGAACAACAACAATACAATCATCTACCGTAGTGTTCGCTCCATAAGACGCACTTTCCACCCCCCCCCCTCAAAAGTAAGGGGAAAAGTCTGTGCGTCTTATGGAGCGAATGTGATCATCAGGGCTGGCGTTTTGTAGTAGGCAGTATAGGCAGCACCCTTAGTGCGCACCAGCACTAATTATTTTTATTTAATTTTTTTAATTTTGATCTCGCTTGCAACTAAACTTATTTTACTAATTCCAAGATTACTGAGTGACACTGCACAGTGACCTGGCTGGCTGGCCCGGCTGCCCGCCCCGACTAATATTGCTTTTAACTTTAATGATGGCACCGTGGTGGTCTGTTGTCAGACACAGAGTCATAGAGTGGAGGACTGGAGCGCGACGAGATGGAGCTCACTTGCCTTGCGCAGCTGCTGCGCTGCACGTCGCTGCCAGTGGCTGACTGAGTCCTGACGTCACTCACTCTGAGACTGAGAGGGAGAAATCTTGTGGGATGAGCCGCGGCCGCCTGACATCTCCACGCGAGTCGTGACACAGGCTCACACACTGTCTGCAGCAGCAGCTCCATCCATCCATCTGAGCCACGTGAGGTGGTGACTGAGTGAGCCCGCCCGCAGAAGACAGTCGACGAGTGAGGAGCATCCTAGCAGGTAGGAATGGTGGCAGCACTGGTGGGGGTATCCGAGTAGAGGTCCGGAGGCCGGAGCTGGCATTTCTTTGAATGGGGGGGGGGTCTATGAGGAGGGGCATTTGAATTTCTACTAGGATGGGGCCTGGGGGGGTCTCTCTGACTCTGAGAGGACCGGGTACACACAGTATGAGTGTGTCAGTGTGGGTGTCATTCATTCATTCAATTAAAAATGACTTCACGTTTGTGATCTGAGCTTCTTAAATTCTGACTCTTGCGATTCAGAGTTCTTGGGGTATACAGACTAGAAGAGTACTCAAAACCTTAAAGTCTCTCTTCTTTTGTTAATGACACTGATGATTCTATTATTCTGTTATAGTTTATTAAATAGTTTACTACACCATTTGATTCAGAATATTTTTTTTCTTGTTTTCCTCCTCTAAAAACTAGGTGCGTCTTATGGTCAGGTGTGTCTTATGGAGCGAAAAATACGGTATCTTATCTGTAGCTTCTTGTGTATTCTCTAAAATGTATAATTTAAGCAGAAATGTATTACAAAACTATTTTAAATGGACCTTCAAATGCAGTATTGTGCATTTCTAAACATGAATTTCATGTCACGTTTATGGAAAGGGAAATGAACGTTTAGACGGCCTTCTCACCTTGCATTTAGCATCAGAATACAGCATTGCTTAACTAGTAAGGTTTTACGACTTGTATCCGCACACCAGGGTCATTTGCCGCATATGAAGCAAGGCTTTCCTTTGCTTTTGTGTTTGCAAGGCTGCCCCAGTTTTTTTCTCAAAAGGCCTTGTTGCCACGGTTGCAGCTGCACAGGCAGGGCCTGCTAGAATTTGTGTTTTAAAGAAGGGGGCACAAAGACATCCATTATGTGAATGTGCACAGAAGCGCTGAGGATACTGACAATCTCCCTCATCATTTTCTGTGTGCGCCACTCCCACCCAACTTGTGTTAAATAATAAAAAACACAAAAAAACTTAATAATACCCATCCTAGCCCATAATTGCTATTTAGATATGATTAGTCACGCACCAGCTGAGACCAGTGGGTAGGTCACTTAATCACAAGGTTTACTGAAATCATTATTGTCTCCTGAGTTATTACTACTAATATTTTGAAAGTCAATTTTAAGTGCTTTTATCTGTAACAAAATTATGTTTTACTACAGAAAGATAGATTTCATTAGCTTATGATGAGCAAATCATCCATTCTTCAATCCTTTCTATATTATTTACTGATAGTCACATGAAATCAAGTACAAAACAGCTAAAATGCTTAAAACATCTACTAAAACGCAGTACTATTTAGATTAATCTGCAAATATCTGTATAGAAATACTTTTGCACGATTGTCTCTCGAAAATTCATGTCGGCTACTAAAACTTAAATTTGTCATTCCCTGTGGGTTTGCAGAATATCTGTCCCAAAAATACATTCCCTTTACAGATTACATTATTGTTCTGATCTAACCGGTATAAAAAGTAACTTGAGTGAGGGAGAGATCAAAGGAATATTACACGTCAATGTTTTATTAGCATTAAACAAAATGTGCAAGATGGCTTATTCGCTAAAGCATTTTGTTTTAACAAAGGGAGATTGTAATTAAAGTGTACACACAATTTCCATAATCTTCAATAGTTTTTTTGTTTTGTTATTTGTAATGTTTGTAGTATTATTATTTTTTTAATAATTTGAGGGGAGTACTCCAACACCCCTTAAAGGGACACTGAACCCAATTTTTTTCTTTCATGATTCAGATAGAGCATGACATTTTAAGCAACTTTCTAATTTACTCCTATTATCAAATTTTCTTCATTATCTTGGTATCTTTATTTGAAATGCAAGAATGTAAGTTTAGATGCCGGCCCATTTTTGGTGAACAACCTGGGATGTTCTTGCTGATTGGTGGATAAATTCATCCACCAATAATAAAATGCTGTCCAGAGTCCTGAACCAAAAAAATAAAAGCTTAGAAGCCTTTTTCAAATAAAGATAGCAAGAGAACAAAGAAAAATTGATAATAGGAGTAAATTAAAAAGTTGCTTAAAATTGCATGCTCTATCTGAATCACGAAATGAAAACATTTGGGTTCAGTGTCCCTTTAACAGTGCAAAACATTTCTACAAATAGCAAATCACCTCAGAATGCTATGGCTGAGGATGTGTGCTTAAAGCCACAGTGGGACAGACCACTTTACCAAGGGTTAAGGATAATGAGGAGTCGGGCTGCTTACAGAAGGAGAGGGATAGAATAATGGACAGAACAGACTTCCCGGAAGAGGCGGAGCAAGCAGGACGCTTGCAACTTCGCGCTTCTCCCTTGAGCTCGAATACCAGCTTGTCAGGCGCAGGAATCCTTGGCCGCTATACACAGGCGACCCGGACAACGAGTGGATTGCAGGAGCAATCAGCGCCTGGAAGTCAGCCACAAGTGAGGCTTCTGAGACTGAAGCAACTTCATTGTTCCCGCACAGATGGGAAAACAGAGTGCCTAAACCTAATAAGCGACTGGTCGGAGGAGTATTAACAGCAGTGTTAAGACCGCGGATAAAGCAGCCGGCAAGGATCAAGAGGAAATAGTACCCTGCAAGTACTGGCAGGGAGCGGATCCTAGAGCAGCGTAACAGGCGGTGGTCAAAAGCACATCAAGTCCCCCCCCCCCCCTTGGCCGGTACGGTGGTGTTGTCGAGAGGGGTGTCGATCCCTGCAAGGTGAGCAGGTTAATTAACGGAGGCCCCTTCTGCAGCGTATACACAGAGGATATTCAGCAGCTATTAAGGTACTGTTTAAATATTATTAAAGCTGTACTAAATAAAGGGCCAGAGTGGAAGGGGGGGAGAGAAGAGCCGATTTGCGGTACCCCTAAAATGAAGCCTTTACAAGGGAAATAATCAAGTCAGGGGTATAAAGGAATAAAGATTGAGTGAACTGCAGCCTGGGAAATAGTCCTGCACCCGAGCAGCTGGGAAGGTGTCTACCTGTTTAGCTTGTTTGCAGAGCCAAAACTTCAGAAAAAGGAAGTATTACCCTTAAAAGCATCAATCTGGTGACAAGATATATATGTTGTGACACACTCCCATAACCCTTATGGGTAAGAGTACAAAGTAGAGCTCCCATAACCTACGGATAGGAGCCAAGAAGATAGAGAGACTTAAAATTGGGCACCCTCTATTGCGAGATCAAGAGGAACATTATAAGTTAACAGTTATCTGGTCTGTTGGTGACTCCTTTGGTTGTTAAAACTAAACAATAAAAAGAAACAGGATCTGAGAAGTGACAAGCCTCTGTAGAGTCAAGAGTGCTGGGAGATCATCTTCAGGGGGGACTAACTTAAAGTGGAGAAAAGAAAAGGGGGACTCTGCCTCTTTTTGTTTTTTTTTTTGTTTTCTTGGTTTACTGTATTCCCCCTGCTTACTTTTCCCCGCTGGCTACTTTTGTTACTGTGATTGATATGCATAATCCTCATTGTTTATAAGGATGGTGAAACTGATGCAGAAAGAAATAGTTATAACATTACTGGGTCATTCGCTGCGTAAGCATAAGCTCAAAGGGCGCTAGATGTATCTCGCTCTGACTAGATGTGGAAACGTTCAATAGCTTACAGAATACCTGGGTTAAATACAGACCTGCTGTGAAAAATAATTAATTCGCTAAAATTGTGATATAGAAAGACCTGTCTGTGTAACATTTTTATTAAGTGAGGAAAGTCTAGAGAGGGGAAGTGGTAGTAATAAAGGCTATAATAACAGATTGGGAAGATATACATACATAGATATATGGGCTGCTAGACAGGAGTGTATAAATATTATAATTTAGAAACACTGTAAAGGATTTTTTGTTCATCTGGTTGACTAAACTATAGTCTATACAGCTTACATAGTTAAAATATACACAACAAAGGGTTAAATCGAGACTATATCACCTCTTACTTGGGCCTAAGTCTCGGAGATAGGCCGTAATCACACGAATTTCACTTAGCTACACCTAGTTTTATTAAAATATACACATAAGAGATATACATATCTTAAATATATTTGTAAAAGATTCGCTCTGCTAAAAACAGAGCCATATTCTCACGTGTCATCTATTTTGTTTTGGGTGTGTGGGTTTTTTTTTTCTCTCACTTTATTGCTTGTAAATTTTGTTTGCTAGAACACTGGTTTGCACTTGCTTCCCTTTAAATTGATAATACAATCTGATGGATAAATATATAGCGACCTCTAAAGGGAGCTCTCCAGCCATGCCCCCGAGACATAGAGAAAAGAAGAATAATCCTAAAAATACGGAGTTGGGCACCGATACACTGCAAATAGACACGGAAACCCAACCCTCTACAAACAATACAGCTGAGATAGTAGCTCAGATATCTAGAGTATTTACGCTGCAGTTAGATGCCCTTAAAGTGGAGATTAAACATGATATTAACTCCTTATCGACTGAAGTTAGGCAGTTCACTACGAGAATAGAAGAGGTAGAAAACAGGGTCTCAGATTTAGAAGACAGAATGACCCAGATGGAGCAGACTAATTCCAGATTGCAGACTAACTCAGACACTATGCAGAAAAAGATAGAAGACTTAGAAGACAGGGCACGCCGCAACAATATTAGGATCATTGGGGTCCCTGAGAATGCTGATTTTAAAGACTTAGCCTATTTTGTTACCAATACACTCCCTAAAGCTTTGAATATGTATTCAGAATCCCAACCCTTACAAATTGAAAGAATACATAGAATGGGGATAAGTCACAGAAACCCAGACGGTACATTACAACCGAGGCCTATAATTGTTAAATTTTTAAAATTCACAGATAAAGTTAGTATGATGAGAAATTACAGGAAAGCATTTCCAGTTTTGTTAGAACAAAATAAAATAATGCTATTCCAAGATTTCTCTGCAGAAACGGCGGCTAAAAGAAGATTAATGTCACCTTTTTGCTCACAATTGATCAAAGCAAATTTCAGCGTTAGATTAGTTTATCCGGCCAAGCTACTTATACTAACAGATGGAGAGCCTAAAACTCTTGAATCCCCCCAGGAAGCGAGAGTATTCTGCAGAGAGAAAGGCCTTAATTAATAAAGTACAGACTGAACATGGGTAGATGCCACAGTACACAACTTATGCTGCAGGCTTTATCTCAGAAGCAGAGGGTAGTTAAGTACACGATAGGAATCTCTCTTAAGGGGGCCCGGTCTTTTAACACATTACTGAAGCAGTGTCCTACCACCTATAAAAGAGAAATAGGTTTAAGGAGAAAGAAACTAAGGAAGCACAAACTAAATATAAGGGGTCATGGAGGGTACCAGTTTTTCTTTTTTATTGAGATTCTATACAGGTTAGTTGAACAGCGGTTGCTGAAGCCTTGTTTTACTATGTATAGGAGGTTTTATTTGTATGGATATATGAAATGTAATATTTTTGAACATACCTGGGGTCAGGGAGGGGGGGAAGGGAGCTGTGTTGTTTTATTAAATTACTTTTCACATATAAAAATATCCCTTTTTTTTTTTTTTTTCTTCCCTCCCCCCTCTCACTCTGCCTCTCTCCCGCTATTAACTTAACTGGAGCAAATGAATGAGAATTTAAAAATAGCCTCCTGGAATGTGGGTGGAATATCATCCCCAATAAAACGGAAATCAATTATAAAACTGCTAGGATCATATAAACCCCATATAGTGATGTTACAAGAGACACACCTGTCTGAGAGAGAAGCCATCAAATTAAAGATTAAATGGGTAGGGGAAGTGATTTCGTCTGATTTTGATAACAGGAAAAATGGGGTGGCAATATTAATAAATAAACTACTATCATATAAAATAATTTAAAAAATAATAGATCCGTTAGGCAGATTCTTGATTGTCCAAATTGAAATTGATAGAAAATTGTTTATTTTGTGTAACTTATATGGGCCAAATAAGATAGACCGTCAATTTTGGGATACACTAGCAGGGAAACTAATGGCATATAGAGATCAAGATCTGATTATAGGGGGGGATTTCAATATGGTTTTCTCTCCCAATTTAGATAGGTTAAATAATAAATGCAGGGCTAGAAGAGATAGAGAAACACGAATTTTACAGACATTCTGCCATAAAACTGGAACAAAAGACATTTGGAGGCTTCAAAACCCAGATAACAGAACCTTTACGTGCATCTCCAAATCACATCAGACGTTCTCAAGGATAGATATGTTTCTAATAGCTGATACAATGATGGGAAAGAAAGTAAAGACAGAAAGAGGTGATATTAAGATATCAGACCATGCTGTAATCCTACTGAATCTAGAATTAAAAGCTTATCAAAAACAAGCCAGTAATGACGTATTCTTTCCTAAATACTTAGCAAAAAATACCATGTTTCAGAATTGGTTGAAAAGCAGATGGCAAGAGTACGCATTACATAATAGGGGATATGAAAGCAAGCCTGAAATTTTTTGGGAATGCGGCAAAGCGGTATTAAGAGGAGAGGTAAAGGCATATCTCTGCAAAAGTAAGAAAAAAAATAAACAACAGCAGGAACAACTTTCCAATGCAGTAAGGAATAGTTTTAACGCATATATAGCCCAGCCAAGGAGAATGCTTTGGGAGAAATATATAAATCTAAAGACCCAGAGAGACCTACTCCTCAAGCAGAACACGATACAGGAAGAAATGCGATTAAAAGCATTATACGGTGGCTTTAGGGGAAGGTCAGCTAAATACTTAGCCGCTATAACCAAAAGTAGAGTTAAAAATAATACAGGGGCGATTAAACAAGGATCAGTCAGAACTACTTCAAATAAAGAGATACAGAAGATTTTTGTAGAATTCTTCAAGAATCTATATACAGCAGGGACATTCAAGTTAGAGGTTAAAAATAAATTTTGGGAGAAGATAAATTTACCTAAATTATCACAGGATATAATGGAAAGTATCAATGCCCCAATCTCACTAAATGAAATCGAACAAGGGATAAAACAAACTTAAAGGTAATAAAGCACCAGGCCCTGATAGACTACCGGCGGAATTCTATCATATATTGATAGAGAAAATAACACCAGTCCTATATAATGTATATAATAGCTATTTTTTATATCAGAAACAATGTTCTGCTGACTTTGCCGCGTCCAACATTTCACTCATACTTAAAAAAGATAAAGATCCAGAAAATCCTGCATCCTATCGTCCAATTTCATTATTGAACATAGATTATAAATTATTGACTTCTATAATTGCGAATCGTTTAAAACCCTATATATCAGATATTATTCATGAGAACCAAACGGGCTTTATGCCCGGGAGAAATCCTGTCAAAAACATTCGGAAAACAATGCTGATAATAGAATATATGCAAAACAAAATTAAGAATGGTACAGGGTGTGAGATGTTGGACGCGGCAATCTTAGCAGTTGATGCTGAGAAAGCCTTTGATTATATCAGCTGGGATCACTTATTCACTACACTAGAAAAATTTGGATTTAAAGACAACATTATAAACTTATTAAAAATTCTATACAAAAATCCGAAGTCAGCAGTGGTAGTTAATGGATTAACGTCTGAAAAATTCAGCTTACAAAGAGGGACCCGCCAGGGGTGTCCTTTATCCCCTCTGTTATTTAACTTATCGATTGAGCCATTTGCAATGCGTTTAAGAGAATGCCTGTCAGGAATTCTTATAGGGGACCAAAAAATGGTGCTTTCTCTCTATGCAGATGACCTATTAGTATATCTAAGTAATATTGAAAAAACTTTACCATTACTATTGGAGGAAACGCAGATATTTAGTGAGATATCAGGCTACACGATTAACTATGGGAAATCAGAACTATTATGGCTAAAGAAGCCATTGAAGTTGGCAGGACCATTACTTTTTAAAGAAAAAGTACAGATTAAGTATTTAGGTATCATGCTGTCTAATTGCATGAAGGAATGCTATGAGTTAAATTACCCCAGAGTATTCAGGGAATGTCAAAGAAAACTATTAATATGGTCCAATCTCCCTATCTCCATAACAGCTAGAATAATGCTAATCAAAGCCGTTATATTTCCGAAAATTTTATACTTATGTCAGAATATCCCTATACTACTATATAAAAAGGATATTAGAGAATTCAATAAACATTGTACACAATTCATTTGGGCTGGGAAAAGGCCGCGGATTTGATTGGATAAATTACAACTTAATAGATTAGCGGCAGGGTTAGATTTTCCGAACCTAGAGATTTACAACTTAGTCACTACATTTAAATATGCAATGGACTGGGTTACGTCCCAAGATTATGGGATTATCGGTAGTTTAGAAAACTATATGGCTGAACCATTTATGCTGGGATCACTCCTACACTGCCCCTTGAACAGAATCCCCAGGAAAATTGCAAAAATGACAATTTTCATTAACACCATAAAGGCATGGCATAAGGTTTGTCGTAGAGTACAGGTTAACCCATACTGTACAAATTTGCTCTGCATTGGTGGTAACCCAGAATTTCAGCCGGGTCTGTCACAAGTAGTATTCCATCGGTGGAAGAGAAAAGGGTTAATGTTAGTTAGACAACTTTTGTCGGAAGATCTGTCAGTCAACTCATTTATAAATCTAGCCAGAATTTATGATCTCCCGAGGAAAGATTTTTTTGCCTTCCTACAAATCCGCCATTTTATTGATAGCTTACAAATCAAATATAACCCCAATTGGTCTATGGGGGTTCTAGATAATGTCATTAAGCTATATGAAAACGGTAAGACATCCATTTCAATAAGTTATAAGGTAATTAATGCATTTAACGATGAAGAGCATTTACAGGTGATAAAAGATAAATGGCATAGAGAGTTCCCAAATCTAACGATAAAAGAAATTATTCAATCTTTGAAGTTAAATTATAAATATTGGGTCCCAACTAATTGGCGAGAGTCACATTTGAAGTTGATTAGGAAAGTTTATATAACAAATAGAAACCTATCTAGATGGTATGAGACTACTTTAGTTTGCCCAAAGTGCAGTTTAGAGGAAGCAGACATTATTCATTATTTTTGGAGCTGCCCTAAAGTAAACCAACTATGGAGACAAATTAACTATTGGATCAAGAGGAAGCTTGAAATAGAATTTGAGATTCAATTATTCCATGTTTTTTTTTCTGGTAAAATACTCAGACAGAGTTAAAGAGAATGATTTAATTAATACCATAATTTTTATAGCTAGAAATCTAATTTTGAGGGATTGGAAAGGGGCGAAAGCCCCTAAATTGGTGGCGTGTAAGAACGGAGTAGTTAAACAGTGCATGTTGGAACAATGTGATTCACGAGAGCTAGCTAGTCCGCTAGAGGAATTTTTTTTTAAGAAATGGAGAAAGTTAATCCTGTCGTTACCACTGAACACACAAATCCAATTGACGGCCCCTTTTAGGAATACAGAATATGTTATGATTAACATTATAGCAGGATCATTCCCCCGAAGTTGGGTTGGATGGTAAAAGAATTAGAGAAAGAGAGAGAAGAAAGGATGGTGGAGTGAGTAGGGGGTTAGGGTTTTTTTTTTTTTTTTCTCTCTCTCTCTCTGCTCCCCCCCCCCAGATTAATGCATAATTAACATATTTCGGTCTTGTTTTGATTTTCCTTATGTCCTTTCTTGTATATGCTAGATATAAGAAGAAGGTTATGTTTAAGATATTAGAGGAGTTTTCTGTCAGGAAATTATGTTAAACTCTGACATAGGTGCTAAATCGTATACTATTTAGTTTGTAACTATAGACGGTACTATAGAAGAATATGTGTAAATGGTAAATGTGAATAATGAAGAATGTATTATTTCTTTTTTTTTGTTTGTAACTCTGAAAACGGGTTCCAATAAAGCATTTAAAAGAAAAAAGAAAAAAAAAAAAAGAATAATGGACAGAAGGGGGCCTTAGTTTAAAAACTTGTAAATATAGATTTTAGACTTTGGTGGGACCTTTTAGAGGATTAGGTAGTATGAGAGTAGTTTATTGTAATGATCCTGCACATCAGCAGATGACCGTCAAAAAGAGGGGGATGATCATGCATGAAACAGGAGAGACTGAAGATCACATCAAGTGACTGAGTGGGAGAATCAACCATTGTGATAGGTCTTAAAGGGATAGGAAAGTCAAAATGAAACTTGCATGATTCAGATATAGCATGCTATTTTAAGAAATACACACATATCCTACACTAGTGGATGTTAGCTGCTGATTGGTGCCTGCACACATTTGTCTCTTGTGATTGGCTAACTAGATGTGTTCAGCTAGCTCCCAGTAGTGCAATGCTGTTCCTTCAGCAATGTATAGCAAGAGAATAAAGCAAATTTGATAATAGAAGTAAATTGGAAAGTTGTTTGAAATTGTATGTTCTATCCAAATTAAGAAAGAAAATGTTGGGGGTTTCCCATCCCATTAAGAGGAAGTAAGCTGGGGAAGCTTTATCACTCGAGGGCTAGGGGGAATTGTCAAGACATGTACTGAAATCACAAAGAGTGAGGGTGGAGTGTCACAAGAGAAAGGCAGATGTAGCCCGGCTGCAGAGATAAATGTTGCAGACCAGCCAAAAGCATATATAGCAACATGTAAAGAGAAATGAAAGAATCAGAGAACCACAAGCCTTTCAAAGGAGACAATGTAAGGGAAGAAACAAGGGTTTGTGTTTTGAACAGGGAAGTGGAGTAAAATGCCAACATCACCTCCTTATCTGTTACCAGACATAGCAGTGTGGCTGAAGAAGGCTCCCATAAGGGGAGGCAGAGTCTGAGGGAGACCGGTTTAAGTGAGAATCGGGAGGTTGTGGAAGCAGAAGATACAGATGTTATGGGTAGAAGTGAGCTTGTTGCAGAAAGAACACGTTTCATAGTGTAAAGTGAAAGAGGTGCTGCTTTAGGTAGACAAGAGATGTAGTGTCGGTCCTCAGAGTTCCTTTAGTTGTGTAGATGTTCCAGGAATAGAGGAAATATCCCCTGAACCTAAAAGTAGCATAATGAAGAGATGAGATTGTCATTTTCAGTATTTGAGAGAACGATTTTAAAACTGAATACAGTAGTTGATTAGAATTGAGGTGGCAGGAGATGTTGGTCTATGAAGACTGCATGTAAGAATGTAAGATAGGGTAAGAAAAGAAAGAACAGGCTAAATAGTTAAGAAGGCCCAAATGTATTTATTTATTATATTTTACCAGGAAGGATACAGTGAGATTTCTCTCGTTTGCAAGTATGTCCTGGGTCCACAAAACATTGCATTGATACAATAGGGTACAATAAAATACAAAAACAATAATAATACACAATATATGCAAAAATGTAACATAGAACAGGTAGGAAATATATAATCAATAATCAACCATGACAGGTGCATTCTGTTTTGAGATACGCAGAGAGGGATCTCTTAAAGGATATTAGGCTTGGGGAAGGTTTGAAAGTGTGCGGGACGTCGTTCCATAATTGTGGTGCTCTGTAGAAAAAGGAGGATCGAGCTGCTTTCTTTTTGTATTGAGGCAAATAATGTGCTGGTATTGGATCAGAGATTATAGGAGGTGGGAATAGCCAGGGAGAGCATTCTGCTCAGGTAGGGTGGGAGCTTCCCAGAAAAGCTCTTAAACACAAGGCAGGAAAGATGGAGGGTGCGTCTGGATTCCAGCGACAGCCAGTTTAGTTCTTTTAGCATGTCACAATGGTGGGTCCTGTAGTTACAGTGTAGCATAAAGCGCAAGAATGAATTATAGAATGTATTAAGTTTATTAAGGCGAGTTTGCGGTGCAGGTGCATATACTACGTCCCCGTAATCCATAATAGGCATCAGCATTTGCTGTACAATCTTTTCCTTTACTGTAGGGCTGAGGCAGGATTTGTTTCTGTACAGGGCACCTAGTTTTGGATAAAGTTTAGATGCAAGTTTTTCTATGTGGAGGCCAAAAGATAGATTGGGGTCTAACAACATACCCAAGTATTTGAAAGAGTGGACTGAATGCAGTAATAAGTAGAACGCATGTAGAAAAGAGAAATTATTCACACAAAGAGCATGAATGAAACACATCTGCTTGTCTCACTGGTTGTTCATTACAGTCTTAATCCCAGGAACTATTTAATTCAATTCACAGAGCAGTATTTCATAGATCAGTCCATAATGACATAGAATACATTTCCAGTGTTAGGTAAGGACTAGACAAATGTAATTTCCACTCAGTTGACATAAGAGTTTTACACTGAGGCACAGATGCTACCCCTCCAGGGTTACAAGCTACAGCTAAAACTCACAATTGCCAATACATAGTGACAGATCTGTCTCTGCTGCTGTCTGGTGTTATGCAGGTAACGTACCAGAACTAATTCAAGTTGTGCAAACAACCTTCTGATACATATGCATTATTCAAAACAGGCTTCAAGCTCTATTTTAGGAGCTCCAGACTGTTAAAACAGACACACTGAAACTGATCTTTTTGTCAATGTGTAATCCTTTGCATTCAAGGATTTAAAAACAAATGAGCTATTCAACATGGACTGATCAATACACTGAGCATTAATGTTTCAGTGTAAACAAAGATGACAAATAAATCTATGTACTGTACTATACAGATCATTTAATGTACTAGTTTACTGTAACGTAACAGAAATGCACACAAGGGTTGTCCTACATACGGCCTAGGGGCCAGATTGCTGTTAGCAGTTCTATATCACCAAACTGAATTATGAATGGGTCTGATTTGATAACTGTATTCCACATACAGCTGTTTAAAAGAGACACGAAACCCAACATTTTCCACATATAATTTTAAACACCTTTACAGTGTACTTTGTATTATAAAATGTGTTTCATTCTCTTGGTGTCATTTGTTGAAGGAGCAGCAATGCACTACTGGCTTCTAACTGAACACATGGCTCTCACTGAAAAAGTAGGGTACCTTATGCTGCTAATGCAAGTGCAAAAATACGTTATTTAAAAATAAAATGCACCAATTATGGAAAAAGTGTTTTAATATGTGCATGGGTGAATTTTATTTTTGAAATAGAAGTATTTTTGTAATATACTTCAATTAGAAAAAAATGTTTCTTGCCAAAGTTCCGTTTTTAGCAGGTTACACATATATGCTGCGAGCGTGCGTGCACCAGTATTTACACATCACACCTTCTCATAGTCAGCAGTGGCTTGTATGTCACAAATTAAGTCTTTATAGACACAAAACACACCTTGCCAGAACTTCAATAAATGGTCTGAGAGCCCATACAGTATATCCGAGTTGCACTGAACCTTAACTGAAACGCTTGGATTTAACAGAAGTATACAGCAGACATGGCGGACATTGGCGTGTAACAACAAGGGCCATAGAAACTGGTCACATCTTTGAGGAAAAGTTTTTTGAAGAACGGCTTTGTCCTTACCGTTTTCCGATAGGACATGGACTTTGTCTCTTTGCAGTTCAGCAATGCACTATCTCCAGCTGAATTTACATGACAAGCGCTGGATGCTATCGTCTGTCACTGGTCCAAAAAGGACTCCGTTTGATTAATACGAACTGTCTTTTACTATAAATGCTGGACTGTTAAGTTAGTGGTTGAACCAGTTTTTTGACCAATTTAAAATTGTCCTTAAAACTGTATACAATCTGCATAGATATGACCCTGTTTACTATGGGGATGTACATAGATCCTATATACTATTAACTATTCATGACACCGGATACTATAGTTTATAGTGGTGCCCTCTGAATTAGGTGTTGTACATACCCCTATACAGGATATATCTTATCTGTTATTTTGTCCATACATACATAGTAAATGATTTTGTACAAACATGCATATCATAAATGTATAAAGTGTACAGTCGCTAGCTTATGAGCATAGATCCTAACGGATCACCAAGGTAACCAGATTTTTGCCAGAGAAGCGAAGTTACCCTCTGGTGGAAGTGTTGCACGAACTGTACATATGTGCGATTTATAACTATTTCTATTATAGCAATTTAACTTTTTCAATGTATGTCATGGTGAATATTGGTATTTTTTACCATACTATAAGACAGGCATAGATACTCAAGGATCACCATGGTAGCCATTTTTTCGCCTAAAACTTAAGAACAAGATTCAAACTCCAAGGTGGAGCATTAGATCTGAACACAGATCTGATCCTAATCAGAGCCTTAACGAAATATTGCACATCAGGGATTTCTGCGAGCCTCTTGTGCGGCAGAACAGATAGGGCCAAAATCTGTCCCCTCAGGGAACTGGCAGAAAGGCCCTTCTCCAGACCCTCCAGGAGAAAAGAAAATATCCTGGCAGCCTTAACCTTATGCCGGCTAAACCACGTTCTTCACACCAGAATAAAGTAAGCTCTCCACACCTTATGATAGATGCGACGAGTAACAGGCTTACGAGCCTGAATGAGAGTATCAGTAACCCTCTCAGAGAAACCTCTCTTGGCTAGGACTAAGTGTTCAATCTCTAAGCAGTCAGCCTCAGATAATCTAGATTTTGATGAACAAAAAGACCTTGTTCCAGCCCCACCAGGTCCACGAACCACATCCTTCGCGGCCACGATGGAGCAATTAGTATCATTGATGCCTGCTTGATGCGGGCCACTACACGAGGAAGAAGTGGTAACGGCAGGAAAATATAAAACAGGTTGAACATCCAAGGCACTGCTAATGCATCTATTAGCTCCACTTGAGGATTCCTGGACCGCGACCCATATCTGGGTAGCTTGGAATTGAGCCGGGACGCCATGAGATCAATCTCCGGCGTCCCCCATTTGTTACAAATCTCTGCAAACACCTCGGGATGGACAGAACATTCCCCCGGATGAAAGGATTGTCTGCTGAGAAAATCCACTTCCAGTTGTCCACACCTGGAATGTGAATCGCTGACAGAGAGCAGATGTGAGCCTTCACCCACTCCAGAATCCGAGATTCTTCCCTCATTCTTCTCGTCTCCCCCCCCCCCCCGATGGTTGATGTAAGCCACCAAGGTTATGTTGTCTGATTGGAATCAGATAAACTGGCAGGAACCCAGAAGAGGCCAAGCCTTCAGAGCATTGAAGATTGCCCGAAGTTCCAGAATGTTGATCGGTAGGAAGGATTCCTCTCGAGTCCACAGCTCCCCATCCTGATAGACTTGGGTCTGACCATATCAACGGTCCCAAGGGACATCCTTCTTGAGATCATCCTGGGAGATTGTGACTACAGAGCCCCCAGGAGAGCAATTCTCTCGACCGGTGGTGCAGAGAAATCTGTAGAGACATATCCGAATGATCGCCATTCCACTGTCTCAGCAAGCACAGCTGTAGTGGTCTGAGATTGAATCTGGCAAAAGGAATGATGTCCATGCTGGGCACCATGAGACCAATCACCTCCATACACCGAGTCACAGAGGGCCTTAAGGAGGTCTGGAGGGCAAGACAAGCAGAAGTTAGCTTATAACGTCTCTGGTCTGTAAGGAATATACTCATGGATATGGAGTCTATTCTAGTACCCAAGAATTCCACCCTGGTACTGGGAATAAGAGAACTCTTTTCTAAGTTTATCTTCCATCCATGAGATCGAAGATGAAACAGAAGAGATTTCGAATGGTCTTCTGACACACGACAAGATGGTGCTTGAACCAGAATATCGTCCAAGTATGGAGCTACTGCTATACCTCTGGTTCTGGCCACTGCAAGCAGAGCCCCTAGAACCTTCGTAAAACCTCTTGGAGCAGTAGCTAGACCAAACGGAAGTGCAATAAACTGGAAGTGCTGGTCCAGGAACGCAAACCTTAGGAACTTGAAGTGTTCCTTGCGGATTGGAACGTAAAGGTAAGCATCCTTCAGATCTATAGTGGTCATGAACTGTCCTTCCTGAACTCAGGGAAGGAAGGACCTTATCGTTTCCATCTTGAACGACGGGACAGATAGAAATTTGTTTAAGCACTTTAGGTCCAGAATCGGGCAGAAAGTTCCCTCCTTCTTTGAGACTACAAAAAGGTTTAAATAGTATCCCAAACCTCTTTCTTTGAGAGGTACCGGGACAATAACTCCTAGGGAGGATAGATCCCTCACGCACCCCAGAAAGGCTTCTCTCTTTACTGGCCTGGAAGAGAGGTTTGATAGGAGGAATTTGCCCCTGAGTGGATGAGACTTGAAACCTGAGTTGAATCCCTGAGCGATGACCTCCAGGACCTACGGGTCCTGCCCCTCCCCAAACCAAGCATCTGAAAAGAGCGACAGTCTGCCCCCTACATGATCAGAACCGAATCGGGGGCCGCCCCTTTATGCCAACTTTGTCTTGGCAGGCTTCTTGCTCTGCTTGGATTTATTCCAGGACTGAGTCGGCTTCCAAGTACTCTTGAATTGCTCGGGGTTTGCAGAGGGCTGCTGACGTTGAGATTTATCAGATGAAAGAAACGAAAATTAGGACCTTGTCCCTTAGGCTTGTTCCTCTTATCCTGCTGTAAAAAGTCAGGGAAAGGAGTCTGGACTTATAAGTCATGTCCGCAGACCAGGACTTCAGCCAGAGTGCCCTACAGGCTTGAACAGAAAAACCTGAAGCCTTAGCATTCAGGCGAATAATTTGCATCACAAATAAAAGAATCAGCCACCCTTAAGACCTTATTCTTTCCTGGATCACATCAAGGGGACCCTCCACCTCGATCAACTCAGATAAGGAGTCGCACCGGTAGGCAACCGCTACAGCAACCGCAGCAACAGCCGATGCCGTTTGAAACAAATATCCTGTATGTTAAAACATCTTTCTAAACAGAGTTTCTATCTTCTTATCCATGGGCTCTTTAAAATGACGAACTATCCTTAAGCGGGATAGAAGGGCATTTAGCAAGCATGGAGATAGCGCCATCCACCTTGGGAATGGAACCCCATAAATCCAATTGAGAGTCCGGGACTGGGAACAATTTCTTAAAGGAAGACGAAGGGGAAAAGGAAGAACCAATCCTTTCCCATTCATTCTTAATAATGTTAGTAATCTTTATAGGAACCTGGAAAGTTTGTGGTACAACCCTGTCCTCGTAGACCTTATCTAATTTTGGAATCAAAGGTTCCTCAGGCAATTTGGGCTCTGGAACCTTTAACGTAGCCAAAACTTCCTTCAACAGAAAGCGTAAATGTTCCACCCTAAATCTAAAGTCTGGTTCCTCCGCTGCTGGAGGTTTAGAGGCAGCAGACTCCGACCCAGAAAGTGCGCCCTCTGAAGTATCAGAGGTGCCCTCATCATCGGATAATCTCGCATGAGATAAATCCAAACAACTAGTTGATGACCCATGGAAAGGATAGCAACATTTGACCTTTTGCTTGCGCTTAGCAGGGCGAGGTAAAGCACTAAAGGCCGCAGACACCGCCGTATGTAACTGCGCAGTAAAGTCTGGCGGTAAAAGGCCCACTCCAGATGGAGAATCGGAAATGCTAAGGGAAGCTGCATGTGTATTAGGAGATGACTGTAGGGTGCACACCTCACGGGACAGAGACTCCTCAGAGGTGGATGGCTCAGTGGTATCAAACATATTAACGTTCTTTGACATTATTACTTTATCAACGCATGTGGAAAATAGTTGAGCAGGTGGGTAGACCGCTGCCTCCTCACAATATAGACAGGTATTAGACTTAGGTAAAGAGGGAGTACCCTCTAATGCATCAGAATCCTCCATAGCTTGCACTTACAAACTTTTATTAAAGTAAGCTTTTTTGGTATCACTGGCTGCCATACTTTATTTCGTTAATACCATTCTGAAATCCTCTGATGCCCACCTTCTGGGGATATTCAACTTGAGCCTTGGATTCCCTTAGAGTGTATACTGATAGATCGGAGGCCAGTCTGCTGGGTGACTGTTTTTAACCCCAGCCTGCCACACTTGCACCAAAAGGGGTGCTTTGCTACACGTGAGTGCAATTCCACTTGTATCAATATTATTACTCATTGAGCCAAACAATAATAGGCCATATTGGCATTATTTTGCTTTAACCTCATCTAGAGACTACTGAATCTTCGCCAGAGGCCAGTCTGCTGGGTGACGGTTTCATTCCAGGCTGCTCCATTTGCACTACCAATGTGCTTTACCAAATGTGAGTGTAACATATCACATTAGAATTTGCCATTCAGTTGGACAATACTAGACCATGTGGCGCTTCTGTTCTCCTATGTCATTTACAGATTGCTGAACCTGGATCGTGACCTGATCCTCCACAGATAGCTGTGTGGACCTACAACTACCTACTGCGCTTGAGTTTATATAGAGCACCCTCTAACGCATCAGAATCCTCCATAGCTTGTGCTTACAAAGCAGACTATTGATTAATAAGAAAAAACGGCACCTTTATACCCCCAATGGCTGGGGCACTCAACACCTCCTATGACCCAGGCAAAACAGAGAAACCGTTTCTTCTCCGGTAAACTGCACGGTCAGGAAAGAGGAAATAAGTGTGACAAAACCTGGTCACATGATGCGCAATACAGGACCCTCCCTGCTGTAAGAGCAAAAAAAAACAAAAAAACGCGCCAAGCCTTTCAAGCTGTGCAGCTCACAAATGAAAGTAAAAACCTGTATGTTCCAACATCTGCCTGAGCCCAAAAACCAAAGATCCCAAACAGGAAGAACTGAGCAGATAAAGATTTGCTTTGTGTAGGCAATTTTAGACACACCACTTTTGATTAGAAATGAGTTGAAGGGAAAGTAAAGTCCAAATTAAACTTTAATGATTCAGATAGGGCATGTAATTTTAAACAACTTTCTAATTTACTTTAATCATTACATTTCCTTTGTTTTCTTAGTATTCTTAGTTGAAAGCTAAACCAAGGTAGGCTCATATGCTAATTTCTAAGCCCTTGAAGGCCGCCTCTTATCTGCGATGCATTTCACAGCTAGACAGCACTAGTTCATGTGTTTCATATAGATAACATTGCGCTCACGCACGTGAAGTTATTTAAGAGTCAGCCCAAATTGCCTGAAATGCAAGTCTGTCAAAAGATCTGAGATAAAGAGGCAGTCAGCAGAAGCTTAGATACAAGGTAATTACAGTGGTAAAAAGTATATTTCTATAACAGTGTTGGATATGCGAAACTGGGGAATGGTAAATAAAGGGATTATCTATCTTTTTAAACAATAACATTTTTGGTGTTTACTATCCCTTTAAAATAATTGTGGTTTAATGAGATTCTAATCAATAGTTTACACATGCTATGTTCTCTTTGCAATTTTTTTGTTTGGTTTTATAATTTTCGTCCTACATTGAGGGGCAGGTTTTGCTGCCAACTGCAAGCTCACTGCCAGCCCTATGCATATCTATAGCACCGCATTCTCGCTCAGTCTGATCGGATATTTTTGGCTGCTTATATATGTGTGTGTGTTTGTGTGGTGTATGATGCACACTGACAATTTGTAAACAGTGCACAGCTGCAGATTTTATCCAATGGACAAGCAGCAAAACGAGAGCGCACTGCTACAGATATACATAACACATGTGGGTGCACTTGCTATTGGCTTCACTACTCGCCTGTCAAAGTAAGAAAAATACAATTTAGACGCATTTAAAACTTTCATTTTGTTAGAAAAATGTGCATTGTTTTACAGGCCCAGGACACACCCTTTAAAAAGACTCTTGGCTGTTTATCGTATCTCATTTGCTGTGGTCAATAAAGGACAGATATAAAAGAGCTCCTGCACATATTAACCAATTACTATGCATTATGTAGGAGTGTTCGGGTTTGCAACTCACAGAATGCACTGCAGCCTATCTATGGGAGAGGGAAAATACTACAAAATAATAAAACAGCACTGCAAGTTATTTAATTATGCACAATTAAACATTTAAAGGGATAGTAAAGGCAATATTTTTTCTTTACAGCATCCTGTAGTTAAATATACAACCAAAAATTGCTCAAATACTTGCGCTGTCCCTTTTCTGCAGTTTCGCCACTATCTTGCACCTAATATTGGCTCCTTTTCAAACTCACCGTGAGGCTAATTCGCATTAGCAAACCACGGTGGGCAACCTGAGTAACATGTGTGTGTGTGAGTATGTGTGTGTATGTTTTAGAGCTTATTGGAACAAAGGAGGATGAGGTTTGCACCTGAATATTGTAGCTTCACGATCTGAGCGTAAAAACGCCCTTTGCACTTTCATACAATTATGCAAAACTAAACATTTTATATAAAAATTTTAAGGTGTTTATTGTCCCTTTAAGTCAGGGTTCTTTAAACTTCTTTTCTGCAAGACAGAGTGCAATTATACCCCATACCTTCACAGCCCTATAATGCTTGGACTGAAAATTTCTGAATATACAAGATAGCTGCAATTTTTGGCAAAGTGAGTAAAATGTGTGGTTCTTTATACCGGATTATAGTCAAACTTGAAAGTGTTGTAAAAGGTAATAACACACACACACACTCATACAACATACACACTCTCCTAAAACACACACAAGCAACCCAGTAAACATGGTGTTGCAACCCAGTAATGGTCCCGACCTGTGGTTTGAAGAAAACTGCAATAAACAGTGCTGCACAGCGGTATAGCGCATCATTTGTACTGCACATCTTAATACAGAAATTGTGAAGGAGTTAGAAAAACGTAAGGACAATGAAAATTCTACTGAAAAGATAGACATCAGGAAACAGTTACTTGTTCAGTATGGAGGAAATGGAACAATATTAGGTGAAGCTATAAAGAGGATGTGGCTTTAAAAGTGAACACAACACGTGTATATACTTAGTCTTTGCTATTAATATTCATGTAAAATGCAGGTGATTGATTCACTTTAAGGGTAACCCAATTTAGGTTTTATACTAAACGGACATTAAGGTCTAAATTAACTTTAATAATTCAGACAGAGCAAACAAGTTAAAAAAAAAAAAAAATTACTATCATCAAATTTGTTTTGATCTCTTGGTATCATTTATGGAGAGGAAACCTAGATAAGCTCATATTAGCTCAGAAGTGTGTATGTGTCTTTAGCACTCTGACAGCTTGATAAAATGTATAAAATTACTACAAACATTGTTGCAAAACCGTGCTAAAGAAATGTACATCTATCTGAGCATATATAAATTTTATCTAGATTTCCTGAAAAATATTTATGTTGTTGTTGCATGCTCTGTCTAAACCATGTGTTTAATTTTGTGCCTTTAAAGGGACAGTCGATGCTAGAATTGTTGTTGTTTTAAAAAAAGATAGATAATCCCTTAATTAGCCATTCCTTAGTTTTGCATAACCAACACAGTTATAATACAGGTATACCCCGCTCAAACAGCGGGTTAGGGACCGGAGCCCCGCTGTAAAGTGAAAACCGCCTTAAAGTGAAACAAGGCAGTTTTAGCCTTATTTTCAATTTAAAGACTTGAAAACAAGTTTGAACTAACAAATATTAGGGGTGCCAATAGTGCTATGTTTAGTTTACTACTAGCACAGCACAGTATTCAATTAGTATTCAATAAATACTGCACCTGTAAAATAGTGACAATTACTGTAGTAAAATTTGCCAGACTATAGCACTGAGACACAGATTGCACTGTAATGCAGTAAACCGAGTGAGCTTAGCATAACAAAATGGTGCCAGTCACTTTTCTCACAATCTCAAAATGATTACAGCACTGTTTCAAAATTCTTGGAGTTTGAACTTTAGCTCCATAAAGCGCTGTATTAGCAAAGCGCTGTAAAGTGAAGCATACCTGTACACATTTTACCTCTGTGATTACCTTGTATCTAAGCCTCTGCAGACTGCCCCCTTATTTCAGTTCTTTTGACAGACTTGCATTTTAGCCAATCAGTGCTCACTCCTTGGTAAATGCACATGCATGAGTTCAATGTTATCCATATGAAACACGTGAACGAACACCCTCTAGTGGTGAAAAACCGTCAAATGCAGAGGCAGCCTTCAAGATCTAAGAAATTAGCATATGAACCTCCTAGGTTTAGCTTTCAACTAAGAATACCAAGAGAGCAAAGCAAAACTGGTGATAAAAGTAAATTTGAAAGTTGTTTAAAGGACTACTAGACCCAAAATGCTTTCCTTTCATGATTCAGATAGAACAGAAAATTGTATGCACCTTTCTAATTTACTCCTATTATCAATTTCTCTTCGGTCTCTTGGTATCTTTATTTGAAAAAAAGAGAAATGTAAGCTTAGCAGCCGGCTCATTTTTGGTTCAGCACCTGGGTAGTGAATGCTGATTGGTGTCTAAATGTAGTCTCCAATCAGCAAGAGCTACCCAGTGTGCTGAACCAAAAATTGTCCGGCTACTAAGCTTACATTCCTCCTTTTTCAAATATAGATAGCAAGAGAATGAAGAAAAATTGATAATAGGAGTACATTAGAAAGTTGCTTAAAATTGCATTCTCTATCTGAATCATTAAAGAAAATGTTTGGGTTTAGTATCTCTTTAAAATGACATGCCCTATTGTAATCATTAACTTTTTTTTTGGACTTGACTGTCCCTTTAATTACATGCACAGAAGAGTTTTGTCACTAGAAACCCTGACCATTTTTGTTTACAATCAGTTATTAATTAAAAGGCAAGGTGTATGAACAAGTTTAACATACTTTTGAAGCAATGTTTCCTGTTCTAGAGAAAAAAAAATATCACTTCAGGAGATATGTAATTAATTGAGCATCACAGAGCACACAAATATGACAGGCAATCAATTTTCGATTAACAAATGATGAAACCTTTTTATTTTTCCATAACTGATGTGAAGCCCATCTGCAGGTTTGCTTGAGGGTCAAAACAATAATTCAATCTATCTGTCCCCCAGATCTCATAAACAGTGAGTGCTCCCCTCCTCTAGAGCTTGCTTAGTTCTGTCCTGTGTGCGTGTATTACTCCCTCTCTTTGTACGCAATGCATTGTAGTTTTTATTTTGCTAAATTATTGCTCATGCAAATTTGCTTAAATCTTGGTTGTTATCCAGCTTGTATTTTAAGTGACTTATTGTTTAAGGTTCAGGAAAATATATTTTAAAAAATAGAGAAATAAAAAAGAAACCTAGACAAATGGCCTCTCTCATTGTAAATCCTCTAAATGTGGTAAGTTAATTTGAAGTGCATTGATCATTTTAAAGTAATTTATATTTATTTTTCCCCAAAAAAGTAAACACCTTTGTGTATACTTTTCATCAATAAAAGTTCAAAAAATGTGTTAATGGGTCCTTCAATTTTAAAAAAATACTATAGACATCTAAAAATGATCAAAAACAAATTGTATTGTACTGCAACTTACATGTCTAAAACAAATATTTTTACAATTTTACAGAAAAACAAAAAATTTACCTGAGGAGACTCTGAAACGGCTGATACAGAATTAGCTTAAAGCAAAATAGAATATTAAAAAGAAATTTGATTCAGTTCATTACTTGAAATCCCAAGAAAAATCTCAAAATGTCAAAGAAAAAATGCACCCTAAAGGGTTTAAGTTTGCTATAGATATTTTCTACTTTACACAAACCTGGATTTTGGCAATAGTGATAGACATATTTTTTAATCAGTATTAGTAATAGTGTGATAAAATGCAGGAACAATACATACATTTAAAGTTAAATTACTCTTTTACTATGAGAATTATCCCAATAACTCACAGCAAAGAGAAGGAGATTAAAGACATTATAACTTATAAGAATATACGTCATGGACTGGTGCATTAATATCAAACATATTAGACAGTAGGAACATTGAGGAGCCAACTAAATTTTGATTAAAGGGCCACTGTAAGTAAATATTTTCTATGCCTGTTACTAGCTAACTACCCCAAATACGCTTTTTATCAATAGCATTTCATTAACATATCTCTACCGTATATCAGAAATCTTGTCTGCAAATTTAATTGTTTTCCAAACCCACTCCGTGGGTATCCTTTGCTCTGTACCAATCCGTTTACAATACCTAGGTTTCAAAATGGCGCTTTAAACACAAAGTTATTCGTTTAAGTATTTTGAACATGCAGTGCTGAAAATAGTGGGCAGGATAACGTGACATCATTGGCGAATAAAAGATATAACTTTTAGAACGTTATGAAACTTCGTTTTGGAGAAAATATAGGTCAATAGGTTTTAATTAATGTTTATTAACTTTAATATGTTAGTTGTTTAGCTTAAAAATTATAACAGAAAGTAATCCATTAAGTTAAAATTCTAGGAACAGCAACACTGTCTCCCAGCATTTGTCATAGCCCAACTCAAATAAAACAGTTGTTAATGTGTACTCTTTTTTGTGCATTAACTATGACTTATGACTATGGTTAATCTTGATTGTAATGTGAATCCATCAGAAATGATGGATAGGTCATCCTCCAATCACAGCTTCCCCCCGGGGGAATCAGTGTCTGATTCAACGCCGTGATTGGAGGAAGCCGGATTCCTGATTTTAGACCCAGGAAGAGGCTTTGCAACCGGGCGGAGGAAGCGATGCAGCGGCTGTCAAGATTAAAAGGTAAGTATTTTCACAACACAAGTTGAATGTAAATTTTGATGATAAAGTGCCAGGTTTTTAAAAATTCGATTAAAAATAGGGGCACTTTAATTCATCAAAATTACATTTCACTTGTGTTGTGAAAATACTTACCTTTTAATCTTGACAGCCGCTGCATCGCTTCCTCCGCCCGGTTGCAAAGCCTCTTCCTGGGTCTAAAATCAGGAATCCGGCTTCCTCCAATCACGGCGTTGAATCAGACACGGATTCCCCCGGGGGGAAGCTGTGATTGGAGGATGACCTATCCATCATTTCTGATGTAGGAAGAGGCTTGCGACGACTGGGGGAAGCTGGAGCGGCTGTCAAGATTAAAAGGTAAGTATTTTCACAGCACGAGTGAAATGTAAATTTTGATGAATTAAAGTGCCCCTGTTTTTAATTGAATTTTTAAAAAACGGCACTTTATCATCAAAATTAACATTCACTTTAAGCGTATATGGATTTGCATTCCTGTTTTTACATTATCTTTTAATAAAGTTTATTTTTATTTTTTTTAAATGTTGCAAGATCTATACTGTAAGTGTTGCTTTGGGATTTGTTTTATTTAAAATAAACCTTATACTACTAGTTACAGTAAATTTGGGCAGGGTGAGAGGGGCACCCGCCCAGGGCCCCACACTTAGTGGGGTCACGCAATGTCAGGGGTCCTGGTATGAGAAGGTGCAATGTACATGCAGTATTTAGTTTATGAAGAAGTGTTTATAGTATCAGGAGGTGTAATATATAGTTCTATTCTTTATAGGTAACACTGAATGTAGGGACAGGGTGGACCATACAGGGGGAGGGGAATAAGTGCGCTCGGCCGAGGGGAACCACAAATTTGTCCAATACTAAGGGTGGCCCTGCAGTAAATAAACACACACATAAATCACAAACTGAGCCAAAACACACACACAAAAAATGGTACTCAATATCAAGTTCCAAGCTGTCAACCTTTGAAAATGTGTGTGTGTGTCGTGATTTTTTTTATACATATGTATTCTGCTCCTTGGGTGTTCCACAAACATATCTTTCATCTATGTGAAACACTTACTGCCTTTGTTTTACTTAAGTAAACTATACATTATGGGCTCGATTTATCAAACTTTGTTCAAGATCGCCGTTCCGTTCTCCGTCAAGTACTCTGCATATCGCCATCCGATAGGCGCACATGTGCGCCATTATTTATCATAAAAGGGGTCGTATTTCTACGTTACTTTCCAAAGGCGAGATGTGGCGTGATATTGATAAATCTCGCCGTTATTCATATATTTGCGCCATATTTATTATTAAAAATGTCTTAAATTAAAGCGCATATGAGAAATAAATGTGAATTCTCATTGATTACTTTTTAATTTGTATTGTTCAGTTATCAATGTTACAAATTCGATGTGTGCTTTTCAATAAACACAAAATTTATTTATATTTACGATAATCGCTAACAATGTTTTAAAAATTTGAATATAATAATTGTGATCATATTATCACATTCTCTCACATATAAATCTTAAGTTAAATGGTAAGATTAAAATTTAATGTTGAAATAACACAATTTTTTTATATCTACTTTATTATTTGTTGTATCAATGTTTATATTATTTAAGAAAGCACATCAAGATCTCATTCAAAATTGTATTACAAATTATATCTTTGTATTAACTTTTGAAATACTTATATAAACATGAGTTTATGTATTTCAAAGATATAACCCAACCCTTTGATCTAACCCAACTCTTATATTTATATCCACCTCCCCCCTCAGCATTAATATAGGTTTTTTTAGATTAAATAAACACACACACACCTTTAAATTGAAAAATATATGTATTTATTGTAAACCAAAATAAAAGTTATTTTCATATCATAATATTTTTTTTTATTTAAAACTGAAAAGAAATAATTTTTTTCTTTATTGTTCCTAATTAAAAGGATTGATATTTTTCTCTTAAGTTTTGCACTTTTATGTATGTCCTCATCAAATTATTTTCAACTTCCAGCAGGGTATCCAAAATTTCTTTTTTGTTTATAGTTATTTCTTGATCTTCAGGCACTATACCAATGAGAAATAGAAAAATAGTTATGTCATGACTTGAATACATTTCAGTAAAGTATTACAAGATCAATAGTGTTTTAACTAATGCTAACAAGAAACACAGACAAAAGACTAATCTCTTGTTAGAAGGTTTTATCTACACCTCTGTTGTTATTTAAAAGCATGTCATCTTGATAATACTGTGTACACGCACATGCATCTTTTGTTCCACACAATAGTGAAAGCTAAAGATTGTTATGATACAAAAGAACTCACTCCAATCATAAAATTCCGTTACATTGGATGAATTAGATTGCATTTCTTCTTCATGTTCAAGGTTCTGTCCTTCATCTTGAATAGCTGAAAGACATACATAATTATAACAGGAATACTTATGTAATAGAACAATGCTGATTGAAATCCATATCTCTTTTCAATAATTATTCACTAAAACAAAAGTTCTATTTTAGTACAAATAATGACATATAAGGAGTGACTGAATAGACATATGAACCTACATATATTAGTGTCTTGTTGTTGCTCGCTATTTGGTGAATCTTGATTCATATTATTATTTTCCTCTTCAACAATTATATCTTCAATGGCATTTTGGTCTGTATCTTCTTCAATCATGTCTATAATTAATATGATTATAGTCATTAAATAGAATAATTTTATTTATTTGTAAGATATATGTTAAGGAAATCTACCTTCATTGTCAGATTCATCATCAATGATGGGCATTGGCCTTCTGCGACGTTGTCGCCTTTTTTTCTTTTTCCCTTTTTGTAAAAATTTTGAACATATAAATGTTAATATCAATGATGAGTTATCTTAATATTAAACATTTTAGTAACTATATTCATACCTGTTGTCATTATAGCCTCAGACTCCAGAAAAACAGTCGGTAGTGGATCACAATCAGCTTCTGGACTGGATGGATTCCATTTTATTGGGCGCAGATAACGGGGCCTTTTTCTATTTTTGACTGTTAAAAATTGAAATACAATTGTATTTATATTGTTAATCGATTGTACAGTACAACATCAGACTGAAACAATTACATTGTTAATACTGTTTCACAAACCGCAATAAATCTAAAATGGATACAAAATTTGCAATTATATTTCTGCACAAAGTTCAAGATAAACAAAGTAACAACTAATGACAGATTACAATAGAGTTAAAAAAATGATACACAACTATTACATAAATACTTACATTTCATAACATAGCTTCTTATTAGGGTCCTTAATTTAGATTGTCTCCGGATTAGATCATTATAACGCTTCAGGCACTGTTTTCTAGTCCTATTATGGCCAGACAGACGTCTGACCCGTCGCACCATCTCTGATAAAATTGGATTTCTTCTATCCTGTTCCAATGTGAATATCCCCTTCTTTTTTTTCGGAAAATACTTTTCCATTGTATAGGTGATAATCAGTAATTCACCAATGGAAAACTTCTTGGAACGATTCATCTTCAAATGTATGTATGTATCTCTCTAACCATAAAACTCCACCCAATAACGGAACTAATTGTTATTGTTAGTGCGCATTAAAATATACCCATTTTAAAAATGATTTATTTTTAAAAGAAATAAGTAATCGAGTCGAAACTTCATTATTTATCAATATTAAAGAAAAAATATTAAACAAGTTACATCTTTTTGTATCAATATAGATTACATGTAAGTTGTTACAAGGTACAGTCGATAGAAGATAACTGGCAATTGTTACAATGCGCAATAAATGTGACGATATTTGTAAAGTCGATACATTTGTTTTCCTAGTTTAAATTTATTTTTAGGGCTATGTTCGTTGTTACCCCAATTGATACATACAAATAGTTTCGAATTTTAAAAAAGAATGTATATAATAATAAAAACACATCAATTTGAAAAAAATACACATTTGACCAATAGGAATAAAGTAAATTCTAATTGTGCAATCAAATTACAGTTACTAATTTTATTTAAATTATTCAGTAATCTATTCATATAACGCCCCATTTCTGTAACGTTCTGGAACAAAAGTTGTTAGTGATAATTGTTCATTACTTTATTCTGACTTCTAACGAAGACACTATTTTTATTAGCGCCATTTTTTGATCTAAATTTGCGATGGCTACTGGACTAGCTGGAAAAACGAAAAGTGGCCGAAGTGTGATGTTTAGTCATCGACAGAACTGTATTCTAGTTGAAGTGGTCATCGAACATTACGATATTATTATCGGATATCAAGCAAAATCTGTCAACCCTCAAAGAAAAAAGGCTATTTGGGAACAAATTAGTCGTGCTGTGTCAGCAGAGGGTAGTTTTCCGAAAGACGTCAGGGCCTGTCGGAAGCGGGTGAATGATATTCGTAAGAATATTAAAAGAAAAGTATGCAAGGAAAAGCAGTTATCAAAAGGAACTGGTGGAGGCCCCGCATATAGGGCTGAACTGCTTGACTACGAACAGATGCTGTATGCCAGGATGGGGGATGCTGTCGTGGTGGGACTTGATGTACCATCAGATACCATGGATTTTCGAGGTAAATATCTAATTGATTGCTATTAAACGAATAGTATAATATATTCTTAACTTATATTTCAAGATTCAGACAGAGCATACCCTGTTAATAATTTTTTTATATGAATATTTTTTATTTTTTTTATTTTAATATGTATTGAACAAAGTATGCTTGTAAGCTTGGAAGCAGGACCATTTTTGGATGAGGACCTGGATACCGCTTGTTAATTGGCTGGCTACATTTAAAAAGAAACCAATCAGCAAGCGCTAAACAGGTGTCACACCCAAAAATGGCCACGCTTCTAAACTTAGATTTTTTGTTTGGGAAATGAGAGATAATCCAAAAAGAAGAAAATATAAAAATTTTAATAGTATTGAATTATAAACATTTTTTGAAATTCAATGCTCTATCAGAATAATGAAATAATAATTTACACTACACTATTTCTTTAACATGTATTTTGTATATTCATTTTCTCAATATTTAATTTTAATTAAATTTTAATTTGTTTATATCTACTATAGAAGAACATGAACAGGCATTAGAAAATGAATTAGAAAATGCCCAGGTGGACCTACCATCCGAGTCTGAGTTGACTAGTGAACAACCCACAACATCTTCATGTGGTATACCATGCAGGGAAGAAACTACCAGTAAGTACAAGTATATTACAAAAATGATAATATCATTTGTATTAATGAAAAGAATGGACAATGAATATGTATTACTACGTTTCTTACTTTTCGCCATGAAAATTCTGTTTATGTAAAGATATTTAATTTAAAAACATATATATGAATATCAATCTATTTTTGTTACAGGTGTCATGGGATTACTACAAACTATGCAAGATTCGTCAATTACATTATTTGATGGTAATTATTGACCTTTTTTTTTTTTTTTTTAATTAATTTTATTAATTTTTTAAAATAATTATTTTTTACATTCATAGATGAAATAGAAATCACATTACAACCACTTGTGACTGACACAGTTTGTCAGGAGGATGATGATGATGAGACACAAATAGAGGGACAAACATCAACACAAGTTGAAACACCACATGTAGAGGAATCAGAATGTGAGGAAGAGATTGAGGATGCAGAACAATGCCCGATAGATGAACCGGAGAGACCAAATGAGGTTGAAAGATTAACAGATATGGCATTGTCTTTCAGAAACGAACAAAATGAATTTTTTAAACAAATGATAGAATTGGAAAAACAAAGAAATAATATACTTCAAGAACAATTAACAGTGCAAAAGGAGTATTATCAGAAAAAGTTAGAGTTCTTGAATAGACGACATCCTGATTTCTAATTCTATTCTCCATATATACCTTCAAGTTACGGGTTCTAAAATATTTAACGCACTTATAGCCTTGGTTAATGTTTATTAGAGTTCACTGTTTTGATGTTAATTTTTGTTGTTTAATAAAGTTTTTTATATTAATAAATATTAATAAATAAAAAAAATTTATTCAAAGTAAATAACGAACCATTTTTTTGTTTCAAAATATTCATTTTTTATTCAAAAAGAGAAAAAGATATGTATAAATAACACAACACAACTTTGGTTATAAACTATATAAATTCTATTTTTAATTAAAAAAAAATGTATTTCTATATATATATATATATATATGTATATATATATATATATATATATATATATATAGAGAGAGAGAGAGAGAGAGAGAGAGAGAGAGAGATATAGATATATAAATAACACAACACAACTTTGGTATCAAACTATGTAATTTCTCTTATATAAAAATAAAATTATATATATATATATATATATATGTATATATATATATATATATATATATATATATATATACACAATTCTATCAATTTTAATTATTAAATTAAACCAAGGTATTTGAATCCAATCATAAAATTTCCTGAAAAAAAAAAAAAAGATGTAATTAATTATATAGAACAAACAATATTAACATGTTAATACAATTTTATTAAGTAGACTTACATCTAAAAAATCGTTCAATAATTTCAAGACGATTTTCCACTCCAGCTCTTGTGGTATGTCTTGTGACAATTTCATGAGGAACATAAACATCTTCTGGAACATCCTCCAGACACACCTCATCTATATTTAGTTGGGAAATAGCAATATTGTGCATTATGCATGACACCAGAATTATGTCATTACATTTCTCTGGGGAATATTGTAGATCACCACCAGAACGGTCCAACACCCGAAATCTCATTTTCAGTACCCCGAATGTACGCTCAATAGCACTCCTTGTCGACCTGTGAGATTCGTTGAACTTGATTTCTGATCGTGTATGAGGTATTGGTACAGGTGTCAAGAGCCAAGGCCTACAGGGGTACCCGCTGTCACCTTCAAAAATATAAGACAATTACAAATTAGCGACATGTAACAACAGGTTTATGAGGTTAAAATATGACATTTTATAAATAAATATAAAAATTTTAATATTCACCTAATAGCCAACCGTGTGGCATCTCTCCACGTTCAAATGCTGCAAATAAAGCAGACTGCTTTAATATGTGATAATCGTGGCATGACCCTGGAAAACCTGATCTTACTGCCCAAAACCGAAGGTTAGAGTCACATACTGCTTGAACATTGAGAGAGTGGAAGTGTTTCCGATTTCGATATTGCTCCTCCCTTAAAGCTGGTGGTCTAATTGCAATATGTGTGCAATCAATTGCACCTAGGACATTTGGAATGCCGGCAACTTGATAAAAACCAGATTTTACTTGGTGCCATTCATGTACATTCCTTGGCACATATATAAATTTATTTAGATGCTTCAAAATCGCTTTTAACACAGTCCTCAAATGTCTACAAAAAGAAGGCTGACTCATGCCAACCACTGCACTGGACACAGCCTGAAAAGAGCCCGTGGCTAGGAAATGCAAAACTGCCAATAACTTGAGCATTCCAGGTATTGCCCTTGTTCTTCTAGTCTGTGGCTCTAGATCATTCTGTATTAGAACATATAGATTTTGTATGCTCTCCCTGTTTAGGCGAAATCTTTTTTTTATCTGATAATCAGATAATGCCTGTAGTCCACAACGAGGTAGAAAAACTCGTGGAACTCTTTGCCGTCTACGTATTGGCAAAATCTGTTCATTTCTTCGATTTTCATGGCCCCTTGCTAAAGAAATTGCAGACAAAATAAGGAAATAATCCATCTTCTTGCGCTGAAAATATGGAGTAAATTAGATGTTCTCCTATCTCTTCATGGAGAACATTAGTAGTCGTATTAGGAGGAGAACTTTAGGCTCTCCAATGGCGCAAAATAATGATAAATATCTATTTTGGAGAGAAATAGGTCGTATTCTTGAATATACACCCTGAAAAGGGCGTTTTAAAGCTTTAATTTGCGCAAATGTGCGCCTAGGCGAGGGACATTGAAGTGCGAGAATTTTGCAGTCGTATTTGCACATTTTTAGGAGTATTTCTTAATGATAAATAGGAGATATATTACGACGGCGTGAATTAAGGCGCAAATTAAGGAGAATATGTTTGATAAATCGAGCCCTATGTATGCTACATCACTAACTCACTTTATTTTTGTTTCAGATTTCTATTTCCATTGTCCCATGTTTATTTGTAACTTATATCAGATACTAAAATCAATTATTCCCCATGTCAGCTCTGTTTGCACTTTGGTTTAGTATTACATTGTAGCTTCATACTGCGACAACACAGTAGTCTTGCTATGAAATTGATAGGAATCCTGCTAGGTTTAGTTGGCAGGAGATTTATCATATTAACAAAGCTTAAGTAAATATTGCATTAACTTGGACTGTTTTGGTTTTTTTGTAGTGAAGTGATCCAAACAGTTTGGAGCTTGTTTTTATTTTTTTATTTTTTTAAAGGGACAGTTGACAAACATTTTTTGTGTGTGATTTGAGAGCCACCATGTGATGCAGTTAAAAAGAAAAACTAAAATATACCATGTAACAACAGTGGGACAATTTCACTTAAAGCCCCTATATTTGTTCTAGTCTTACCAGTTCCTATGCTATAATTCCCAAAAGAATAGAGATGCATGTGATTAAAGGGACATGAAAATTCATGGTTCAGATGCAATGCATGGAAATGTAAAATAATTACCTTGGAAGGCTCTGGAGAACCAATACACACACTACTTGAAGCTAGCTTGTGATTGATAGCTACACACATATGCCTCTTGTCATTGGCTCACCAGATATGTTAAGCTAGTTCCCAGTAGTGCACTGCTGCTTTGGAGCTGACTTTAAAAGGGACATGAAACTTACAATTTTTCTTTCACATGATTCAGATAGAGAATACAATTTAAAACATTAAAAAAAGCTTCCAATTTACTTCTATTATCAAATTTGCTTCATCCTTGTGTGCTTCTTTGTAGAAGTGATATCTAAATAGGTAGCGTGCACACGTCTATTGCACTAAATGACAGGAAATAGCGCTGCCCACTAGTTTTCTTGCTTATGTACAACATTGTTGCAAAACTGCAGGCATATAGTGCTGAAGACACGTGCACGCTACTGAACTGACCTTCCTGATTTTCAACAAAGAATAACATGAAAATGAAGAAAATGTGAAAATAGAAGTACATTGGAAAGTTGTTTAAAATTGCATGTTCTATCTGAATCATGAAAGATTTTTTGGGGGTTTTATGTCCCTTTAACCCCTGCAAAGTAGTTGAACACATAGTTAAACACAGAGCATTTTATAAATTTCTTATTGCTTGCATATAACACATTAAAGGGCCTTTTCTGTCCTTTTAAAAGGGACATTCTACTGGAAAATGACATGCTCTAATTTGTTAAGAGTGTGAAGTCTTCACATTAGCGACAATGCCAGTCTATGTGTTTAATCCCTGTAAAGGGACCAGCAGTTCTCTGTGGCTTTTTTGTGGTACTTTAAAGGGACAGTACACTGTAAAATTGTTTTTCCATTAATGTATTTTAAATGACTTGTTATACCAGCTGCATAGTATAACATATTTGAGAAATTGCATTTTCAGGTTTATTTGTGAATATGAAGTAGCTGGTGTTGTGCTTTGAAACCACAGCCTATTACAATGGGTTGAACTTAAAGCTGATATCAGATCTCATTATGTTATAACTTTGTGTAAACAGAGTTGCTTCCTTATCTAATATTTGTCTGTAACACCTAAGCTCAATACATAGAGAGAACAATGGAAAATGATCATTTTATTACTTAACTATCCTGAATCCCACTGAGAGTGTAACTTCTTCTGCTGGCTGTGTTTACTTAGGCTGTCAATAGCCTATACTCCAGTATAGGTGGCTATACCACCGGCTAAATCAGCTATTTCAAATGCTGAAATAGAAGTAAAGGAGCTACTTGTCAACAATTTAATACACTCTAGCAGGTAAAATGGATCATTGGGAATAATTTAAACGGGAGAAATTTTTTGGGTGAACTGTCCCTTTAACTGTATGTTTCATCCATTTGCAACAGTTAAACACAGACTTTGCAGTGTAGCCTGTGTTAACATTCTAGCAAATTGACGCATGCAATTGTTTTCAATAGAATGGCTAGGATAACGTAGGAGACAAAAAGGAGGGAGAAAGTATTAGTCTAAAATGGAATGTAAAATCTTCCCCAGTTTTAGATAAAATTTAGCTCAGATCTATAAATCAGTGAGAAAATGAAAAATAAGCACATAAATAAAACCTTGTATAATCTTTCATCCATACACTGACAATCTTTATTTCTGGTATGCAGTGATAAGAAATATTTAGAATTCCGTACATACTGAAGTGCAAAGTTATATGGAAAGGCTACAACTAGCGCTAAAAAAATACATATAAAAAAAATATTCTGGTTATGTAGCAGAGGGCTAAACAGTAGAACATTTTAGATTGCATGTGTTTCATACCACATTTGTGTGTGATAAAATACTTACTCAAGCAACATACCTGTTTTTTTTTTGTTCTTTTGTTTTACTTAAAGTGAAGTTTTTACTTACAGAAGACAGCACTGCATTTGTCAATCTTAATATAATACAACTGTTTATTTCTCTATTACAACGCTAGTTTTAAAAATATATAGCTTTATAAATCCCTACCGTTTCACTGCTGACTCCTCCCAACCCCTATTTCCGTGTTTTCAGGTTAGTGCCGTATAGAGCGATCCCACCCGCTCTCTACGTCTCTCAAAAGCGCGTTCCTGATGCAGCTTTTAACTGCGCATGCGCTACTTGCCCATTTAGCTTTCATCTGCTCATGTGATAATCGGCGATTTAATGATGCACTTGTCCGTATCATTTATACGATGCGGATGATGTATTGGATTCAGACCTGTAAATAGAACGCATGCGCAAAACAGGAGCGAGCACTGTGTTGAATGTAATGTAAAAATTAGTTGCGCACTTAAATGAGTAGGCGTATGACATGCAGTGACGGCCTAAATTTTAATAGGACGAGCTAAAAACGTGACCACAATGAAAAGAAAAAAAACATAATTTATGCTTACCTGATAAATTCCTTTCTTCTGTAGTGTGATCAGTCCACGGGTCATCATTACTTCTGGGATATTACTCCTCCCCAACAGGAAGTGCAAGAGGATTCACCCAGCAGAGCTGCATATAGCTCCTCCCCTCTACGTCACTCCCAGTCATTCGACCAAGGACCAACGAGAAAGGAAAAGCCAAGGGTGAAGTGGTGACTGGAGTATAAATTAAAAAAATATTTACCTGCCTTAAAAACCGGGCGGGCCGTGGACTGATCACACTACAGAAGAAAGGAATTTATCAGGTAAGCATAAATTATGTTTTCTTCTGTTAAGTGTGATCAGTCCACGGGTCATCATTACTTCTGGGATACCAATACCAAAGCAAAAGTACACGGATGACGGGAGGGATAGGCAGGCTCTTTATACAGAAGGAACCACTGCCTGAAGAACCTTTCTCCCAAAAATAGCCTCCGATGAAGCAAAAGTGTCAAATTTGTAAAATTTGGAAAAAGTATGAAGCGAAGACCAAGTTGCAGCCTTGCAAATCTGTTCAACAGAGGCCTCATTCTTGAAGGCCCAAGTGGAAGCCACAGCTCTAGTAGAATGAGCTGTAATTCTTTCAGGAGGCTGCTGTCCAGCAGTCTCATAAGCTAAACGAATTATGCTACGAAGCCAAAAAGAAAGAGAGGTAGCGGAAGCTTTTTGACCTCTCCTCTGCCCAGAGTAAATGACAAACAGAGAAGACGTTTGTCGAAATTCCTTAGTTGCCTGTAAGTAAAATTTTAGAGCACGGACTACATCCAGGTTGTGCAGTAGACGTTCCTTCTTTGAAGAAGGATTTGGGCATAAAGAAGGAACAGCAATCTCTTGATTGATATTCCTGTTAGTAACTACCTTAGGTAAGAACCCAGGTTTAGTACGCAGGACTACCTTATCCGAATGAAAAATCAAATAAGGAGAATCACAATGTAAGGCTGATAATTCAGAGACTCTTCGAGGCGAGGAAATAGCCATTAAAAATAGAACTTTCCAAGATAACAACTTTTTATCAATGGAATGAAGAGGTTCAAACGGAACGCCCTGTAAAACATTAAGAACAAGGTTTAAACTCCATGGTGGAGCAACAGTTTTAAACACAGGCTTAATCCTGGTCAAAGCCTGACAAAAAGCCTGGACGTCAGGAACTTCTGACAGACGTTTGTGTAACAGAATGGACAGAGCTGAGATCTGTCCCTTTTTTTTTTTTTTTAAATAATTTTTATTGAGGTTGAAAAAGAACAGGCATACAGAAGAAAAAATGTACATTGAAATGTCACAATAAAATCAATAATAATTAACAATATCTTGCGTGAAAATGACAAAATATATATATTAGCGTTCATGTAATCTGCCTGACGTGCGCTATGCCTCCTGTAAATATAGGTGGCCACTCTTGGATCTCAAGTAAGACTAATCAAGGTATGGAGGACGCTTCTATTAAAGAGATCACTTTTGGACCTTTATCATCAAACCTCATGTTTTCTAATTTTTAACTCGAGCTTTGTTGACCATCTATAATTGTAAAGGTAACTAGAATGATTAAGAAAGAAAGAAAAAAAAACTACTTGGGTTCTCAACGTGGAAAAACAGGTAATATACAATACGGGAACTTATATACTTCCTTGATAAGAGATAGTATCTATAATGAGACACTAGGACTGCCAACTCAAGAGGCAATTAAGGGTTGTATTAAGCTCATATGGCTAGTCAACAAGTAATAACGATCAGTCCTGCTGACCTAGAAAGGGCAGATAGATTCATCTCTACACGATTATGTAAGGATTTGTGTTAAGGAAATAGTTGAGAACCGCAGGTAGGGTGCGGTATAGGTAAGATAAACCGCTTAATTAGTCCCCCTTAGGTAGGAGGCTCTTTATTATTATGGGGGGGAGGAGGTGGAAGTTAAGACCGATATTATAAGTAAGTATGATATCTCAGAACCAAGTACAAAGGAATGCAGGGCAGTAACTTCTAAAAGGCATACTGGCTACAAATAGACTATAATATGTGCTGGATGCTAAATAACAGATGTTATATTACACGGCTTCAATGGGCTTGGAAAAAGGAATTTACCATGATCTATGGGGAAACAGTAGGCTGATACGTTCTAGGCTTAACCAGGCCTCTGAACTAGGCCTCCAAAGGTAAATCCCATGTAGACAGTTGGACATTTACCAGGGGTTGGGATTGGTTCTCTAGGGCCATATATGGAAGAGTGTTAATAGAACTAGAAGGCCATGTGATCAAAGTTCAAGTCCAAAATGTATATACATGTAAATGATTCTAAGGACTGTAAGTGTTATTTGATTAAGCAACAGACAAATTGAAAAGCTAAGCATAAACTAGGCATTCAAGTGAGGGGATAAAACAGGTACAAATGCTATGCTTGTGTTCTACAAGGTCAAACCCAGGTTTCCAGAAGTAAATGCTATAAAGCTATGCTGCCCCGGCCGCAAGCAGCACAACAACATGCACTGGAATATGCATGGGAATCTCCCGGAAACCCAATATACTATATATAAATATGTTATTGTATAGCGCTGAGAACTAAGGTTATGCTAGCTAGGGAGGGTCTAATTTGTGTACTACCGTGAATAATAGCATTGTCACACTGGCAAGTAAGTATTAGTGAGAAATAAAACAAGTATAAAACATTTTTTAGGGTATGAATAAACTAAGGAAAACAGAACTAATCAGTGTACTCAGCCTTATCAGCTATGTTGAAACACCTATATGAGAGAATACTGACCAACTAGTTTGTTAGCAGGTATACAAACAGTAGTATTGAATGCATAGTATGCTTATATGATATCTAAAGCAATGCAAAGCAAACCAAAAACAGATATTAAAAAAAACAGTATAGAGGAGAGATATGCACAATCATCAAGTGTATAGTATAGCTAACAAATGTAATAAGTGCACTTTAGGCACAACTGAACCTAACTTAAAACAAGCACTAGCTGTGTACTCATGATAACACAAATTGTTTTAGGAGGGTCACTATTAATAACAGAACAGAGGCAGCGAAGACTGTTAGTGTCCAACTGTAGTGACCATAACGCTACCAACTCAACAAACAAATGAGCATTGCAATGAGCATGATGCAAAACATGGATGTAAAGAAATATCCCCAAACAGGGTTATACTATGAGTTGCATCATTTGGTGGTAGTTCATCCTGAGGTTGATAAAGATTAGGTCTGCGCTCTTGCGCATGCTATAGTAGCTGCCAGGGTCCCACAGCCATCGAGACACTGTCAAACGTGTTAAGTATTTGTCTTCCCCTGTTAGCTGCAGGTTAATTGTCAGTTCATCAACAACACATTCGCCCACCATGGTAAATTCAAGAGGTAGGACCGAGTGCGTAGGCAAGTCAAAGAGCCTCCTTCCGTTGCCGGCGATATTTGGCTTGAGTTTAGATAAGAGTTCAGGAGACCGGACCCCTCCAGCTGTTGTCAAAATCTTAGAGCTACCCATATTTGTGTCGGCACCAGAGGGAGGGAATCCAAGCCCCCAAGCTCCCCGTGCTGGCGGCACAATGAGCTGAGTCTTACCCGTGTTAGCGGTTATCGGCTTATCGGCTCTCTGTGTAAGCTGTGAGTCAATATCCCCTCTCTGAAGTTCCGACTGGTCAGAGTCCTCGGAGCAGTTAGTGTGTATCAGAGGCGTTCCAGATCCACAATCACAGTTCATACCTTGTATTTCACTATGTCGGTCAGGAGAACAGATAACTCTCTCAAAAGCTGCTACAAGCATCCGCTCCAGACTTAGGAAGTGGGCATCAATTAATGCCACAAGTTTCTCTCCCCACGCGGCAGACGCCATCTTTAACTCCAGCCCTGCAATAGAAGTGGTGTTGTTTTTGCTGTGAGATGTCCCGTATTAAGCAGCACGATGTCACATAAACTGCATCCTGTAGTTTCAGACTTAAAATTCAGTCCTACTGCGAAACATAACTTCTGAAGATGATATCGCTGTGTATCATAGCATCAGCATCAGTTATCGGTCATTAATAGTGTTAGAGCGCCATGATAGTCAGATACCTTCATGAATAAATCTTCTAGCTTTAGTGAGATTTGAAGGGTTAGTGAGTATAAGGAGATCAAAGGTATTTTTATGAGAATAGTTAGATATTTAAACCGGAGCTCCTCCAGAACATGACCGCTCACTATGGCTGCTGGCTCCGCCCCCCGAGATCTGTCCCTTTAATGAACTAGCAGATAAACCCTTTTCTAAACCTTCTTGTAGAAAAGACAATATCCTAGGAATCCTAACCTTACTCCAAGAGTAACCTTTGGATTCACACCAATATAGGTATTTACGCCATATCTTATGGTAAATCTTTCTGGTAACAGGTTTCCTAGCCTGTATTAAGGTATCAATAACTGACTCAGAAAACCCACGTCTTGATAAAATCAAGCGTTCAATTTCCAAGCAGTCAGCTTCAGAGAAGTTAGATTTTGATGTTTGAAGGGACCCTGTATCAGAAGGTCCTGTTTCAGAGGTAGAGACCAAGGTGGACAGGATGACATGTCCACCAGGTCTGCATACCAAGTCCTGCGTGGCCACGCAGGTGCTATTAGAATCACTGATGCTCTCTCTTGTTTGATTCTGGCAATCAATCGAGGAAGCAACGGGAAGGGTGGAAACACGTAAGCCATCCTGAAGTCCCAAGGTGCTGTCAGAGCATCTATCAGGACTGCTCCTGGATCCCTGGATCTGGACCCGTAACGAGGAAGCTTGGCGTTCTGTAGAGACGCCATGAGATCTATCTCTGGTTTGCCCCAACGTCGAAGTATTTGGGCAAAGACCTCCGGATGAAGTTCCCACTCCCCCGGATGAAAAGTCTGACGACTTAAGAAATCCGCCTCCCAGTTCTCCACTCCCGGGATGTGGATTGCTGACAGGTGGCAAGAGTGAGACTCTGCCCAGAGAATTATCTTTGATACTTCCATCATAGCTAGGGAGCTTCTTGTCCCTCCCTGATGGTTGATGTAAGCTACAGTCGTGATGTTGTCCGACTGAAACCTGATGAACCCCCGAGTTGTCAACTGGGGCCAAGCCAGGAGGGCATTGAGAACTGCTCTCAATTCCAGAATGTTTATTGGCAGGAGACTCTCCTCCTGACTCCATTGTCCCTGAGCCTTCAGAGAATTCCAGACGGCACCCCAACCTAGAAGGCTGGCGTCTGTTGTTACAATTGTCCAGTCTGGTCTGCTGAATGGCATCCCCCTGGACAGATGTGGCCGAGAAAGCCACCATAGAAGAGAATTTCTGGTCTCTTGATCCAGATTCAGAGAAGGGGATAAGTCTGAGTAATCCCCATTCCACTGACTTAGCATGCACAGTTGCAGTGGTCTGAGGTGTAAGCGTGCAAAGGGTACTATGTCCATTGCCGCTACCATTAAGCCGATTACCTCCATGCATTGAGCCACTGACGGGTGTTGAATGGAATGAAGGGTGCGGCAAGCACTTTGAAGTCTTGTTAGCCTGTCCTCTGTCAGGTAAATCTTCATTTCTACAGAATCTATAAGAGTCCCCAGGAAGGGAACTCTTGTGAGTGGAACGAGTGAACTTTTCTTTTCGTTCACTTTCCATCCATGTGACCTTAGAAATGCCAGCACTAACTCTGTATGAGACTTGGCAGTTTGAAAGCTTGAAGCTTGTATCAGAATGTCGTCTAGGTATGGAGCTACCGAGATTCCCCGCGGTCTTAGTACCGCCAGAAGAGCACCCAGAACCTTTGTGAAGATTCTTGGAGCTGTAGCCAATCCGAATGGAAGAGCCACAAACTGGTAATGCCTGTCTAGGAAGGCAAAGCTTAGGTACCGATAATGATCTTTGTGAATCGGTATGTGAAGGTAAGCATCTTTTAAATCTACAGTGGTCATGTACTGACCCTCTTGGATCATAGGTAAAATTGTCCGAATAGTCTCCATCTTGAACGATGGAACTCTTAGGAATTTGTTTAGGATCTTTAAGTCCAGGATTGGTCTGAAAGTTCCCTCTTTTTTGGGAACCACAAACAGATTTGAGTAAAACCCCTGTCCCTGTTCCGATCGTGGAACTGGATGGATTACTCCCATTAACAAGAGCTCTTGTACGCAGCGTAGAAACGCCTCTTTCTTTGTCTGGATTGTTGACAATCTTGACAGATGAAATCTCTCTCTTGGAGGAGAGTATTTGAAGTCCAGAAGGTATCCCTGAGATATTATCTCTAGCGCCCAGGGATCCTGAACATCTCTTGCCCAAGCCTGGGCGAAGAGAGAAAGTCTACCCCCCACTAGATCCGATCCCGGATCGGGGGCCCTCAATTCATGCTGTTTTAGGGGCAGCAGCAGGTTTCCTAGTCTGCTTGCCCTTGTTCCAGGACTGGTTAGGTTTCCAGCCTTGTCTGTAGCGAGCAACAGCTCCTTCCTGTTTTGGTGCAGAGGAAGTTGATGCTGCTCCAGCTTTGAAATTACGAAAGGAACGAAAATTAGACTGTCTAGTCTTGGCTTTGGCTTTGTCCTGAGGCAGGGCATGGCCTTTACCTCCTGTAATGTCAGCGATAATCTCTTTCAACCCGGGCCCGAATAAGGTCTGCCCTTTGAAAGGTATATTAAGTAATTTAGACTTAGAAGTAACATCAGCTGACCAGGATTTTAGCCACAGCGCCCTGCGTGCCTGAATGGCGAATCCTGAATTCTTCGCCGTAAGTTTAGTAAGATGTGAAATGAATGAATTAGCTAGTTTAAGGACTCTAAGCCTGTCCGTAATGTCGTCCAGAGTAGCTGAACCAATGTTCTCTTCCAGAGACTCAATCCAGAATGCCGCTGCAGCCGTGATCGGCGCAATGCATGCAAGGGGTTGCAATATAAAACCTTGTTGAACAAACATTTTCTTAAGGTAACCCTCTAACTTTTTATCCATTGGATCTGAAAAAGCACAGCTATCCTCCACCGGGATAGTGGTACGCTTAGCTAAGGTAGAAACTGCTCCCTCCACCTTAGGGACCGTTTGCCATAAGTCCCTTGTGGTGGCGTCTATTGGAAACATTTTTCTAAATATCGGAGGGGGTGAGAACGGCACACCGGGTCTATCCCACTCCTTAGTAACAATTTCAGTAAGTCTCTTAGGTATAGGAAAAACCTCAGTACTCGTCGGTACCGCAAAATATTTATCCAACCTACACATTTTCTCTGGTATTGCAACTGTGTTACAATCATTCAGAGCCGCTAACACCTCCCCTAGTAATACACGGAGGTTTTCCAGCTTAAATTTAAAATTTGAGATATCTGAATCCAGTCTGTTTGGATCAGAACCGTCACCCACAGAATGAAGTTCTCCGTCCTCATGTTCTGCCACCTGTGACGCAGTGTCTGACATGGCCCTAATATTATCAGCGCACTCTGTTCTCACCCCAGAGTGATCACGCTTACCTCTTAGTTCTGGTAATTTAGCCAAAACCTCAGTCATAACAGTAGCCATATCCTGTAATGTGATTTGTAATGGCCGCCCAGATGTACTCGGCGCTACAATATCACGCACCTCCCTCTGAGCGGGAGATGTAGGTACTGACACGTGAGGCGAGTTAGTCGGCATAACTCTCCCCTCGTTGTTTGGTGAAATTTGTTCAATTTGTACAGATTGACTTTTATTTAAAGTAGCATCAATACAGTTAGTACATAAATTTCTATTGGGCTCCACTTTGGCATTGCAACAAATGACACAGGTATCATCCTCTGAATCAGACATGTTTAACACACTAGCAAATAAACTTGCAACTTGGAAATACAATTCAATTAGAATAATATTAAAACGTACTGTGCCTTTAAGAAGCACAGAAGATCTATGACAGTTGAAAATTAATAAATTGAAACAGTTATAGCCTCAATCCTTGTAAACAACACAACTTTAGCAAAGGTTTAATCCCATTAGCAAAGATAACAAATTCTGAAAGCAGGAAACAAATTACAGAATAAACGTTTTTTATCTCAGTCAAACTATAATTCTCACAGCTCTGCTGAGAGAAATTACCTCCCTCAAAATAAGTTTTGAAGACCCCTGAGCTCTGTAGAGATGAACCGGATCATGCAGGGAATACGAGTTGCTGACTGAAATATTTGATGCGTAGTAAAAGCGCCAAAAAACGGCCCCTCCCCCTCACACACAGCAGTGAGGGAGAACAGAAACTGTCAGAAAACAGATTAAGCAACTGCCAAGTGGAAAAATAGTGCCCAAACATTTATTCACTCAGTACCTCAGTAAATGAAAACGATTTTACATTCCAGCAAAAACGTTAAACATAATCTCTAGTTATTTAAACAGCTTTATGTATTTCTTACAGTGTAATTCTAGTGAAGTACCATTCCCCAGAATACTGAAGTGTAAAGTATACATACATGACATTATATCGGTATGGCAGGATTTTCTCATCAATTCCATTGTCAGAAAATAAAAACTGCTACATACCTCTATGCAGATTCATCTGCCCGCTGTCCCCTGATCTGAAGTTTACCTCTCCTCAGATGGCCGAGAAACAGCAATATGATCTTAACTACTCCGGCTAAAATCATAACAAAAACTCTGGTGGATTCTTCTTCAAACTCTGCCAGAGAGATAATAACACACTCCGGTGCTATTTTAAAATAACAAACTCTTGATTGAAGATATAAAACTAAGTATAATCACCATAGTCCTCTCACACATCCTATCTAGTCGTTGGGTGCAAGAGAATGACTGGGAGTGACGTAGAGGGGAGGAGCTATATGCAGCTCTGCTGGGTGAATCCTCTTGCACTTCCTGTTGGGGAGGAGTAATATCCCAGAAGTAATGATGACCCGTGGACTAATCACACTTAACAGAAGAAAAACGGGTTGAATAAACAAGGTTAGTAAATTGCCGGAAAAATGATAACTCGATTTAAAGCAATAATTAACAAAAATGATGAATGAGACCTAGGTTATTTTTACCACAAATGGAATTCTGGATAGAGACTAACGTAAGTTTACCTTCACTTTAAGGCTAATAATATGATACAAAAAATAACCCTTTAAAATATGGAAAGCTGCCAGTAGGTTGTGATCTATCTTTGCACACACCTGCTGTATGAATATTTCACATCCAGACTAAATCTTTAAAAGGGACATGAAATTCAAAATTAAACTTTCATGGTTAAGATAGATCATGCAATTTTAAGAGACCTTTCAATTTACTTCTATTATCAAATGTACTATATTCTCTTAATATCCTTGGCTGAAAAGCATACCTAGGTAGGCTCAGGAGCAATAATTCACAACTGTGAGCTAGCTGCACATATGCCACTTGTGTTCAGTCCCAGTAGTAAATCACTTGCTATTATCAAAAAAAATGAAGACTCTTTATGCAGCAAACATATAAGTTCATTCATTGGAAATGTTCCATATAGCTTGGCAACGTTACTGGCTGTACATAATTACACTGACAGCTTGATCCTGCACCTCTGAAGAATTCCGTGCCCGCACTGTTTGTTTCTCTCCTGCAGGGCAAGTTGAGTGCTTACTTTCTAAGCCAGCAACATCAGCAATTATATCACAGATATCCAACTGCATATGCACACGTCAGCTGCATTCCCTACAAGGTAACCCTCCGTGATATGACTTTTATGACGGGTTTCACAGAGGGCTTGGCTAGGAGTAAAGTTCCAATACTGAGAATTGTTTACTGGAGAAAACAAACTTACTGATGTAAACCCATCTTTATGGAGCTGCATCTCCAACATTGTATACAACTCTTAAATAAAGTTAGTTGAAAAAAAAAAGTTTCAATACTGAGAAAACCATCAAAAAACGACAAACAAAAAATACCAACAAATAAAAAATAAAAAAAAAGAAAAAGAAAAAAACTAGGCCTGGGCATTCAGATGCTTCGATATCATCCAAATGCGGAAGGCAGCGGTCGCTCATGGTATTTAGCTCTTTTCGGAGCCAGAATTCTTTTGGTGAATTTGGGACACACTAAGATGTGGATATGCACACATCTTAGTGTATTGCACTTTAACAAGAAGGAATCTGGCTCCAAAAAGATCCAAACACCATGAGCGGCTGCCACCTTCCACATTCAGATTCTAAAGAAGCATCCAAATGCCCAGGCCTACAAAAAACGAAAGGTAGTCCCAATCACAGAGCACTATCCAACACAAGCAGAAACACAAAGGAACCGTTTGAGGGATATCACGGTACGAAGTTCCAGCGGACTCTAAAAAGACCATTGATCCTGTGGGCTGCGGTTCTTAAACTAATGGGCTCTTTTTTCACGTATGTTCTAGTAAGTGTATATGTTAGCAGGGAATTTTTTTCAATACAATAAATACCACTGTGAATCAGAGGTGCACTGTTTTTTATTGTTACAGACGTTTGTAGTGTTCCACATAAACTGCTGAAAGGCAAAAATAATATTTTTTTAGGTTTCAATGTCTCTTTAAGAGAGTGTTGTAGTAGATTAAGGGAAGGAAACAGCTTAAAGGGACAGGAAATCCCCACATTTTCTTTCATGCTTTGGATAGAACATACAATTTAAAAAAACTTTTCAATTTACTTCAATTATCAAATTTGCTTCATTCTATGGCTATCTTATGCTTTGCACTTCTGGCAGCTAGCTGAACACATCTAGTTAGCCAATCACAAGAGGCAAATGTGTGCAGGCACCAATCAGCTGCTAGCTCCCTCTAGTGTAGGATATGTGCGTATTCTTTTTTTTTTTTTTTTGCAAAGTATAGCAAGAGAACGAAGCATATTTTTAAAATATGTGAATTTAAAAGTGTCTTAAAATGACATGCTCTATCTGAATCATGCACGTTTAATTTTTACTTTACTTTTTTATCCTATCAAATCAACAGAAAATAATAATGTCAGTCAGACTGACAACTAAATGGGTTGAAGCGCCTAATGATTACACTATACTATACTTAGGTATAGCCAGAATGTGGATAAACCTTATTAAAGTGAAGCCATGTTAAAAAAAAAAAAAAGAGAGAGAGAACGCAATACTTCTTGTTGCATTGCTTGCCAAGAGGATGTTCAGAGATTTCTTAGATTAGGCCAAAATCCTAAACTTATAAAACAGTGACAGATTCCAATGAATTATGCAATAAGCAGCTTTTGTCAGAGGTTCATTAAAGGATTATAGCTAAATGTATTGAAAGGCTATTGGTGACTGAATGTGATGTGGGTGAGTAATGTGCCAATGAAATTAATGTCATTTCAGATGCAAGAGAACATTTCCAAGCAGGGCTCCAGATTAAGTTTGTACTGTTTTTTCCTTTGCAAGATATTCACAGTGGAGAGAGATTAGGATAAAAAAACTTCTTAAAAAAGTAACAACCTGTCAGCCTCTGCGTCTGACAGAAACTGAAGTACAAGCTTTTGTGTCAAGCTAAAGCAAGCAGCATGTGAGCGAGGGCAAAACACATTCAAAATGTTCTTACTGATATGAAACCAAAAAATGAAAACACCATCACTCTGAAACGTAAAGGAAATTCAACACCTCTTGTTTTGTGTAAAAACTGTCCCACGTTCCCCAGAAAAGCCAAAAGGTCAAATCTGTAACCTTTTTGATGTTTTCAAAATATAAATCAAATAGCTGGATTAAGCAATTTTCAGCAGCATTTGCAGGTTACAAAATATGATTTTTTGTAAATAATTGTGCATGTCCCATGTCGCTCGGAGGCCAAAAAACAGATGCTACATTCAAATATAGCTGGTTTATGCAATTTGCTACATAGACATTTTTAAAGGGACATGAAACACACTTTTTTTGTTTCAGGATTCAGATAGAACATATCATTTTTAAAGGGACAGTCTAGGACAAAATAAACTTTCATGATTCAGATAGAGCATGCAAATTTTAAACAATTTTCCAATTTACTTTTATCACCAATTTTGCTTTGTTCTCTTGGTATTCTTAGTTGAAAGCTTAACCTAGGAGGTTCATATGCTAATTTCTTAGACCTTGAAGCCCACCTCTTTCAGATTGCATTTTAACAGTTTTTCACCACTAGAGGGTGTTAGTTCACGTATTTCATATAGATAACACTGTGCTCGTGCACGAGAAGTTATCTGGGAGCAGGCACTGATTGGCTAGACTGCAAGTCTGTCAAAAGAACTGAAAAAAAGGGGCAGTTTGCAGAGGCTTAGATACAAGATAATCACAGAGGTTAAAAGTATATTAATACTGTGTTGGTTATGCAAAACTGGGAAATGGGTAATAAAGGGATTCTGCTCCTGAGCCTGCTTCTTTAACCTTTTCAATTAAGGATACTACGAGAATGAAGCAAATTAGATCATTTGAGATAAATTAAAAAAGTTGATTAAAATTGCATTTTCTAACTGAATCATGAAAGAAAAAGGTTTGGTTTCATGTACATTTTTTTTTTTTTTTTTTTTAATATTTTTATTGTGGTTTGAGTCAAGGCATACAAATTTTGAATGTCATTGCGAATCTAGTTACAGAACAAATGTGAGAACATAAGGGTATTAATGCTAACAGCGTAACTAAAATAGAGCGAGATATATATATATATATTACATCTTTGCATGACATAAAATAAGGGAAATACAAAACATTGTTTGCCAAATATCACGGTTCACCTACATCATAATCTCATGAGGCCACTCTTGGACCTCCCAACATAGTGAGAACTGCCATGCTTTAGTAGGTACATCTGATATAGGATAGACCTCTCTTGGGTCTCCCAGAGAAACCACATTTTAGTTTTTGTTTTTTATGCATATTGAATTATGTAAACAAGTTACTCAATACATATAAAATAGTTTTATCAAGGTGAGATTAAAATCACCAGTATAAGGATTTCTGCAAATGCTTATGTGAGATATATTGATAACGTGAAATTATCTACTTAGGGAACTGTGCAATCTCAAAAGGGAAAGATCCCACAAAGTGAGATAATTTTTCATGCAGATTGGATTGTGTGAACAGGTAACATAATACATGGAAATATACTTTTAACAAGGTAAAATTAAAAGTATAGAGATCTGAAATTTTCTGTGCTGACCAACCTGAAAAAGTATGTAAACTCAGGACAGCTTGTGTAACATGGTTAAAATGTACATGCCAAATGTTTTACTCAGCACTGATATGTAGCGCCTATCTTAGAGCCTGCTAAATGAGCATCCTTTTTTATGTATAATAGTTCCCAACTGGAATGGGAGGACTAAAAGAATATATGGAAAAACAGAATTTATGTTTACCTGATAAATTACTTTCTCCAACGGTGTGTCCGGTCCACGGCGTCATCCTTACTTGTGGGATATTCTCTTCCCCAACAGGAAATGGCAAAGAGCCCAGCAAAGCTGGTCACATGATCCCTCCTAGGCTCCGCCTACCCCAGTCATTCGACCGACGTTAAGGAGGAATATTTGCATAGGAGAAACCATATGGTACCGTGGTGACTGTAGTTAAAGAAAATAAATTATCAGACCTGATTAAAAAAACCAGGGCGGGCCGTGGACCGGACACACCGTTGGAGAAAGTAATTTATCAGGTAAACATAAATTCTGTTTTCTCCAACATAGGTGTGTCCGGTCCACGGCGTCATCCTTACTTGTGGGAACCAATACCAAAGCTTTAGGACACGGATGAAGGGAGGGAGCAAATCAGGTCACCTAAATGGAAGGCACCACGGCTTGCAAAACCTTTCTCCCAAAAATAGCCTCAGAAGAAGCAAAAGTATCAAACTTGTAAAATTTGGTAAAAGTGTGCAGTGAAGACCAAGTCGCTGCCCTACATATCTGATCAACAGAAGCCTCGTTCTTGAAGGCCCATGTGGAAGCCACAGCCCTAGTGGAATGAGCTGTGATTCTTTCGGGAGGCTGCCGTCCGGCAGTCTCGTAAGCCAATCTGATGATGCTTTTAATCCAAAAAGAGAGAGAGGTAGAAGTTGCTTTTTGACCTCTCCTTTTACCGGAATAAACAACAAACAAGGAAGATGTTTGTCTAAAATCCTTTGTAGCATCTAAATAGAATTTTAGAGCGCGAACAACATCCAAATTGTGCAACAAACGTTCCTTCTTTGAAACTGGTTTCGGACACAGAGAAGGTACGATAATCTCCTGGTTAATGTTTTTGTTAGAAACAACTTTTGGAAGAAAACCAGGTTTAGTACGTAAAACCACCTTATCTGCATGGAACACCAGATAAGGAGGAGAACACTGCAGAGCAGATAATTCTGAAACTCTTCTAGCAGAAGAAATTGCAACCAAAAACAAAACTTTCCAAGATAATAACTTAATATCAACGGAATGTAAGGGTTCAAACGGAACCCCCTGAAGAACTGAAAGAACTAAATTGAGACTCCAAGGAGGAGTCAAAGGTTTGTAAACAGGCTTAATTCTAACCAGAGCCTGAACAAAGGCTTGAACATCTGGCACAGCGGCCAGCTTTTTGTGAAGTAACACAGACAAGGCAGAAATCTGTCCCTTCAGGGAACTTGCAGATAATCCTTTTTCCAATCCTTCTTGAAGGAAGGATAGAATCCTAGGAATCTTAACCTTGTCCCAAGGGAATCCTTTAGATTCACACCAACAGATATATTTTTTCCAAATTTTGTGGTAAATCTTTCTAGTTACAGGCTTTCTGGCCTGAACAAGAGTATCGATAACAGAATCTGAGAACCCTCGCTTCGATAAGATCAAGCGTTCAATCTCCAAGCAGTCAGCTGGAGTGAAACCAGATTCGGATGTTCGAACGGACCCTGAACAAGAAGGTCTCGTCTCAAAGGTAGCTTCCAAGGTGGAGCCGATGACATATTCACCAGATCTGCATACCAAGTCCTGCGTGGCCACGCAGGAGCTATCAAGATCACCGACGCCCTCTCCTGATTGATCCTGGCTACCAGCCTGGGGATGAGAGGAAACGGCGGGAACACATAAGCTAGTTTGAAGGTCCAAGGTGCTACTAGTGCATCCACTAGAGCCGCCTTGGGATCCCTGGATCTGGACCCGTAGCAAGGAACTTTGAAGTTCTGACGAGAGGCCATCAGATCCATGTCTGGAATGCCCCACAGCTGAGTGACTTGGGCAAAGATTTCCGGATGGAGTTCCCACTCCCCCGGATGCAATGTCTGACGACTCAGAAAATCCGCTTCCCAATTTTCCACTCCTGGAATGTGGATAGCAGACAGGTGGCAGGAGTGAGACTCCGCCCATAGAATGATTTTGGTCACTTCTTCCATCGCCAGGGAACTCCTTGTTCCCCCCTGATGGTTGATGTACGCAACAGTTGTCATGTTGTCTGATTGAAACCGTATGAACTTGGCCCTCGCTAGCTGAGGCCAAGCCTTGAGAGCATTGAATATCGCTCTCAGTTCCAGAATATTTATCGGTAGAAGAGATTCTTCCCGAGACCAAAGACCCTGAGCTTTCAGGGATCCCCAGACCGCGCCCCAGCCCATCAGACTGGCGTCGGTCGTGACAATGACCCACTCTGGTCTGCGGAATGTCATCCCTCGTGACAGGTTGTCCAGGGACAGCCACCAACGGAGTGAGTCTCTGGTCCTCTGATTTACTTGTATCTTTGGAGACAAGTCTGTATAGTCCCCATTCCACTGACTGAGCATGCACAGTTGTAATGGTCTTAGATGAATGCGCGCAAAAGGAACTATGTCCATTGCCGCTACCATCAACCCGATCACTTCCATGCACTGAGCTATGGAAGGAAGAGGAACGGAATGAAGTATCCGACAAGAGTCTAGAAGTTTTGTTTTTCTGGCCTCTGTCAGAAAAATCCTCATTTCTAAGGAGTCTATTATTGTTCCCAAGAAGGGAACCCTTGTTGACGGAGATAGAGAACTCTTTTCCACGTTCACTTTCCATCCGTGAGATCTGAGAAAGGCCAGGACAATGTCCGTGTGAGCCTTTGCTTGAGGAAGGGACGACGCTTGAATCAGAATGTCGTCCAAGTAAGGTACTACAGCAATGCCCCTTGGTCTTAGCACAGCTAGAAGGGACCCTAGTACCTTTGTGAAAATCCTTGGAGCAGTGGCTAATCCGAAAGGAAGCGCCACGAACTGGTAATGTTTGTCCAGGAATGCGAACCTCAGGAACCGATGATGTTCCTTGTGGATAGGAATATGTAGATACGCATCCTTTAAATCCACCGTGGTCATGAATTGACCTTCCTGGATGGAAGGAAGAATAGTTCGAATGGTTTCCATCTTGAACGATGGAACCTTGAGAAACTTGTTTAAGATCTTGAGATCTAAGATTGGTCTGAACGTTCCCTCTTTTTTGGGAACTATAAACAGATTGGAGTAGAACCCCATCCCTTGTTCTCTTAATGGAACAGGATGAATCACTCCCATTTTTAACAGGTCTTCTACACAATGTAAGAATGCCTGTCTTTTTATGTGGTCTGAAGACAACTGAGACCTGTGGAACCTCCCCCTTGGGGGAAGTCCCTTGAATTCCAGAAGATAACCTTGGGAGACTATTTCTAGCGCCCAAGGATCCAGAACATCTCTTGCCCAAGCCTGAGCGAAGAGAGAGAGTCTGCCCCCCACCAGATCCGGTCCCGGATCGGGGGCCAACATTTCATGCTGTCTTGGTAGCAGTGGCAGGTTTCTTGGCCTGCTTTCCCTTGTTCCAGCCTTGCATTGGTCTCCAGGCTGGCTTGGCTTGAAAAGTATTACCCTCTTGCTTAGAGGACGTAGCACTTTGGGCTGGTCCGTTTCTACGAAAGGGACGAAAATTAGGTTTATTTTTTGCCTTGAAAGGCCGATCCTGAGGAAGGGCGTGGCCCTTACCCCCAGTGATATCAGAGATAATCTCTTTCAAGTCAGGGCCAAACAGCGTTTTCCCCTTGAAAGGAATGTTAAGTAGCTTGTTCTTGGAAGACGCATCAGCCGACCAAGATTTCAACCAAAGCGCTCTGCGCGCCACAATAGCAAACCCAGAATTCTTAGCCGCTAACCTAGCCAATTGCAAAGTGGCGTCTAGGGTGAAAGAATTAGCCAATTTGAGAGCATTGATTCTGTCCATAATCTCCTCAAAAGGAGGAGAATCACTATCGACCGCCTTTATCAGCTCATCGAACCAGAAACATGCGGCTGTAGCGACAGGGACAATGCATGAAATTGGTTGTAGAAGGTAACCCTGCTGAACAAACATCTTTTTAAGCAAACCTTCTAATTTTTTATCCATAGGATCTTTGAAAGCACAACTATCCTCTATGGGTATAGTGGTGCGTTTGTTTAAAGTGGAAACCGCTCCCTCGACCTTGGGGACTGTCTGCCATAAGTCCTTTCTGGGGTCGACCATAGGAAACAATTTTTTAAATATGGGGGGAGGGACGAAAGGAATACCGGGCCTTTCCCATTCTTTATTAACAATGTCCGCCACCCGCTTGGGTATAGGAAAAGCTTCTGGGAGCCCCGGCACCTCTAGGAACTTGTCCATTTTACATAGTTTCTCTGGGATGACCAACTTGTCACAATCATCCAGAGTGGATAATACCTCCTTAAGCAGAATGCGGAGATGTTCCAACTTAAATTTAAATGCAATCACATCAGGTTCAGCTTGTTGAGAAATGTTCCCTGAATCAGTAATTTCTCCCTCAGACAAAACCTCCCTGGCCCCATCAGACTGGGTTAGGGGCCCTTCAGAAATATTATTATCAGCGTCGTCATGCTCTTCAGTATCTAAAACAGAGCAGTCGCGCTTACGCTGATAAGTGTTCATTTTGGCTAAAATGTTTTTGACAGAATTATCCATTACAGCCGTTAATTGTTGCATAGTAAGGAGTATTGGCGCGCTAGATGTACTAGGGGCCTCCTGAGTGGGCAAGACTCGTGTAGACGAAGGAGGGAATGATGCAGTACCATGCTTACTCCCCTCACTTGAGGAATCATCTTGGGCATCATTGTCATTGTCACATAAATCACATTTGTTTAAATGAATAGGAATTCTGGCTTCCCCACATTCAGAACACAGTCTATCTGGTAGTTCAGACATGTTAAACAGGCATAAACTTGATAACAAAGTACAAAAAACGTTTTAAAATAAAACCGTTACTGTCACTTTAAATTTTAAACTGAACACACTTTATTACTGCAATTGCGAAAAAACATGAAGGAATTGTTCAAAATTTTCACCACAGTGTCTTAAAGCCTTAAAAGTATTGCACACCAAATTTGGAAGCTTTAACCCTTAAAATAACGGAACCGGAGCCGTTTTGAACTTTAACCCCTTTACAGTCCCTGGTATCTGCTTTGCTGAGACCCAACCAAGCCCCAAGGGGAATACGATACCAAATGACGCCTTCAGAAAGTCTTTTCTAAGTAACAGAGCTCCTCTCACATGCGACTGCATGCCATGCCTCTCAAAAACAAGTGCGCAACACCGGCGCGAAAATGAGGCTCTGCCTATGCTTTGGGAAAGCCCCTAAAGAATAAGGTGTCTAAAACAGTGCCTGCCGATATTATTATATCAAAATACCCAGATAAAATGATTCCTCAAGGCTAAATATGTGTTAATAATGAATCGATTTAGCCCAGAAAAAGTCTACAGTCTTAATAAGCCCTATTTTGAAGCCCTTATTTACGATCGTAATAAACATGGCTTACCGGATCCCATAGGGAAAATGACAGCTTCCAGCATTACATCGTCTTGTTAGAATGTGTCATACCTCAAGCAGCAAGAGACTGCTCACTGTTCCCCCAACTGAAGTTAATTGCTCTCAACAGTCCTGTGTGGAACAGCCATGGATTTTAGTGACGGTTGCTAAAATCATTTTCCTCATACAAACAGAAATCTTCATCTCTTTTCTGTTTCTGAGTAAATAGTACATACCAGCACTATTTCAAAATAACAAACTCTTGATTGAATAATAAAAAACTACAGTTAAACACTAAAAAACTCTAAGCCATCTCCGTGGAGATGTTGCCTGTACAACGGCAAAGAGAATGACTGGGGTAGGCGGAGCCTAGGAGGGATCATGTGACCAGCTTTGCTGGGCTCTTTGCCATTTCCTGTTGGGGAAGAGAATATCCCACAAGTAAGGATGACGCCGTGGACCGGACACACCTATGTTGGAGAAATTGCAACTGTGCACTGCAAGAAGTCAATAATTGCATTTCCCCCTAATGACTTGCTAGGCAAACAGTAGGTATATTGTGGGGTCTAGGCTAATCAGCACAGGGGGGGGGCATACTGTGATCTAAATCCCTCAAATTATTTTAGATGTCTCAAAATGTGGTGCAGGTCTGTAAAAGCAATATCAGTAAAAAGTGCTTACATACTTAACTGCAGTCTAGACCGAGCATTATTCCAAACCTCCTGTATGATATAGATATAGATATATAACTATGTATATAGAGCACCGCCCCGGCAGCAGGCAGCGCACCACCACACAGTGGGTTGATAGTAACAGTATAGTGAGTGTTTAGAGAACATATATTTTGAGGTTCATTTAGTTTCTGGAAAGTAACATACAGTGCTGTAATGCAAAGCTGTAACATGCTAACTATAAGGGAAAGATAGAGCTTGCAAAGTAATAAGGGAATCCCCTATCCCGCTGTGGCTATGCGACTCTGCGTAGAACCAGTGCAGTATTGGCTTAGGATAGTAAGTTATGATCAATTAAGGTTTTGCGTGGGGAGTCTCTATGCCAGTGGGAGCGTGCTATGTGGAACTTCATACCTATACAAGCAACAGTGCAATCATGGAGAGAACAAAACCGACAAACATTTAGAGGCAAACAATAAAGAAATATATACTGCATCACACATTGTTAGCATAAAGGATTGTAGCAAAGGAGGTCTCAAACAGGGCTGTAAATAAACATAAGAATTTATCGTAACTCAGTTCACTCATGACCGGGTCTAAGTCTAACCAATTCCGGTGCGGGTCCTCCTGTAAGAATCAATTTTACCCGACAGTTGCTGCACCAGGGGTCTGAGCCATGAGCATGCAGTGACCGGAGGACAGCATCTCTGCCTCCGGATAGTGTCCCAATTGAGCAGCAATGAAGCAGAATAGCAAGGGGTCATTGGAAGCTGCAAAATCACTAAGGCGCAATGCGGTTGCGACCATATGTCTCCCTGATCTTGGGATGAATGCTCAGCAGGGGCTCTCTTGTATTTTCTTTCCCCAGCTAACAGTAATGGTGATTGGGTAACTGCAGTACCGTTGTTACTGATCCCTGCACAGGTTGTGTTTCTGCCGGTAGTCCATTCAGTGTTCACAGCCGCGATCTCCCCATTGCCTGTTTTTGGACCTATGATAGCAAGTGCCCTATCTTTTTCAAGCAGGGTTGGTGTGTAGCACTGGGGCCCCAGAGCGCCGTCACCCACACACAGCTCCAAAACAGGTCTGACTGAGATAACTTGCTGGGAAGCAATATAACCGCCTGTGTTAAATGCTAGAGCCATCTCTTCCTCTAAGGCCGCGTGGTGATCCGACAGCAGATTGCGCAGCACTTGTAGCACGGCATTAGCACTCATCTCGTTCATAGTAACTTTCTGTATAGGTTGTCCGGTCAGCACACTGAACAGGATATCATAAATAGCACTGATATTCTCCTGATGCTTTGTTAGAAAAATCACACCTGATTCTTTGCTGTCAGCACTATGTGCTGCCTAACGACAAGGCCCAAGTGTGCCTCGCCGGGGGGTAAGATGAAGGCCTCAACCTTACTGCTGGCTCCGGGTGCTCACAGTCGTCTCTATCCTTAAAGCTTGGGCTCATCTGATACAGGATATGTGAGGGGTCAATAAGCTGAATGAATTGCTAGCAGATTAGCCGTCTGGAGCAAAATAACAGACAAAAATAGCTAGAATGCTGGAGCAGAGTGTTAGTGTGTGACCTATCATGGCCGCCTCCCGGAAGTTCCCCCCGGTTTCACGTACATTTAATCTTTGCTCTCTCTCTCTAGGGAGTGTGAGACAAAGCACAGTTTTTACACAAGAAGCAAGGAAGGTTTAATTATCCTTTGAGTGGATGAATAGGGGCTCCTTTCTTAGAGCTTAAACACCATGATGCTTAGAATAAGCCAATAATTAAAGGGGTATGAAATAAAAAGTTTCTTTCATGACTTAAATAGAGTGTAAAATTAAAAACAAAACAAATGTATCTCTATTATTAAATTTAATATGTTTTCTTTGTATCCTTTGTTAAAAAGGTTTAGAACTGTGCATGTGTCTGGAGCACTATGTTGCAGAAAATTTGCAAGAATGCATTAACAATGTAATGAGCACTAGAAGGCAGCAGTGTTTATTGCCATAGTGCTGCAGGTACCGAAGTATTCTTTCCAACAAAGAATACCAAAAGAACAAAGCAAAATTTGATGACCGAGTTAATTTGAAACAGCTTAAAATTTTAGACTTACCAGATAAATTCCTTTCTTTCCGGATAGGGAAAGTCCACGGCTTCATTCCTTACTGTTGGGAAATACAACACCTGGCCAAAAGGGGGAGGCAAAGACACCCCAGGCAAAGGCTGAAATATCCCTCCCGAGGGAACAAGGAAAAGTAGGAGAAATAACAAGGTATAAATGGTGCCAGAAAAATAAGATAAATAATAGGGGGCCACCCTTAGACAAGAAAAAATGTGCGGGGGTCGTGGACTCTCCTTATCTGGAAGGAAGGGAATTTATCTGGTAAGCATAAATTATGTTTTCCTTCCTAAGATAGGGAGAGTCCACGGCTTCATTCCTTACTGTTGGGAAAACTATACCCAAGCTCCAGAGGACACTGAATGAATAACAGGAGGGAACAAAAAGGAAGAGGCGGACCCTATTCTGAGGATTAGGGCACAAGGAAGGAACTACAATCTCTTGATTGATGTTGCGATCTGACACAACCTTAGGAAGAAAACCTAATTTAGTGCGTAAAGCTGCCTTATCTGCATGAAAAATCAGATAAGGGCACTCACATCGCAAAGCAGAGATCTCAGAAACTCTGCGCACAGAGGCAATAGCCATTAAAAAAAGAGAACCTTCCAAGATAACAATTTAATGTCAAGGGAATGCTGAGGCTCAAACGGATCCTCTTGCAATACATGAAGAACAAGATTTAGGCTCCAATGAGGAGCCCCCGATCTAAACACAGGTCTGATCCTAATCAGAGCCTTAACAAAGGACTGCACGTCTGGAAGCTCAGGGCCGAAAATCTGTCCTCTCAGGGAACTAGCAAAAAGGCCCTTCTCCAGTCCATCCTGGAGAAAAGATAAGATCCTGACAAACCACGTTCTTCACACCAGAATAAATAGGTTCTCCACCCTTTGTGGTAGATATGCCGACTAACTGGTTTACGAGCATGAATAAGAGTATCAATGACACTCTCAGAGAAACCTCTCTTGGCTAAGACTAAGCGTTCAATCTCCACGCAGTCAGCCTGAGATAATCTAGATTTTGATGAACAAATTGACCTTGTATCAGCAGGTCTCTGCGACAAGGTAACTTCCACGGAGGAGATGAGGACATCCCCACTAGATCCGCGAACCACATCCTTCGCGGCTACGATGGAGCAATCAGGATTACTGATACCCGCTCCTGCTTGATGTGGGCCACCACTTGAGGAAAAAGCGGTAATGGTGAAAAAAGATATATAAGAGTTTGAACCTCCAGGGCACTGCTAGTGCATCTATTATATCCACTTGGGGATCCCTCGACCTCGCCCCGTACCAGGGTAGCTTGGTATTGAGATGGGATGCCATGAGATCTATCCCCGGCATCCCCCACTTGCTGCATATCTCTGCAAACACCTTGGGATGGAGAGACTATTCCCCTGGGTGGAAGGATTGCCTGCTGAGAAAAAACGCCTCCCAGTTGTCCACACCCGGAATGTGGATCACTGACAGTGAAGAGCTGTTGGCCTCCGCCCACTCCAGAATCTGAGATACTTCCTTCATCGCCAAGGAACTTCTCGTTGATGGTTGATGTAAGCCACCAAAGATATATAGTCTGATTGGAATCTGATAAACTGGGATGAACCCAGAAGTAGCCAAGCCTTCAAGGCATTGAAGATTGCCCGTAGTTACAAAACTGATCGGGAGGGAGGACTCCTCCTGAGTCCACAACCCCTATGCCTTCCTGGCACCCCAAAGAGCTCCCCATCCAGATAGGCTTGTGTTCGTAGTTACAATCTCCCAGGATGGGAGTCACCAAGAGAGCGATTCTCTTGAACGGCTGTCTAATACAATCTGTAGAGACAGATCAGAATGATTGCCATTCCACAGTCTCAGCATGCACAGTTGTAAAGGTCTTATACGGAACCTGGCAAAAGGAATGATGTCCATGCAGGACACCATGAGACCAATCACCTCAATACACTGAGCCACAGAGGGACTCAAGGAGGTCCGGAGGGCAAGACATGCCGAAGTTAGCTTGATCGTCTCTGGTTTGTTAAAAATATCCTCATGGATATGGAATCTTTTATAGCACACAGGAATTCCACCCTGGTACTTGGGATAAGAGAACTCTTTTCCAAGTTTATCTTCCATCCATGTGATCGAAGAAGACTAAGAAGGGACTCTGAGTATTCTTCCGTAAGATGACAAGATGGTGCTTGCACCAGAATATCGTCCAAGTATGGGGCTACTGTAATACCCTGAGTTCTGGCAACAGCTAGTAGAGCCTCCAGAACCATTGTAAAGATTTTTGGAACAGTAGCTAGGCCTAACGGAAGGGCAATGAACTGGAAGTGCTGGTCCAGGAATGCAAACCTCAGGAACTGAAAATCTTCCCTGTGCATTGGAACATGAAGGTAAGTGTCCTTCAGATCTATAGTGGTCATAAACTGGCCTTCCTGAACTAAAGGAAGGATAGACCTTATCCTCTCCATCTTGAAGGAAGGGACACTGAGAAATTTGTTTAAGCACTTTAGGTCCAGAATTGGGCGGAAAGTTCCCTCCTTCTTTGGGACCACGAAAAGGTTTGAATAAAACCCCAAACCTCTTTCTTTCGATAGCCACCAGGACAACAACTCCTAAGGACGATAGGTCCCTAATGATGATAGGCACCCTAGAAAGGCATCTCTCTTTTCTGGTCTGTAGATAGGTTAGAGAGTAGGAATCTGCCCTTGGGCGGATGAGATTTGAAGCCTATCTTGTTATCCCTGAGTACAACCTCCAGGACTCACGGATCTGAAGCCTATCTTGTTATCCCTGAGTACGACCTCCAGGACTCACGGATCCTGTATGTCCCTGAACCAAGCGTCTGAAAAAAAGAGACAGTCTGCCCCCTACACAATCTGATCACGGATTGGGGGCCGCCCCTTCATGCCGATTTGTTTTTGGCGGGCTTCTTATTCTGCTTGGACTTAGTCCAGGACTGAACCGGCTTCCAAGTACTCTTAGGTTGCTCGGGCTTGGAGGATTGTTGTCGTTGGGATTTATCAGAACGAAAGGAACGAAAATTAGAAGATTGTCGTCCCTTAGACTTGTTCTTATCTTGCGGTAGGAAGGCACCCTTGCCTCCAGTCAGGGCCACCATCAGGGGGTGAATAGGGTGACTCTTGTCAGGGGCCCAGTGGGCTCCAAGAGGCAAGCACAACTATTATTTAAAAAATATATATTTCTTTTACATTTTGGCAGCCACCAGAGGGCGCTACAGCAAAGTGCTTTTGAGAGTGGGAAATGTCATTACAGGGAGTAAAGCATTAGCATTTGAGAGGATTTCTGAGTGTGCACTAAACCACTATGCACAGTGTGAGACAGACTTGATACAGTTTGTACAGTGTGTGGTAAAGTCAGATGGCAGATCACTTTCATTTGCAGAGTAGGTAGGACTTACTTAGTAAATGTTTTTTATTTATTTGTGCAATTTCAGATTGTAACTGTAGTGGGGTAGTTGTGTGGTGGGGCCAGGGGTCCATAAAAACACATTTTTTAAGCAATATGCAGCAGTGTATTTATGATTATTTAACAATGCTATGTATGATTTTTTTTATTTATATATAAATTTTAATTACATTCCAGTTTACTGCCCCTTTATTAAATGACTTTCCAGATGCCAGGAGGTATTTTATATAAGATTTTTACATTTGCATACAATGTTATACTCTCAGGCTAAGATTGCTCAGTGTTTGAAATGAGACAGGTTAACTTAACAATGTTCAGTTTACACTATCTACAGCCGACTTCATTTTGAAATACATACAAACAAGCCTAAATCCTGCATTTAACCAGGTTTAATGGTATGAGACATAGTGTCACAACTTATGATTCCACCAAGACCATATAGAGTACAGCTGAGCGATGGGAACATTTGTACACCAGATTTGAAGTGGTGCTCTTGGTTGGGGAAAATGGGGGCGGGGATACCCCAAACATATGTCAACCTTTCAAAAGTACATTTTTCATCTAAGCATTCTGACAGATCAATCATGTACAATTTTGAATTCAAATAAGTATTTTTTATTTGCACATTTACAAATATGATTCTTTAAAAAGTGATCTTTTAATTTCTGCTATTTTTTATCATGCATGCCACACACTGTTGATTTAGGGGATTGTACCTCCTGTTTTTCTGTGGGTGTCTGTGTTTATATCTTTGCTTTTGTTGGTATCTCTATGAGTGTGTATGTATTTTTTTCTGTGTATCTCTCTGTGAGGGTTTGTGTGTCTGACTTTGTGCATTTTCTGTGGATGTCTCCGTAAGGGTATGTGTGTATGTATGTCTTTGTGTGTTTTCTGTGTGTGTATGTGTGTTATCCGAGGCTGTCTCTAAGGGTGTTTCCTTTAGTGTATGTGCAAGTTTGAGTTTGTGTGTGTGTGTGTCCACTGTCTGTTCCTTTTTAGTAAATTTTGACCTTACTACTAATTATTCACATCTTTCTACATACTTTGAGACCTTTCTGGAAGTCACCAATCCACCACTTAACCTTTAAATTATTATTTAGGCTGTTCAGGGCTCTACCTTTCAGCCACTGCATGCTCTTATCATATAGTGGGCATCTTCCGTGACAAAAAGATCATCAGAACTCCATATTTTGTCTTGTAAATCTCCTTTTTTGACAAAACTGTAGTCTACCTCATTACTTGTCAGGTCAATGTAAACAAGTGCTGAGTGTCTGTGTCTGAGATTGTTTGTGTGTTTCTTTGCGTGTCTGCTAGAGTGTCTATATGTGAATCTGTGTTTGTGAGTTACTACCTTTACAACATTTCCAAGTTTGACTAAACTTAAGAATAAAGTGTATATATGTTTTAGTCACTTGGTCTAAAATTGTACATGTCAAAGGGGGGGTGGGCCCTGATCAATGGTTAAGTAAGGGGCCCTAAAATTTCTAGTGGCAGCCGTGTCTCCGTTAACCGTAGAAATAGTGGAGTCCAGGCCTGGACCAAATAAAATCTTTCCCTTCAAGGGAAGAAAAAGAGTCTGGACTTAGAAGTCATATCCGCAGACCAAGACTTCAACCAGAGCACCCGGCGGGTTTGGATCGCAAAGCCAGAGGCCTTTGCATTTAGGCGAATAATTTGCATGTTTGCATCACAGATAAAAGAATTAGCAATTCTCAGAGCTTAAATTCTGTCTTAAATATCCTCGAGGGGAGACTCCACGTCAATGAGTTCCGACAAAGTCGCATCAGTAGGTAGCAGCTCCGGCAACAGCAGAAACTGTAGCCTCCGGTTGAAATAAAAATCACGTATGTTGAAACATCTTTCTCAGAAAGGTTTCAATTTTCTTATCCATCTGAACGAAAAACTATCCTTAAGAGGTATAGTAGTACGTTTAGCAAGCGTAGATATAGCACCATCCACCTTAGGAATGGAGCCCCACAAATCCAGTTGAGAGACCGGGAACAACTTTTTTTAAAGTAGACGAGGGGGAAAAGGAAGATCCAATTCTTTCCCATTCGTTGTTAAAAATGTTCGCCATTTTAACCGACACAGGAAAAGTCAAAGGAACTTTCCTGTCTTCGTAAACTGTCTAATTTAAAGGGACAGTCTAGGCCAAAATAAACTTTCATGATTCAGATAGAGCATGTAATTTTAAACAATTTTCCAATTTACTTTTATCACCAATTTTGCTTTGTTCTCTTGATATTCTTAGTTGAAAGGAGGTTCATATGCTAATTTCTTAGACCTTGATGCCCACCTCTTTCAGATTGCATATTAACAGTTTTTCACCACTAGAGGGTGTTAGTTCACGTATTTCATATAGATAACACTGTGCTCGTGCACGAGAAGTTATCTGGGAGCAGGCACTGATTGGCTAGACTGCAAGTCTGTCAAAAGAACTGAAAAAAGGGGCAGTTTGCAGAGGCTTAGATACAAGATAATCACAGAGGTTAAAAGTATATTATTATAACTGTGTTAGTTATGCAAAACTGGGAAATGGGTAATAAAGGGATTATCTATTGTTTAAAACAATAAAAATTCTGGTGTAGACTGTCCCTTTAAGTATTTAAAGGTAGGTTTTTCAGGCTGCACGGCCACTGGGAACCTGTAACATAGACAGAACCTCCTTTAATAAAAAAATGTAAGTGCTCAATTTTAAATCTAAAAGGATAGTTCCTCCTTAGGAGGACTCCGACCCCGAAGCTACAGAGGTTAACTCATCATCGAATAACTGGGACAGATTAGTTAAATCCGATAAATATTTAGATGACTCCAGGTCAGGAGAGCTATGTTTAACCTTTCTCTTGCGTTTGTTAGAGCAAGGTAATGCACTGAGGGGTGCAGACACCGCCGTTTGTAACTGCGCGGCAAAGTCCGCAGGAAGAAGGTTCCCTCCGGATGGAGGATTAGATGTGCTACGGGGAACTGCATGTGGAGTGGATAATGTAGCAAGGGTAGTAATCTCATGGGACGCCGGGTCTTGAGAGGTAGACAGCTCAGAGGGACTAATAGCCTTAGCAGGCTTGTCTCCCTTGTTAGACTTTATAACGGTGTTAAGGCATGTGGAACATAATTGAGTGGGTGGGAAAACCACAGCCTCCTCACAATATAAACAGGTAGGATTTAGTACAGAAGAAGTATCTTCTAACATGTCAGAGTCCTCCATAGCTCAGGGTATACCCACAGAAGGACAAATAAAAATTTTCTTTTTTTTTTTTTATATACTCCCAATGGCTGGGGCACTCACCACCTCCTAGACCCAGACAGTTAACAGAGTAAATGCTCTCCTCAGGTTGAAGTCTAAGCCGGAATGGAGGAAATGACCACATGCTATGAAAAGTACTGCAAGTTAATAGGAGCTGTGCAACACTTTCAAAAACAAAAGTGAAACCTGTTTGTTGCAGCCAAAAACACACAGTCAATGAGCCCATGAAATAAAAATCACACAAAGCAGCATGTAAATAATTAATACACATACATTAATTAACCCCAACTGTTTAATAAACCCCTCTCAGGGGATATTAACCCTGGATCCTATCACGGTATGAAAGAGCCACACTGTGACCCTGTTATAGCGTTTTATGTGTAAAAAATTGACACGATCTTACCTCCAGGATCCATGATGTGTAACAGAACACAGTCTCTCAAGTGTGACAGTCTTATAGCAGCGCTCCTGACATGGACTTGAGTGAGAGAAAGCAGGCAGTGAAACTAGTCAACACTGATTGCTTAGGAGCTGTTAGCAGTAGTCTGGAGATGCAGGGAAAGTTTTTTTGCGAAACCATCCAGACTCTTTCATCAATACTCTCACTGAGAGGTTGACATGGCTACTTAAAACTCCAGTCCTATCTCAAAAGGCAGAAACCTTTTTATCAGGACTCTCCAAATCTTCTGATACTTCGCTGCCACCTCCTATTGCGACACAAGGCAAAGAATGACTGGGGTAATGAGGAAGTGGGAAGGATATGTAAACCTTTGGCTGGGGTGTCTTTGCCTCCTCCTGGTGGCCAGGTGTTGTATTTCCCAACAGTAAGGAATGAAGTTGTGGACTTTCCCTATCTTAGGAAGGAAAAAGTGTTTCCTGACCCTCAAAATTTCTCCTTAATAAATATTGAAAAGGGAAGTTAAATTAATTTTAAAAATACTGTGCACACACATCCTATAAAATGCATTTCCTCAAAATATTTTCATAATTAGTTGTGCTTCCTTTTTAAGTTAACATTAAAAGTGATACTAATGTCACTTGCTTTGTTTAAAGTGTGTAAGAAAAATTTTAATAACATTTTTTTTTCTCAAAGAAGGAACATATTTTATTAGTGGGCAGTGACAAACTTCATAAATAAAGCTGTGAAGAGTTCTGCTTATCAACCAATGAGCAGTCACTCCTGAAGGATCTGTTGCACGCAGACATTCACTCCCTATTACTATCAAAATCAAAATGGCCAGCCTTAAAACGAACATTAAACGGTAAATAATTGTATATGCATAGTACAGAGGTTATTCTCTGCCTCCTGCTAGTCATGGATGCCGCCATGTTGAAATTGACCTTTTATTGCATTCCAGTGCTGGTGTACGCACGTGTCAGTAATTCTTCTTCAGAAACCTGCAAAATAACCTAAAATCCAACATGGCAGGACCCATAATTAAAAGGAGGTGCATGACATTTATTTAGTGTTTAATGTCCCTTTAATTTACAGGGAGATTAACCTGCTGAGCCCAAATACAATAGAATAATTAATACCAACTACTGTTGCATTTCTTCCTTTGCCTGCAGCACTCAAATGTTTTCTTTTGAAACATTGTAAAAAGGTGCCTGATACAATGGGGGCTACTTATCAAGCCGTCTACTTTTCTGGCTTCGCCGGCCCAATACGTCCGCCTAAGCTCGCCTACCTTCGCCGCCGCGGACCTTGAATACGTTCGTCTAAGTTATCAAATAAAGCTGTCAAAAAGCCGCGGGGCGATGAGCAGCGGACTGTGACAGTTATCACTCATCCGATCTCGCTGCCCTTCGGCTTTTTCCCAGCTTTATTGCTAGCCTGTCACTAAGCACCCACACTAACTACACTGTTCTACCCCCTATACCGGCGCCCCCGGAGGCCCCCGCAACTAAATAAAGTTACTAACCCCTAAACCGCCGCTCCTAGACCCCGCCGCAAGTCTTATAAATGTATTAACCCCTAAACCGCCGCTCCTAGACCCCGCCGCAAGTCTTATAAATGTATTAACCCCTAAACCGCCGCTCCTAGACCCCGCCGCAAGTCTTATAAATGTATTAACCCCTAAACCGCCGCTCCCGGACACCGCTGCCACCTACATTATACCTAGTAACCCCTATCCTGCCCCCCTATACCGTCGCCCTCTATTATAAAATTATTAACCCCTATCCTGCTGATCCCGCACCTCTCCGCAACTAAATAAATAGTTTAACCCCTAAACCGCCGCTCCATGAACCCGCCGCAACCTATAATAAATTTATTAACCCCTATCCTGCCCCCCACTACGCCGCCGCCACTGTAATAAAATGATTAACCCCTAAACCTAAGTCTAACCCTAACCATAACGCCCCCCTAACTTAAATATTAATTAAATAAATCTAAATAAATTAACTCTTATTAACTAAATGAATCCTATTTAAAACTAAATACTTACCTTTAAAATAAACCCTAATATAGCTACAATATAAATAATAATTATATTCTAGCTATCTTAGGATTTATTTTTATTTTACAGGTACCTTTCAATTTATTTTAACCATGTACAATAGCTATTAAATAGTTATTAACTATTTAATAGCTTATCTAGCTAAAATAAAGAGAAATGTACCTGTGAAATAAATCCTAACCTAAGTTACAATTACACCTAACACTACACTATACTTTAATAAATTATTCCTATTTAAAAATAAATACTTACCTGTAAAATAAACCCTAAGATAGCTACAATGTAATTAATAATTATATTATAGCTATCTTAGGATTTATATTTATTTTACAGGTAACTTTGTATTTATTTTAGCTAGTTAGAATAGTTATTAAATAGTTATTAACTATTTAATAACTACCTAGCTAAAAGAAATACAAAATTACCTGTAAAATAAATCCTAACTTAAGTTACAATTAAACCTAATACTACACTATCATTAAATTAACTAAATAAACTACCTACAAAGAACTACAATGAAATACAATTACATAAACTAACTAAAGTACAAAAAATAAAAAAAGCTAAGTTACAAAAAATAAAAAATTAAGTTACAAACATGTTAAAAATATTACAACAATTTTAAGCTACTTACACCTAATCTAAGCCCCCTAATAAAATAACAAACCCCCCCAAAATAAAAAAAATCCCTACCCTATTCTAAATTACATAAATTTCAAAGCTCTTTTACCTTACCAGCCCTTAAAAGGGCCATTTGTGGGGGCATGCCCCAAAAAGTTCAGCTCTTTTGCCTGTAAAATAAAAATACAACCCCCCCCCAACATTAAAACCCACCACCCACATACCCCTAATCTAACCCAAACCCCCCTTACAAAAACCTAACACTAATCCCCTGAAGATCATCCTACCTTGAGTCGTCTTCACTCAGCCGAGCCACCGATGGAACTGAAGAGGACATCCGGAGCGGAAGAAGTTAATCCTCCAAGCGGCGCTGAAGAAATCTTCCATCCGATGAAGTCATCATCCAGGCGGCGCTGAAGAAGTCTTCGATCCGGCCGATGTCATCTTCAAAGAGGCGCTGAAGAGGTCTTCTATCCGGGCGAAGTCATCTTCCAAGCCGGGTCTTCAATCTTCCTTCCGCCGACGCGGAACCACCTTCTTCACCGACGGACTACGACGAATGACGGCTCCTTTAAGGGACGTCATCCAAGATGGCGTCCCCTCAATTCCGATTGGCTGATAGGATTCTATCAGCCAATCGGAATTAAGGTAGGAAAATCTGATTGGCTGATGGAATTAGCCAATCAGATTGAGCTCGCATTCTATTGGCTGTTCCGATCAGCCAATAGAATGCGAGCTCAATCTGATTGGCTGATTGGATCAGCCAATCGGATTGAACTTGAATCTGATTGGCTGATTCCATCAGCCAATCAGATTTTCCTACCTTAATTCCGATTGGCTGATAGAATCCTATCAGCCAATCGGAATTGAGGGGACGCCATCTTGGATGACGTCCCTTAAAGGAGCCGTCATTCGTCGTAGTCCGTCGGTGAAGAAGGTGGTTCCGCGTCGGCGGAAGGAAGATTGAAGACCCGGCTTGGAAGATGACTTCGCCCGGATAGAAGACCTCTTCAGCGCCTCTTTGAAGATGACATCGGCCGGATCGAAGACTTCTTCAGCGCCGCCTGGATGATGACTTCATCGGATGGAAGATTTCTTCAGCGCCGCTTGGAGGATTAACTTCTTCCTCTCCGGATGTCCTCTTCAGTTCCATCGGTGGCTCGGCTGAGTGAAGACGACTCAAGGTAGGATGATCTTCAGGGGATTAGTGTTAGGTTTTTGTAAGGGGGGTTTGGGTTAGATTAGGGGTATGTGGGTGGTGGGTTTTAATGTTGGGGGGGGGGGTTGTATTTTTATTTTACAGGCAAAAGAGCTGAACTTTTTGGGGCATGCCCCCACAAATGGCCCTTTTAAGGGCTGGTAAGGTAAAAGAGCTTTGAAATTTATGTAATTTAGAATAGGGTAGGGATTTTTTTTATTTTGGGGGGGTTTGTTATTTTATTAGGGGGCTTAGATTAGGTGTAAGTAGCTTAAAATTGTTGTAATATTTTTAACATGTTTGTAACTTAATTTTTTATTTTTTGTAACTTAGCTTTTTTTATTTTTTGTACTTTAGTTAGTTTATGTAATTGTATTTCATTGTAGTTCTTTGTAGGTAGTTTATTTAATTAATTTAATGATAGTGTAGTATTAGGTTTAATTGTAACTTAAGTTAGGATTTATTTTACAGGTAATTTTGTATTTCTTTTAGCTAGGTAGTTATTAAATAGTTAATAACTATTTAATAACTATTCTAACTAGCTAAAATAAATACAAAGTTACCTGTAAAATAAATATAAATCCTAAGATAGCTATAATATAATTATTAATTACATTGTAGCTATCTTAGGGTTTATTTTACAGGTAAGTATTTATTTTTAAATAGGAATAATTTATTAAAGTATAGTGTAGTGTTAGGTGTAATTGTAACTTAGGTTAGGATTTATTTCACAGGTACATTTCTCTTTATTTTAGCTAGGTAAGCTATTAAATAGTTAATAACTATTTAATAGCTATTGTACATGGTTAAAATAAATTGAAAGGTACCTGTAAAATAAAAATAAATCCTAAGATAGCTAGAATATAATTATTATTTATATTGTAGCTATATTAGGGTTTATTTTAAAGGTAAGTATTTAGTTTTAAATAGGATTCATTTAGTTAATAAGAGTTAATTTATTTAGATTTATTTAATTAATATTTAAGTTAGGGGGCGTTAGGGTTAGGGTTAGGTTTAGGGGTTAATCATTTTATTACAGTGGCGGCGGCGTAGTGGGGGGCAGGATAGGGGTTAATAAATTTATTATAGGTGGCGACGGTGTAGGGGGGGCAGATTAGGGGTTAATAAATGTATTATAGGTGGCGACGGTGTAGGGGGGGCAGGATAGGGGTTAATACATTTAATATAGGTTGCGGCGGGTTCAGGGAGCGGCGGGTTAGGGGTTAATACATTTATTATAGTTGCGGTGGGCTCCGGGAGCGGCGGTTTAGGGGTTAATATGTATAGAGTAGCTTGCGGTGGGCTCCGGGAGCGGCGGTTTAGGGGGTAATAACTTTATTTAGTTGCGGCGGTGTAGGGGGGACAGATTAGTGGTGTTTAGACTCGGGGTACATGTTAGGGTGTTAGGTGTAGACAGCTCCCATAGGAATGAATGGGATGTCTGTCAGCAGCGAACTTGTACTTTCGCTATGGTCAGACTCCCATTGATTCCTATGGGATCCGCCGCCTCCAGGCTGGCGCTTTGAAAACCAGGTACGCTGGGCCGTAAAAGTGCCGAGCGTACCTGCTAGTTTTTTGATAGCTAGCAAAAGTAGTGAGAATGTGCCGCACTTGTGTGCGGAACATCTGGAGTGACGTAAGAATCGATCTGTGTCGGACTGAGTCCGGCGGATCGAAGCTGACGTCACAAAATTCTACTTTTGCCGGTCTCGAGCCTTTGATAACTAAGGCGTATCAGCCTCGCCACAAATACGCTGCGGAATACGCAGCGTATTTGAGGTTGACGGCTTGATAACTACCCCCCTGAATCTCTGCCTCTTCATACTGTGCTCCTCCATCTTGGAGCACATATCTCACATCCTGAGCATCTTTGCATTTTCTATGCAGTTACAAAAAAACACATATTAAATTATAATAGGAATAATATAGAGCAATGCACGCATGATTAAGTTGACTAAATGCCGGCAACATCACTGATCTGTAACTGCACAATGATTTTGTCACAGGATGTGAGAATACCTGTGTTCCAAGATGGCGGCACCTCAGAGATTAAGCTTCAGCATATGGTACATTCAAGATGTTAAAATAGGAGCATGAAGAAAAACAATAGCATATTGAGATGTAACCATCCAATTGTGGTTGTCCCAAGCAGTTTAAAGGGACAGTATACTGTAAAATAGTTTTTCCCTTAATGTGTTTACAATTGCTTTTTTTTACCAACTGCTGAGTAAAAATTTATGAAAATTAGCTTTTTAAAGTTTATTTGTGTATATTAAAGCTCTGATTTTGTGTTTTGAAACCACAACCTAATAAAATGGGTTGAGCTTGTAGGTATAATCAGATCTCATTACTGTATCACATTGTGTTCATATACCTGCTTCTTTATCTTATATATGTCCATAAACCAATCACCAACAATTGGAGAGAACAATGGAAAATTAACATTTTATCACCTTATCTCTGCTATATCCCACTGGGAGTGTAATTTCTTCTGCTGGCTGTGTTTACAAAGCTTATCTATAGCTTGGACCTGCGGCCACAAACTTTCAGCATAGGTGGGGATACCACATGCTAAATCAACTATTTCAAATGCCAATATAAGGGTAAAGGAGCTACTTGTAAACAATTTAATACACTCCAGCTGATAAAGTGGATCATTGGGAACAAATTAAAGGGGAGAACATTTTTGAGTAAACTGTCCCTTTAATGTCTCTTTAACACAGAGAAACAAAAGATATACATATATCAAGCATATTTTTATTCAGCTGTTAAACTGACTGTATATCATTGTGACATATTGTCAAGAGGATCCATAATACACACTCTCTCCCAACTTTCAAACTCCAGAAAAGGCTTTACTATTAACTTAAACTGACACCTATAATAAGAATACCAGGTAAAAATGGTATTTATAACAACATTAAAATGAGAACCTTTAGTGCTATTCATCTAAGTAATTAGAAAATTAATTAAGATGCAGCTCTGAGTGCTGGAACAGATAACTGAATCCACAAAATACAATCAGTTTCTGTGTGATAATGATTCTCTGGTCACGAGTTGGGAAAATTTACAATAAAGACATTCAGAGGAACAAGCAGAGGCTTGTTTGTTAGAAAAATAAAAAAAAAAAGTCATAGCAATTTGTGTAGATTTGTAATTCTGCGACATGGGCAATATCACAGTTGTATGGTGGTTTGCTTTGTATTTCTAAGCAAACACTTGATAGCTAGATTTGTTTGCAGTGATTTTAATTTAGAATGCAAAAAAGCTTAAGAACCAGACTGTTTTTTACTCTGTGCTGTCTTATGATTAAATTACTCAGCCTTTCTTCCAGATAACTAATGGAATAAAAAGAACATTATATGGAAAAAGAGACAGTTCAGCAACAAACTATTACTTTTGTAAGCATGTTACTGTTAAAATGTAAGTAAATCAGCAGACTGGCATAATGCTTTGCTTGTTTAGCTCATAAACAGTGCCTGGGCATTACTGACCGCAAAAATGCAAGAGGTTGGCAAAGCCTTTCACCCAAAGACACGGATATCCACAGATCACAAATTAGGACACAAACTTGGCTTATATTTGCATGCGTAAACTGCTTGCTAATCATAACAAGTAATGTCAGGGAGATACTCATCTGTGTATGTACCTTTCAAGACAAACATCTGCTGGATACTTCCTCTATGTCATTCGTACACCATCTGGTAGACACAAAAAATAGACTAATTTCAACATTTTTATAGCTAATCATATCACTGTATAAATCATGGAAAACCAGGCCAGGTCCTGCCTATGGTTTTAACATGGTCATAGCTTGGACTCTAATAGTTGCTCATGGTTACATTGCCTTTTAAATATGCAGGAACGAAAATGTCTCAAGGGTGAACAAGCTACTGCAACCGATTTATTTCATACAGTGATGGAAAAGGAAGAGCAGTTCCTTTTAACTGCATGTGCCTCCATGACTACAGGGAGTTTGCACACGATGCAATCACTTTGTAGAGGAGGTTTACAAATAACAGGTCCACCCTCCAAGAGACAACTACCTGGATGCAAACATGAAATGGATATTTAAAGTGAAGGTAAAGTTTGAACGATCTATAAACACTATTTAATTGTCCACATCATAAACAATCTAATTGATAACTTCTTTTCTACATGTCATTATCTATTTACTGAATAAACATGATTTATATTTTCCCTACCGTGCCTTAACGGACTCCTCCCATTAGCCATTTCCTGATGCCTGACGTATAGAGCGGTCCCACCTGCTCTATACGTGTCTCAAAGGCGCGTTCACGTGGATCAAACTAACTACGCATGCGCATACAGAGTTTTCAGCCTCTGATATTGTTGCCGTTTGGCGAAAGAAGCCTACGTATTGCTGGGAAACCACAAACAATTGCAATAGGCATGCGCGAAATGGGAGCGCGCTTGTCTACCAAGGGAGAGAAAAGAATCGTAACGCATGCGCAGGTCGTCAAACAGAGGAATGACATTGACTGACGGCCGCATAAGGGCCAGAATTTCAATTGGCTGCTGGAAAAAACGTGACCAGCAAGTAAAAAACAAAAATGAACGGGTTGAATTTACAGCTTGAAATAAAGTAAAAACTGCGAAAACAGACTTGAGAATTCAATTTTAAAAAATTGATGAATGAAAGTGCCATTCATTTAGGCTGGCCTGTATAATGCAATAATGCGATATAGCGAACTTTACCTTCACTTTAAGTAAAAAGATGCACTCACAGGAATTTTAGACAAAAATTGTGTAAAATCTTTCCCTGTATGTATGTATACATCAATAAAGCGTCACTCACTTACTGACTCAACTTTAAAGGTAATATATAACATTTTTTTATATATTAAAGGGACAGTACACTGTAAAATTGTTTTTCCATTAATGTATTTTAAATAACTTGTTAAACCAGCTGCAGAGTATACAATATTTGAGAAATTGCATTTTCGTGCTTATATGTGTATATGAAATAGCTAATTTTGTGCTTTAAAACCACAGCCTATTACAATGGGTTGAACTGTAAGGTGATATCATATCTCATTATGTTGTAACTTTGTGTACACACACTTCCTTATCTTTTATTTGGCTGGAACACCAAAGCTCAATACATAGAGAGAACAATGGGCAATTATAATTTTATTACTTAACTATCCTGCATCCCACTGAGAGGCATCCTGCAAAAACCTTTTTTAAGCATCCGATGCAGAGAGAGCCTCTCTGTGGCCCTCTCTGCATCGGTCAGCGATGTTGCCAATTGTTGGTGGGCGGGAGCCGTAGCATAGAGGCAGCCCATCATTGGAGGGACTTCCAGATCCTGTCCCTGCGAGTGAGCCGGAGTGCGCACGGGGGGGTGGGGGGTTGGAGCGTGCGTGTGCGACTTAGGCACAATGTATAGATAGGAGGGAGAGCGAGAGGGGAATAAATGTTGGAAAAGGAATCTGGGAGGGAGAGGGGGGTAGGGTATTATAATAATAAAATACCTTCTTTTTTTTTTAGCAAACTGGATACCCAAGATGGTGGCAAATAGGTAGAGGGGGGATCCAACACTGCATTATATATATTTATAAAAAAAAAAAAAAAAAAAAGCCTTATTTTAGTACTGGTGGTGACAATTGTGAGGTGGTGTAGGGAAGAGAGCTGTTTGAGAGGGGGGTCAGGGGGTGGGATGTGTCAGGTGGGAGGCTGATCTCTACATTAAAGCTAAAATTAACCCTACAAACTACCTAATTAACCCCTTAACTGCAGGGAATTACACAAGTGTGGTGCACAGCGGCATTTAGCGGCCTTCTAATTACCAAAAAGCAACGCCAAAGCCATAAATGTCTGCTATTTCTGAACAAAGGGGATCCCAGAGAAGCAATTGAAACCATTTGTGCCATAATTGAACAAGATGTTTGTAAATAATTTCAGTGAGAAAGCTAAAGTTTGTGAAAAAGTTAGTAAAAAAAATTAAGATTTTTTTTATTCAATTGCATTTGGCGGTGAAATAATGGCATGAAATATACCAAAATGGGCCTAGATCAATACTTTGTGTTGTTTAATATATATATATATATATATATATATATATATATATATATATATATATATATATATATATATATATATATATATATATACATACACATATACACACACACACACACACACACACACACTTAGAAAAAACAAATTATGACTTACCAGATAATTTCCTTTCTTTCGATACAGGGAGAGTCCACAGCTACATTCATTACTTGTGGGAATACAGAACCTGGCCACCAGGAGGAGGCAAAGACACCCTAGCCAAAGGCTTAAATACCTCCTCCACTTCCCTCATATCCCAGTCATTCTGCCGAGGGAACAAGGAATAGTAGGAGAAATATCAGGGTTAAAAAAGGTGCCAGAAAAAAAATTACTTAAATTTAGGGCCGCCAACTGGAGAGCATGGGCAGGAGCTGTGGACTCTCCCTGTATCGAAGGAAAGGAAATTATTTGGTAAGTCATAATTTATGTTTTCCTTCTAAATACAGGGAGAGTCCACAGCTGCATTCATTACTTGTGGAAAAAATATACCCAAGCTACAGAGGACACTGAATGCTAACAGGAGGGTGCAAATAAGAGGCGGCCCAAACTGAGGGCACCACAAACTGCAAGAAAACCAAACTCCCGAAGGCTTCCTTAATAGAAGCAAAAAATGTAAAATAATAAAAATGTTAAGAGGACCAAGCTGCCGCCCAAAAACCAGAACCATAAGATCTTATGTCAGAGACCCAAAAAAAAAAAGTCACTGCCACGAACCGAGCCATAAACCTCTGAGGAGGTTTGAGTCCCACTGTCTCCTAGAGCCAGCGAAAAAACATTCCTCCACTAACAAGGAGGAAGATAATCAGCTTTCAAAACCTTGCACCCCCCAGGTGTGAACAACAAAGTAAGAACCGACTACTCTGATGAAGTTTGACAGAACCTCAAGGAGAGATTCCCCTAAAAAGGAAGAACCTCTTCCTATTTGGACAATGATATTACCATCTTAGGGGAAAAAAAACTCTGATAGCCCTATGAAAGGGAAGACCACAAACAAGAAGAGTGTGTTGCAAATTTGAACACAAGAACCTATGACACATAGAAAAACATTCTACAGACTAAATAGGTCCTTGAATATGATTCAAAGACCACCTCCAGAACAGGTACAAAGGAAATCCAATGTAACTCCTGAAGGAAGAACCAACCCCAAATGGAGCAAGGAATAGACTTGCCTGCCCTGCCGCTGACAGTGCCCTAGCGCACACAACTGATACCAGGAAGATCAATCAATCTCTGGAACTGGAGCACAAATGGATAGCAGAAACTGCTTGCGAAAGAGCATACCAGAGAAATGAACCACAGCTGGTAACCATCAGAAACCATCTGAAAAAGTCCACCGACAGGCTATCCTGGCAGGTTACCCCTTCGAACAAGAACTAGTTAGACAATCCCTTCACCAGTTCAATCTAGAGGGGAAGAGCAGAACTCCAGGATCCAGAAGAGAGACCGGACAAGCTAGCTCTCCCGACAAAAAGAGAGGGAGTCCTCCACACCTAAAATAGGTGATGAGGAACCAGGAACGAGCTGAAAGGAAATTAATGAACCCTTCAGAAAACCTTTTCTCAACTAGGTCCCAGCGATCCCTCGCAATTTGCCCTGGAAGAAAGAAACCCGGACACAAAGAGACTCTGACCTGGTAGATCCCTGTAACAATGGAACTCTCATGACAGTGAGCCTCTAACCCGTGATTACGAACCCATGGTCAACAAATGGAGCAACCGTCTCACAGACGCCCACTCCAGATAGGATCGAGCCATCCACGAAAAAGAATGACATTGCCAAAAAGGGGAAGGTTAAAAATATACTTCCTCAGAAGAAAACTGCCACAGCAGAAATTAAAACTCCAAGCCGACAGCTTGCTAGGCCCGGAAATAATCCCCTCGGCCCCCAAGTCCCGTCAACTGAGAAACTCGATCTGCTGTCTCAGATACACTTTTGAAAACTTCTGGATAGTTCGATCAAAATGGATGATTGTAAGGAACATTCATTCCGGAAGAGCATGCTCAGAAAATTTCATTGCTGACAAGAGCCCTAATGGGCCTTCGCCCACCACCAAATTTGAGACCCTCCCGTCTACGCAGGAAGAACTCACTAACTCAGAAATAATCCACTCACCAATGAGGTCTCAACTGGCATGTATGCAGAAGACCAGACCTCAGAGCTAAATGCTCGACTGAAAAAAAAAAAAAAAACCAAGGATGACTGGAAGGAAAATCCTGATTCACATACCCCAAAACCACTCTCTCCCTGCTGACAGGGAAGAGACCAAGACATAGACTCTAGGCATAGTCAAGAGCCCAAGCCATGTCAAAGACTCGGCCTGGGCTGAATTCACACAGCGCCAACTAGGGCCTGAAGGTGAATGGGAGGGCAGAGCCAGATTAAGTGAATTTAGCTTCATAAACTCTAAACCAAAGAGCTCCCGGTCTGAAAGACCAAACCGCATCCAAAGGATCCAACCTGGGACAACCCAAGAACTCAGGTCTAGGTCCACCTCTGAAGATGGAACCTGTAGGAAGCAAATCACAAAAGGTCTACTAGAAGACGCTGGAAAAACCAGAAACACCAAGACTTGGGAGCCGCAACACCTAGAAATAGGCTACTGTCAAATTAAACCCCAGATCCCAAAACTAAGGACTGAAGCGAGGTTCCGGAAGAAAACGGTCTCTAAGAACTGGACCTGCTTAAACAAGCATGATTTTAAATGAACATCCAGCGACAGCCGCTGAATTCTAATCATCCACCTTCTAGTTCCATAGAGGAAACTACCAGACTACACCGGACCGCTTTGGACAGGAAGGATAACCTTTTTCCTAAATCCAGGTAGAGAAAATCGTGTATTCTCTCAGAATAAAGAGATCAAGAAAGCCCTACTTAAAGATCATTGGACCCAGAAGGATGAGAAAACCCCTCCCCTAATTGGGCCATTCACCCACAGTGTATGACACTGCGAAGAGTACTGGGACAAGACTCCAAAAGTCCCCTAGTACAGAAAAAAATTAAATGAACAGCTCCACTCCGGCCACTAGGAACCCCGGACCCATATGATCCAGCATCAAGTTCCCATCCAGAAGAACCGAAGAAAAGGTCCTGCCTGTCCTATGGTATAGAAGGGCCCACTTTGCCTGGACCAGAATAATTAGAAAGGATTCTTCTCTATATTAGAAAGGAATAACAGACTGAACTATTAACCAAAACAGGTCCTGCCTGTCATCAAGGGTACGACAAATCTGTCATGACAAACCAAAAACTTAAGTTTCAGCAGCGCTAGGAACTGAAAATAAACAAATATAAAAACAAGCTCTGATGCTTAAACTTTCATATCTATAAAATCGAGGGAACATCACCCCGACCAGAGATTTAGAAACTTCCACCAGAAACAATCCAAGAGACTAAACTCCAAAAGTGAGCTTCCGCAAGAACCCCGAGCTCCTTAAACAAAAACTATAGAGACGGATTAGAAAAGAAAATGGTTAAAACGCACCAAAAAGGATTCAAAAGGGTGTGCAAACGAACAGGTCCTGTCTGTGTACAACACAAACCCCCCCATAGAGCTCGGAACTGGGATTTTATAAACTATATACATAGACACGATAAAGGAGAGGATCCAACCCTTTCCACTCATCTAATCAAGATCGTTATCTGATATAGAGGACTGAGATCCACCTGATGGATCAGGACTGGGAACCTCTAACATCGCCAAAATCTCTCTCAGGAGTAAAAGCCAAATCCTCCTCAGTCGGAGGAATCAATTCAGGCGATTCCGACCCCGGAGGTTCTACCTCTGAAGCCTCAGAGGGAACCGCACCCCCAGATGACAGATCTGGCACAATTCTCATTTTACACAACGGCACATGTATGAGAGCATGGATTAACACTTTGCTTCGTAGGCGGAAGAGGCAAACTTGCTAAAGCCATAGAGATGGCCATGCGAAAACGCACAGTAACCTCCGGTGGAAAAAAAGTCTCCCTCAGACGAAGGAGTAATGGCACTTAGGGGAACTACATGTGTAGGATAAAAATCTAGGGTACGCACCTCACGGGACGAGGAATCCTCAGAGGTAGATGGTTTTGTGGTCTCTAACATCTCAACATTGTTAGAAGAGACCACCCTACTGCGGCATACAGAACATAATTGAGCAGGCTGGTCTACCGGGTCCTCTTTACAACATACAACATACATACAATAAAACTGTGCAGCTCTGTAAACTGTATGTTTCGTATCAGCCAAAAAGCCTAAAATGTCTCCTTACACATACGCGGTCAAAATCACATAAACAGGGGGGGGAAATACCCCACTGTTCAACAATCCCCCTCAGGAGATAACCTTTGATTCCAAAAAGATAAAAGGTGTCCCACTGAGACTTTGTCTTTTATCGTTAACATGCGTGTATAAAATGAAACAATCTTACCGGAATCCAATCCGTGGAACAGCAACACGGATTTTCAAGTTTGACAGATAGTAGCAGCTCGAGCTGCCCACTGTAAAAAGTTTCTTTGCACAGTTCTAAAGGCTTTCTATATATATATATATATATATATATATATATATATATATATATATATATATATATATATATATATATATATATATATATATCATAAAAAAATATTAATAAAACTTTACTTTTAAGAAACCAGTTACATTTACCATCACTTTAAAAAGGGACAGTCTAGTCAAAATTAAACTTTCATGATTCAGATAGGGCATGCAACTTTCCAATTTACTTATATTATCAAATTTTAGAGTGAGGTAACATGGAACACTTGGCGGCCTGTGCTGGACCTACCAGACATATGCAGAGTTACATCGCCCTTGGCTGCTCTGGGAGAGGATGTGGCCGGCCTCCTTAGGGGAGTTGCGGGAATCATTGCCACACATAGCAAAGTGAAGGACCACTTGCAGTATACTGAGAGCCTCAGATTAGTGGATTCTATACAAGCACAGCTTTATAGTATGGGAACATTCACTCTTACTGAGAGGCACCCACACATACCAACTAATCCCTCACTACTTGAAGTGGATATTGACATGGGACCACCACCGCCTTTTCTCCTCTTACTGGAGGTGGAGAGGTGGCCTAGATCTCAGCAAGAGAGCATACCATACGGGTTAAGAGATCACACATGGGACGCTTGTGAGAGGATCCAGCAGTTTTGAAAGATTGGAGTAGGCTGAGTTTTCAGACATGATCTTTAATCATAGCGACAGGGTCCAAATCTACTTTCATAACCTCCATACCCCAGTCGATTATGAGGACTTTCATGTTTGATGCTAGACTGGGTGAGGACATATCGGAAGTCTTAGTATTGTGCATTAAACTCACTCTTTTTAAATATATTAAGACACCTTATCACCATATGGAATAGCTTTGTATACACCATTTGCATGTACTATTGTCTCAATGACAATATAGCAATTTAACAGTTATTATGCCTAACTATTGTTAGTGTTAAATTTCATCACAAGTTCTGTAAGTTATCAGGTCTCTTAACTATTAAAAGGGACATTAAACCCAAAATTTTATTTTCTGATTCAGATAGAGAATACAGTTTTAAACAACTTTCCAATTTACTTCTATTATTTAATTTGCTTCCTTCTTTTGTTATCCTTTGCTGAAAGGTTTATCTAGGCACGTTCAGGAGCAGCAGAGAACCTAGGTGCCTGCATATATATTGATTGTAATTGGCTCAACCATGTGTTCAGTTAGAAACCAGTAGTGCATTGCTGCCCCTTCAACAAATGATTTCAAGAGAAAGAAACAGATTAGATAATAGAAATATATTAGAAAGTTGTCTGAAATTGTATTCTCTATCTGAATCATGAAAGAAATGTTTGGGTTTCATGTCCCTTTAAGGTTAATTTACTAATAGCATTTTAAATTACTCTTATTAACATTTGCACTTTGTTTAAGGACATAAATAAATTAATACTTAGGGGTATAGACATAGGTTTACCCTCATCCTTCTCAGTTTCTTAGCCCCTTAAAGTTAGGGTGACCATATTGCCGCTTTAAAAAAGGGACACACATGAAAAATACATGTCAGGACTTTTTTCAGGACTGTTTAAAGAAATGTTCTGTATAAGAACCCTGACATATGTATTTTTCATGTGTCCCTTTTTAAAGCGGCAATATGGTCACCCTACTTAAAGTTAATATTTATCTCAGAAACCATAGTAATGAGAGAATGCTTGCCTGATAAGCTTTCTTTACATCTATTGCATCGCTTAATGCTAGAATAAATGGGGGGGGGGCAACTTAGCCTACCTTTAGTATTTATTTTATCCCTTAGCCTGGTAACTGACTGAACCTTATAGAAAGGAGCTCCTCCTCCATTCAATGCATTCTATATACAATTGATATGTATGGTTATTTCATCAGAGATCCGTATATGTCATCATAGTCCCTCCCCTGTGTCTGCTATACACTTTGCCTATTAAGCTACTATTCCATACTCTTACAGAGTCCCTTTTACATTATTTTTCACAATAAGAACATAGGAACTCCCTATTACTAAGTCCATGGGTACTATTTCCTCTCAAATCTGGAAAATAGTAAAAGAAGGCGCCACAATAGTGTGATTGGATAAACACTCACACATATAACATCATACTCAGAGAGTATCAGGCACAAATGCCTTCTGGAACATTAAAAGCCGTCCAGCTAGCTCTCCCTTCGGCAATACACACAGTATTGCCGAGGGGAGAGCTAGCTGGACGGTTTTTAAAGTTCCAGGAGGCATATGTTGCACTTCTCAAGTGCCTGATACTCTGTGAGTATGAAGTTATATGTGTGAGTGTTTATCCAATCACACTGATATTGCACTATTGTGGTGCCTTCTTTTACCATTTTCCAGATTTGAGAAGAAACTGCTTGTCTCAGCATCAAGTGTTGGAAGGAGTGAGCTGCCGCTATTTTGTGAAGAGCATTCCCTACGACTCATTTGGGACTTTTCTCATTATATATTGTATAAGTATATGTTTTTCGGTTGGAGAATTTTTAACTTGATCATTTTGTTTTTGTTTTTATTTGTTTATTTCTCACTTTGTATTATACTGTATATATTGTTTCCACTTTTAGTGGATGTGCACTTGATATTAGTTACTACATGTATTTTGGCAACTTTTTTCACATTTAAGGTTGCACCTGTCTGCACGTATATTTAGCACAATATCACATATATTGAGTTTGGCGCATCCAACACTATTTGGTTTTTTTTGTCCACTATTTCTTCTCACCTGTCGCCCTTGCTAACTGCTCAGAGTCAGATACTCACTATTCTATACTCACAAACTACCATTTTATTTTATTTATTTTTTCATATAAATAGTCTTTCACCAGGGGCTACTACATATTCTTTTAGCTCCAGATCTCTGTTAGAGATGTACTCCATCCTATTTATCCTTATGCAGACAGTTTTTCCATATCTAATTCTATCTCACTAGCTTATCACCTTTTATCTTTATCAGATAAAACACTATTGTTCTAAATATACTCTTATATTTTAAATCAGTTGCTCATTACTATCCATATATACTAAGGTTCAAGAGTGACTAAGGCAATAAGCTAATATCCCTTACCTTTACACTTATAGTCTGGGTAGGTCCAAAAGCGACCCTCTGTGTAATATGGGGATTATATGTCAAAATTTAAAACTGAGGTTATATTGATATATGTCCCAGTTTATTTTTTGAAGCCTGTGCCAGTTATGATGCAGTTATAGTTTCCGTTATTTTTGTATTTATTTTTTTATTTATGGCATATATTATTGGCAACAGATCACAATATCATTGCACATTCATATAGAATACAAGGTATAGTACTATAGTTATTGTTAACAGTTATTATCATAATCTAGAAAATGCCTTATTATATAATAATTATATTCACCCATATGTATAACACCATAATAGTTTAGATATGGCGCCTATAGATACAATATCTGTGTTTCGTTGTCATTGTTCCTGATTACACCTTACTCAATATATGTACGCTTCTCATTATGTTGGGATCGTATATGGACAAATCTTGCATGTTGTAACTTCTCAAAACCTCAATAAAAAATTATAAATAAAAAAATAAAAAACTGAGATAAGGGGGCAGGCAGTCTGCAGAGGCTCAGATACGAGGTAATCACAGAGGCAAAAAGAATAAACCGAAATATAACAGTGGTGGTTATACAAAACCGGGGAATAGGTAATAAAGGGATTATCTATCTTTTTAAGCAATACAAATTCTGGAGTAGACTGTCCCTTTAAAGGGACATTAAATTCAAGTCATATCATCAATTAAGCACTGCATTGCAAAATAAATTATTTAAAATAATTGAACACTAACATTTTAGTACAGTTTATTTTACAGCAAAATCTGGCAAAATTAAGAATGTAGATTGCATTTGCAAGGTTTTATTTTTCTTAATTAATCTCACCATACAACATTTAAACACGGAGTTAAATATTTAAGAGCAAATTGAAAGTCAGTGAACGGGTAATTAAGAAAGTAGCACAACTGTACTGTGCAACATAATTAGGGTGACCATATTGTCGCTTTAAAAAGGGACACATTAAAAATACAGGGTTTTTATACAAAACATTTTTTTAAACAGCCCTGACATATGTATTTTTCATAAGTGTACCTTTATAAATGGCAATATGGTCACCCTATACATAATACATATTGCTTTTTTGGAGAGATAATCATAAAATCATTTAAAAGTACAAACTCCATTAAGCTAGCCAACCAGGCAGAAGAAGTTGTCAGACTCCAAACAAACAAAGATTGATTACACCAATGACACTAGCCACAAACATCTGTAATGATAAAACCACCTTGCAAACCTAATTCTTCCTGCTTCCAACATTGCATGTTGTCATGGAAACATGGCATTCAGCTGCTTTGAATTCAGAGCATTATCTGTGATACCGTTCATTTCAGTGACACGAGGGGCGTAAAAATAGAAGCAAAAACTCAATGTAATTGAACTAATGCAAACAGACTCAAGGCAGTGAAGCGCTGATCTAGGGCCTGGGTAACGTGAGCTAGGTTGATGATCTGTCACAAATACATTATTGGAAATAGCATGGGATGGATTTCGCTCTTGGACATTATTATACAAGCTGGAATAGAAAATGAATAATACTGTATTCTCTAATGTATAAATAAATTATAACAAGTTAAAGGGACCGTTTTCTCCTCTTTAAATTGTTCCCAATTATCCATTTTTGCTGCTGGAGTGTATTAAACGGTTTACAAGTAGCTCCTTTACCCTTTTTTCAGTATTTGAAATAGCTGAGTGGTATTGACTCCTATACTGAAATGCAGTGGCGTCACTAGGGTTGGTGTCACCCGGTGCGGTAAGTTATGGTGTCACCCCCCCCAGAAAGCAGACACAAACAAAAACACAGGCACACACACATACAAACACTCAGACACACTTAAAAACATACTCAGATGCACACACAAACACTCGAAACACACTCAGACACACACACAAAAACACTGACACACACACACACACAAACGCAGACACACACACACACATACACATACAAAATATGTAAACTGCACTGCATTAATTATAAAGCTCATGCCTAGAGCTGCTCCCTGGCTCAGCAGAGCATCAAATGAAAGATAAACAGAGCACTCTAAAATAAATCACTGAAGAAAAGGTTTAGGCGCGCAAACTATGAAAATTCTGCTCTCTGACTCTGTTCCAAGTCTGTCAGTGCACAGCCCCGGGCCGCGTGCCTACGGCTTCTTATGGCCAATCACCTCTGCACTCTGCCCACCCCCAGACCCCCGCCCGCCCTCCTACCTGTTCAGTGTGCACTTAGTGTACCGTAACCGTAAAGGTCTGGTGGGCATCATACGTGGCTCCTTCACTTTAGAGACAGTGTCAAACAGTCATGCGGTCAGATGCCAGGCATCCCCTCACGATTTCCCAGTTCCCGTTTAGAGAGACAGCACAGCAGTGAGTGACTCCACTGCTCCACATGTCACTGAGCAGTGAGCACAGATAGGCAGGCAGGTTTAGGCTAGCAGCGCAACTTTGCAAGCCCCACGGCACGCCCACAACATTCATAGTGAAATTGGGCTAAGGAGGAGCAAAGTACAAACAAGCAAAAGCAGCCGGGAAAACTATTTGTGGAAATTGCAGCACTGGCTCAAGGGGCAAAAAAATTGTGTGTCTACAACTTCCCCAGTCCCACTAATGTTCACAAATGCTGACCCCTCTAATAAAAATATATGCATCTCTACATTGTATTTCTTTGAATTTTTTTTTTTTGGCGTCACCCCCTGGAGGGTGTCACCCAGGTGCGGCCCGCACCCCCCGCACCCCCCTAGTGACGCCACTGCTGAAATGTTCTTGTCTCACGTCAATGCTATTGACAGGCAATGTAAACACAGCCAGCAGAAGAAATTACACTCCCAGTGAAGTGCATGATAGTTAAAGGAACAGTCTACTCCAGAATTTTTATTGTTTAAAAGAGTGTATTTATTACCTATTACCCAGTTTTGCATAACTAACACTGTTATATTAATGTACTTTTACCTCTGATTAACTTGTATCTAAATCTCTGCAGACTGCCTCCTTATTTTAGTTCTTTTGATAGACTTGCATTTTAGCCAATCAGTGCCCTCTCATAAGTAACTCCATGAGCACAATGTTAAAGATATGGCACAAATGAACCAACGCCCTCTAGCTGTGAAAAACTGTCAAATGCATGCAGTGGGCTTAGAAATTAGCATATGAGTCAACCTTGGTTTAGCTTTCAACTAAGAATACCAAAAGAACAAAGCAAATTTGATGATAAAAAGTAAATTGGAAAGTTGTTTAGTCAAAATTAAAAGAAGACAGGGCATGTAATTGTAGACTGTCACTGTAAGTAATAAAATGTTTATTTTTCATTGCCCTCTTAAGTAAGTATTGAGATTTGGTTTTCCAGACAACAATAACACAAGGAAGCCCGTCTGTGTACCAAAAGTGTTAAAAGTGACAGTCAATACCAGAATTTTTGTTGTTTAAAAAGATGAATCCCTGTGCGTGAGCACAATGTTATCTATATGACACACATGAGCTAACTCCTAGTGGTGAAATACGGTCAAAATGCATTCAGATAAGAGGCGGCCTTCAAGGTCTACGAAATTAGCATATGAGCCTAACTAGGTTTAGCTTTCACATAAGAATACCAAGAGAACAAAGCAAAATTGGTGATAAAAGTAAAATGGAAAGTTGTTTAAAATTGAATCATAAAAGTTTATTTTGGTCTTGACTGTCTCTTTAACAATATGAGATCTGATATTACACAAACCTGAAAATACAATTTCTCATACATTTTATACTCTGCAGCTGGTATAACAAGTCGTTGAAAATACATTAATGAGAAAACAATTTTACAGTATACTGTCCCTTTAATTCTGGCTGCTAGAAATGACTACAGTCATCTCTGACATTGTGGGGATACACCATCCAAAAAAGTACCAAAACTAAAAAAAAAAAAAAAAAAAAAAAAGACTCCACAGACAACAAAAAGCTCTTTTTAGTACAGAAGATTTTACTCATTACAGTATAACATTCCACAATTTAGTATGAAATACTGTAAATATCATAAAAACTTGGGAGGAGCATCCTGACCTTCTTCTGACCACACTGCCTTTAAGGGTTGTGACCTTGTTACTAACCCCATTATCAACTTTGTGTGACCCTGGGGTGATAAAGTTCTGACTGACTTGCCTAGTAGTTTTTTTTTTTTTTAAAAGATTAACTCCCTGGTTGCCACAAATGTCTAAAAGGTAAACAAAACTGATCCCTTTAAAATGTAACCCTAAATACTGTCTATTCCTTAGGTGTCAATTTCTCTGCTGTTCCAGAAGCAGAGTGTTGCAGACCATCAGAAGCAGAGTGTTGCCGACCATCAAAAGCAGAGTGTTGCCGACCATCAAAAGCAGAGTGTTGCCGACCATCAAAAGCAGAGTGTTGCCGACCATCAAAAGCAGAGTGTTGCCGACCATCAAAAGCAGAGTGTTGCCGACCATCAAAAGCAGAGTGTTGCCGACCATCAAAAGCAGAGTGTTGCCGACCATCAAAAGCAGAGTGTTGCCGACCATCAAAAGCAGAGTGTTGCCGACCATCAAAAGCAGAGTGTTGCCGACCATCAAAAGCAGAGTGTTGCCGACCATCAAAAGCAGAGTGTTGCCGACCATCAAAAGCAGAGTGTTGCCGACCATCAAAAGCAGAGTGTTGCCGACCATCAAAAGCAGAGTGTTGCCGACCATCAAAAGCAGAGTGTTGCCGACCATCAAAAGCAGAGTGTTGCCGACCATCAAAAGCAGAGTGTTGCCGACCATCAAAAGCAGAGTGTTGCCGACCATCAAAAGCAGAGTGTTGCCGACCATCAAAAGCAGAGTGTTGCCGACCATCAAAAGCAGAGTGTTGCCGACCATCAAAAGCAGAGTGTTGCCGACCATCAAAAGCAGAGTGTTGCCGACCATCAAAAGCAGAGTGTTGCCGACCATCAAAAGCAGAGTGTTGCAGACCATCAGAAGCCGAGTGTTGCAGACCATCAAAAGCCGAGTGTTGCAGACCATCAGAAGCAGAGTGTTGCAGACCATCAGAAGCAGAGTGTTGCAGACCATCAGAAGTTGCAACGATTGCGTCTATTGAGTTTAACACACAAACTCATTCTCTACAGAGTGCGTGGTAGGTTTTGCAGATCTGACACTATAGTGCAGAGGCTAAGAGAAAGCAGTATGAGAGTGCTCCTTCAGTTCCTTCCCAATAAAGAAAACAAAGAATGCTACCAGGTGAGAATGTCTAGGGTTAGGGTGGGTTAAAGGGGGACTGAAATTAGAAAAGCTTATTTTATTAAAATGTAAGGTACGTATATCAGGTTTTACTGTAATTTTTATGGGGACTGGTTTAAAAGCACAAATGGAGTCATCACTAACACCATACAGGCCACAACTGGGTTACTGCGTAGGCCCTGAATACAGGCACACCAGGCATGTGCAGCATATGTGTATATGGCTAAGGAAAAGTAAATAATTCTATTCTAAACATTTTTGCTAAAACATGTACATTTTTTATTTGTATTCAAAACGGAATGCACTTTGCACACTTCAATTTGTCTTTTATGCCCCATTAAAGCTAGAAGTAACTGCAAACATTTTCACTGATGTTTAAGGACAATTAAACAACATGATGGGGTAGATTACAAGTCAAGTGCAATCGAAAAGGTGCATTATATATAGCTTGGATAAGTGGTAATATCCCACAATCATATATTACAAGTGGATGGTTAAAAGGGTTAAAGCAGCCAATTTTTTATTTTTTTTAGCATGAGCTATACTTTTAATGGACAGTGTAGGGAAGAATATTTGAGCGCATATTACATTCTATTAAGTGGTGAGTTTTTTAGTTTTATTTTATAAAAACACAAAAAACTGAAGTAAAATCATTATAGCTTGAAAGTTTGCATAATAAAACACAAATTATATATAAAATATTTCAGTTATGTTGAATTTTTTTTACATCGATAATAAAGGTTTATAAATCAAGAGGAGGCACTTAAAAAGGAGATTATATATATATATATGCGCAACAAAAGAGAAAGTATACCGAGGCAGAGGTTGAAGTAAAATTCTCTCTTTATTGCAAATTCCAAATCGGATAAAATAAAACCAGGAGGTCCAAGTAAAACAACGCACACTTACAGGGAGTAGAAGTATGCTAACATGTTTCGGCACAAGGCCGTATATGTGTGTGCGTATATATATATATATATATATATATATATATATATATATATATATATATATATATATATATATGTATGTATGTATGTATGTATGTATGTATGTATGTATGTATGTATGTATGTATGTGTAAAGTGTTTCATACTTTAAGGGACATTCAAGTCAAAATTAAACTTTCATGATTCAGATAGGGCATGCAATTTTAAGCAAATTTCCAATTCACTTTTATCATCAAATTTCCTTTGTTCTCTTGGTATTCTTAGTTGAAAGCTGAACCTAGGTGGGCTCATATGCTAATTTTAAGCCCTTGCAGGCCACCTCTTATCTGAATGCATTTTGACAGGTTTTCACAGCTAGAGGGTATTAGTTCATGTGTGCCACATAGATAACATTGTGCTCATGCCCGTGGAGCTACTTATGAGAGGGCACTGATTGGCTAAAATGCAAGTCGGTCAAAATAATTAAATTAAGGGGGAAGTCTGCAGAGGGTTAGATACAAGGTAATCACAGAGGTAAAAACTATATTTATATAACCGTGTTGGTTATGCAAAACTGGGGAATGGGTTATAAAGAGATCATCTATCTTTTTTAACAATAAAAATTATGGGAGTAGATAGTCCCTTTAAAATTCAATATTATATAAAACTGATTGAAGAACTCCTAATTAAAGTGATGGTCAATTTATCCAATCCAAATAATGACAAAGGAATTAACATAATATACTATGCATGCTTCAGTCGCTATATATTTTTTTAAATATATAATCAGGCGTTATAAATACACTTAGTTTCTAATATACTCAATATTGACAAGCTTCCTTATTATATCAGTGCGATCTTGATTTGTGTCCCACCCGCTCTGTAATTATTCATGACGCGATGCTTGCGTGTAATATGTTGTCCACGCAAGATCTATTCAACTCGTCAGGCTAAAATGTAAACAATGATTCACAGCATTCATTGTTTACATCCGAAGCCGAGAAAAGCAAAGCAGACCATCTGCGCACGTTCTCAATGACGTAATGAATGCCAGAATTTTGATTGGCTAAAGGAAAATACGCACACACAAAAAATAAATTGTCGGGGCTGCCGGAACGATCATTACAACAATAGCAGTTAGAAAAAGAAATACCAAAGTTAGAATGCAAAAGTAAGTTTTTGATGAATGAAACTAATATTTTTTTTATTTGAAATCTGATTTTGAGTACTCCGTCTTAGTTTACCATCACTTTTAAGGGACACTGAACCCAATTTTTTTCTTTTGTGATTCAGATAGAGAGTGCCATTTTTAGCAACTTTCTAATTTACTCCTATTATCAATTTTTCTTCGTTCTCTTGCTATCTTTATTTGAAAAAGAAGGCATGTAAGCTATTTTATTGATTCAGTACCTTGGACAGCACTTTATTATTGGTGGGTGAATTTATCCACCAATCAGCAAGAACAACCCAGGTTATTCACCAAAAATGGTCCGGCATTTAAACTTACATTCTTGCATTTCAAATAAAGATTCCAAGAGAATGAAGAAAATTTGATAACAGGAGTAAATTAGAAAGTTGCTTAAAATTGCATGATCTATCTGAATCACAAAAGAAAAAAAATTGGGTTCAGTGTCCCTTTAAGTGGAGGTTTAGCACACCATTGGCTTAACAATTGAGCAATATCTGACATGAGTTTTCCAGTGCACCCCCATAGATGTCTGTTATGTGAGTGATTTAGTGCACCCGCCGTCCCGCACTATCCAACATCCAGATATAAGTGGCTCTAGACTATTGATTGAACGATAAAATATTACTTTTAAAAAAAAAAGAAGCCCTATTGATTTTCCTCAAGCAATGTTAACACACAATAAGTTTAAAATCTTTGCACTCCACTTGTAATCTAGGCAGAAATAATTCAACCAAGCACAAGAGAGCATCAAATAGCTATGTTAAAGTGATTTTGCATAAAAAAGGTTAAGCCAAAAGTAATTTAGTTGATATTTGAAGAAAAAGGAATGTATGCTTGTGCCCAGCAAATACCTAAGGCCTTATTAGCGGACAGGGGCACACAGTGACTTTGTCTGTTTTTTATATTTGTATTATGCACTTGAGTTTGTGCCTACGATACAGAGCAGAGATTTATAGTTCTGCAATTAATTGCTTTTAAAAATATAAATAGAAAAATATCACTCAAATATCTCTATGTAAAAAAGGAAGATTTGTTTTTATCAAAATTCCTTCAGCTATCCAGAGTAACTGTTCTGTGAGCAGTTATCCTTTAAAACCTCTTTCTACTGTCATCTGCATGGTGGGGGAAAAAAACAACAGTCAATCAGCATAAACAGTGCAGAGTCCACAGTGATCTCTTTGGATTTCACCAATATCTTGTGAAATTTCATAGTAAACTTGATTAAATTGAGGATGGAAACAAAGTGACCACCCCTGCAGAGCCAGACTCACGCTCTATTGCTAGTCCTGGCATAGGCATCTTGATTCTATTATTAAATTTCCTTTACAATATCATTTGGCTGCTGAGGAAATGTTAAGATGACATAGCTTCCTTTTTTACATGAAGAGGTTTAGGTAATAATTTCTAATAAGCTTTTTATAGGCATATTCAACAACAACATTTTCAACAAAAGATACCAAGAGAACGAAGAAAAATTGATAATAGAAGTAAATTAGAAAGTTGATTAAAACCCCATGCTCTATCTGAATCACAAAATAAACATTTTGGGTTTCATATCTCTTTAAATATTGATGTGTAAAGGTTTAGTTTCTATAAACTAACGTTTTCTCTTTATCTATCTTTCCTGCTGATGACAAGTAGGGACATATTTATAAAAAAGTGCAAACAAGGCTGTTTGGAAACCTTTTTAGAAAATTATTTTAAAAAGGGTAATGAAACCTAACATTTCTCTTTTAAGATTCAGACATAGCATGCAATTTTAAACAACTTTCCGTTTGACTTCTATTGTCTAATTTGCTTCACTCTCTTGGTACCCTTTGTTGAAAGGCATACCTAGGTAGGCTCAGGAGCAGCAATGCACTACTCTGAGTTAGCTGCTGTTTGTTGGGTGCACATATATGCCCCTTGTGATTTGCACACCCATTGTTTTCAGCTAGCTCCCAAAATACCAAGAGAATGAAGCAAATTTGATAACTGAAGTAAACTAGAAAGTTGTTAAAATTGCATGCTTTATCTGAAATCGTAAAAGAAAAATTGTGGCTTTCATGTCCCTTTAACAATCCTATGTTCCACACAGCCTTTTTTTTTTTTTTTTTTTTTATTGTTGTGTTTTTTTTTTTATCTGTCCCTATTTGTCTTTAGCTGAATAGATAAGGGGGAAATTTAAGTTTAAACACGGTGGTACCAATTACTTTATAGAAGCTTGGTGAAATTTAGAATACCAACAGTTTTCAGTATAAAGTTACAGGAAAAGGGGACAAAATAAATAAAGTATATTGCATTTTTTTTTAACTACTCATAATTAAACATTGTATATTACAATCTCATATTTTTTAAAGGATTATTTTCTGTTATTTTTAAGTAAATCATCATATTTTAGTTAATCAACATTAATTAAAACCTACTGACCTCTATTTTTTAATAAACTAAGCTTCATAATGTTATAAAAAGGTATAATTTATATTCGCCGATGACGTCACATAATCCTGCCCACCATTTTCGGCACTACGTGTCCAACATACTGAAACCAATGACATTGCCTTTTTTTTTTGCATATAATTATCTACCGATACGTTCCCAATACACATGCATTTCAATGTGGATCTAACGTGCATGCGCAATAGGAACTATTGAAGCCGACGTTACCCACAGCGTGTCTAGTCTGTTATAGGCAGTCTTCCAGCAAGTGATGTTTGCGCTGACGTTTGTGGTGACGCACAAACTTGCGCATGCGCACAACTAATTTTTACCGACATTTTGAAACCTAGGTACTGTAAACGGATTGGCACGCAAGTATACCAACGGAGTGGGTTTGGAAAAGCGGAACATTTGCAAAAAGGATTTCAAAGAAACGGTACAGATATTTTAATGTGATGCTATTGAAAAAAAAAGTATTTGGGATAGTTAATAAGAGGCATAGAAAATATTAACTTACAGTGGCCCTTTAATATCCCTTTAAGGTCCATAAAATAATCACAAGACCTTTACTTTTTCTTTTAACAACCAACATAGTAAGTACTCATTTCCCGAGAAGCAGAGGAGAAAAATAACTATTTCTGTTTAAGGAAATGAGTTTTGTGTAAGTTAAATATATAACTATCGAATATTACACAAGATATAGCTTCCCTTATTTTATTTTTTTATTTTATTTTTATTAAGTGGATTTTACATTTCTTCCGTTATATTGGAAAATCAAAACTATTTTGGATGACTCTCAATGAATGTGTACAGTAATGAGATCATATTTAAATTGAAGACTAAATTACTACAGGACTTGAGTTTAGGTTTTTTTTCTCTCAAAAACTAGGCCAAAAATTTAGGAGCCAATTTTTTATAGTTTCATGGCATGATGAATTCACACCTTCCCCAGCAATCTAAGCAGGCATAGACATCATATCCTTTGAGAGAGCTAGTGGCAGCAACTTCATCTGCAATGATACAAAATTTTGACTTATGTCCTTTTAACTTTGGTCCCCTACATATATTTCTACCTATTTCTCTTCACACCAAAAAGTTATGTATTTCTCCTTTAAAACACACACACCAAAAGAAGATGGGAAAAACTGTGCACTCCTGAGTCATAGCTAAAGTATAATAATCAACACACTACTTACAGAATGAAAGTTACACACCAATTAAGCAATGAGGTGAAAATTAAAAGTCCATCTTCAAACAAGTCAAAAATCACTGTGGACTAATATGGGATATAAAGGTGTCTAAAAAATGTATCGCTTTCATTATGAGGGTTTTATAGATGCATGGGTTGGACACTGTATAATGTAGTTAAACTGTTGGGTATAACATTAATACCAGTTAGGATAGACCAATATCGTTATTTCAGGGCCAATACCGATACAGATTATTGACCGCCTTTCAGGCCAATAACAGGGGCCGATATTTTGTACATTTAAAGTATTAAAAAAATCAACACAATTTCTACACAAATCTGGTATAAACTGAACATGCTTATTAACATTTTAAACATTAATAGTAAACAACTGGGAAAAATAAAATGCTTGAAAATTAACTTATTTAATTGCTTCCCAAAACATTTTAAAATGGCATAAATCCCTTTTAAAAAAACTGCACACTGATATAAAATTAAATTTAAGTCACTACTGCAAAGCTAGACACTACACAACTTCTTCAGTGCTCCCAGTTAAGTAGAAAAACATTATAGTGCAGAAAGCATAACATTTCAGCATGTTCTCCTGTTAAACGGTTTCTGTTTTTTTCATATATTGCTGCCACTTCACTAAAAACACGCTCACTTGCTACACTTAAAGATAAGCGTTAAAAGTAAAGTAAAGTATATATATATATATATATATATATATATATATATATATATATATATATATATATATATATACATACACACACACATACACACACTGCCAATTGACAGAGAAAGGAAGTAGATGCTGGAATATCAGTGCTAGATTTATTTATTTTCTTTAATTTTTTAAATATGCTCATATATTTAATGGATTGCAAATACCTTCCCTGTTACTGAGGAGTGGACTATACGTTTCTTTATTATGTCACTTATGGGCAGTTTTATACATGTGTAACAACGCCACCTAATGGTCAGAGCATTGTTATCCACAGCTAGAGAAGCTCTGTGTACTTCAGGGAAACTATATAGCTTTAAGTGCCACTTAAATATCACATTTTCAATTTCACAAATCATATATGTTTGTTTTTGCAAGTCCATCTACAGGCCTGCCATTGGTGGTATGGTAGTTGGCAACTGAGCTTCCAGGAACACCTGGGCTTGGACTCCTTTATCAGTGCTATTTATTATTTGATGCTATGTCCAGCTTATGTGTGCTATAGATGATTTGTGTCACTTAAAACTACATAGTTTCCGTGAAGTACACACAGCTAAATTTCTTATGATTTGCTCCATACCGGTAATATCGGTAAGTTTCTGGCCAATACCGATATTTCAGAAATTCCAAAATATCGGCCCTAAAAATCGTCCACTCGATATATCGGTCTATCCCTAATACCAGTATTACTACTCATCACACTATTGTTTATTACTGCTCCTGCATCTCTCTTTAGAGCCACTCTTGCTTTAACCCTTTACAGGTATCACCTGGTAAAGGGAGACAGAAAGAAAGGGAGCGCCTCATAGTGTAGTAATGCAAAATACAAGGTGACAATCCAAATAGAACAAGAGAGGTTGAAATACTACTCACAATCACCTGGTAAAGCTGTGCATTTTTATACTGGGTGCTGCCATCTTGGATCTCACATATTTTTGCACTCTGTGACAGAACTAGTGAACATTCACAAATCAGTGATGTTGTTGCATTTTGGAATTGCACAGTACACACACATAACAGAGAGGGACGTTTACATGTTTGCAGTTTTAATACACAATTTAAAAGTTACATAAAATATATAAAAAAAAGGCCACGTGAATAGTATAGAGCAACGCAACCTCTGCAAACACATAACGCTACCACTCTGCATGGTTCTTGCAAACCCAAAGTGCACAGTACAGCTGTCAAAAAGACGGCAACATCACTGATCTGTAAATGCACAACACTTGTGTCACAGAGTGGCAGGATATCTAAGCTGCAAGATGGCGGCTCCCAGAATGAACATGAGGAGCTTGACCAAGTGGCACCACTTTTTACTATAGTTCTCACTATTCTAAACGGGTGTCACTTAGAATATTGCGACCACCCTGTAACAAACGTGTTATTAAATACAAAACGTTTGTTACAGTGTGGTGGCAATATACTAAGTGAAACACGTTCAGAGTAGTGAGAACTTATATCAGCAATAGAAACTGAATATTTTAAAACCTGTCCATTCCAAACCAAAAACATGTTTTACACAGTGCAAGGTAGATCACAGACATAAAAGTTTCATGGGAATTCCATGGGAGTAACCTGTATTTTAATGGGGAAACATTGCCGTTTGTTTCTCATTTTAACAGGACTGTCCTCCATGTTAAATGAGGTTAAATGAGGCTTTTCAGCCATATCAGTCATGCCAGTTTTTCAGTGGTGAGATTTTCTATTGTAAGAAAACTACTGAATGTACAGAGAAACTACACAGAAACCAAGTTGTGTTTTAGTGAATGCACATTCTATGTTGTGCAAATGTACTTTGAATACTGCCCCCCCCCACCCCCCGACAAGATCTGCAATCAATGTTGGTGGACCTTGACTAAAACAGAGATCCCTATTATTTCCCTAAGAAACCCACATCCCCACTTATCAGAACAGAAAAGGGTTATAAATCTTTATATTTTTATCAGCTTAATGTTTGCTTTTGAATACATTATCATATCTCACATCTAGTGTTTAATGTCCCTTTAAATCAGAGTTGAAATTCAAAAACAGAACATTGAAAAATTGTTAGACTGTAAAAGGATTAAAGAAGAAAAATGATTCTCTTGTTTGAACAAGGCCAGAGCCTGGCAAGGAGACTGACTTCATAGCTGCACAGTTACTTCTGTCAGAGACAAGGATAAATGTGCTTGGCATTGACTAGCAAGGACAGGTATAACTGACATTGCAGAAATGTAAAAGGGACAACGTAATCAAACTAAAGCATAGAAATGCATTCTCTAAGAACTTTCAATGTACTTTATTCTTTAGGTATCCTTTGTTAAAATGCATACCTTGTTTTGCTCAAGAGCAGCAATGCACTATTGGAAGCTAGCTGGTGATTGGTGGCTACGCATTCGCCTCATTAAATGTGTTCAGTTACCTCCCAGTAGTGCATTGATGCTCTGGCGCTGACTAACTATGTGTTTAATGCTTTTGCAGGGGTTAAAGGGACAGTTTACCCTAGATTTTCCCTTTAATTTGTCCCCAATGATCCATTTTAACTGCTAGAATGTATTTAACTGTTTACTAATAGCTCATTTATCTTTATATCAGCATTTGAAATAGCTGAAATGGCCTGTGGTATCCCTACCTATACTGAAAGTTTATAGAAAAGCTGTGTAGACATAGCCAGCAGAAGAAATTACACTCTCAGTGGGAGGTAGCTGAGATGGTATCTGAGATAAGTAATAAAATGTTCATTTCCAATTGTTCTCTATAAGTATTGAGATTTGTTATACAAGCATTTGTATAAGGAGATCTGCAAGCTCAACCAATTTTGATGGGTTGTGGTGTCAAAGAAAAAAAAACTAGCTATTTTATATACAAAATTAAACCTAAAGGATCTCACATTTTTACAGTTATATGCAAGTAATAGAGCAATATTAAAATACTTTAAAAACACATTACAGAATAATCTTCCTTTTTGAACTTTTATTGCTTTTTAGGATGTCTACATGAACTGGCAAATGCTACTATAGGCTTGTAAGAAGGTTTCACAGATTTTAAAAAACACTATTACTTTATAATGCATTTAACCTATGCTGTGACCAATATTAGGTCAGTCTCAGTAAAATTAATCGGAATGAAAAAAGCTTGCTTCCTGTTCACTTTCAATGTGTACATTGTCTGAAAATCTGTTTAGCCTTTGCCCAATTTATGTTAGCCTTTGGCCTTTTTTTAGTTTCCAGGATTTATGAACGAAAATGTTTTGTCACAATATCCATAGTAACTGACATTTGTTTTTTTTTAAAACTTTTGATTGGCACACACACTCCAAAAGAAAGAGCCGTGATCAGACGTCTGGCTGAAAATTACGAGAGGAAGGCTCACATTATTCTTGGCAACCCTAATAAATATTTTGAGGGCGACAGAAGAAATTTCACTTCATGATAAAACTAAACTAGTATTTAAACTTACAGCTCAGGAATACTAAGTCATTTTTTCTAGAAGTATACTAAAAGTACACATTTGCCTAATATTTTGTACCATGAATTTTACTGCATCTCATCACTGATTTGCTCACTTCCTGTTACTAACAATGTATGCAAAATCTCTTGCTTTTACTCTAGACATAACACTTTTTAACAATATATTGTTAACTGACGTACACGTGCAACAAGAAAAGCTGCAATTCATTAGAGCATTATCACACTGTTGCTTGCATATAACTATTTGTTTAAACCCTGCAAATGGATTAAACACATAAAGTCAGCTTCAGAGCAGCAATGCATTACTGGGAGCTAGCTGAACACATCTGGTGAGCCAAAGACAACAGTCATGTTTGTAGCCACCACTGCTTCTGAACCACCTATGTACGCTTTTCAACAAAGGATACAAAAACAAACAAGAGATATGATGACAGAAGTAAACTGAAAAGTATTTAAACCCCATGTATCATTGTGGCGAACAAGTAGCTCACACTGTACGTCTGCTGCTCGTATGCATTATTGCACAAACACTTGTGCCCTCTGCTCATGCCTGTAAATCCCCTAACGTGTTTAGGGGGGATTTCTATCCGTCAACTCAGAGGTGGCTGGGATGGTAATAAGCAGCGGTCAGATGTCCGTTGCTTCTGAAATTGCGGAAAGCAGGCTTGCATGAGCGACTCTGCTCTGCAAGGGCTCCATGGCAGCATTTGCTGCTTAATACATAAAGTCCTCTATCTGAACCAGGAAAGTTTCATGTCCCTTTAAATCAATGCCCTTTACTCAATAAAAAGTGTCTATAGTACCGTAGAGAAAAAAATATATGCTTCATGCAACACCCTTTTCTTAACAGTGTGTCTCTGTCAGTGCCTTGTATTTTACTTGCCAGGACTCGATATACATGATACAAGTCTCTACCAGCTCTCCGAGCCTGGGTGGATTTGATATAAATTGCGATTTAAATCCATAGTCAGTAAGACCAATTTACATTATGGTTTTAATTTTTAGAATAACTTAACTAAAACAATAACATATTTCATGTTAATGCTTGCCCCTCCCACCCCACACTTAGGTCCTTGTGCAGATCTATTCCACTCCAAATCTTCTATTCAGTGAGCTTTTTGAAACTTAGTATGGGTTGATTCTGTGTATAAAGATTTGCAGGGGAGCAAATGATTCTGAAAGAACATGCAATGTTTAACAAATTTTCCAATTTACTTCTCGTCTAATTTGCTGCATTCTCTTAGTATCCACTGTTGAAAAACATACATAGGAAGGCTCTACTATGAGCTTGTAACTGTCTCACCCAATGTGTTTAGATAGGCCCCAGTATAGCATTGCTCTCCTTAAACAAAGGATACCAAGAAAATTAAGCAAATTTGATCATAGATGTAAATCTGAAAATTGCATGCTCTATCTGAAACCTAATATATGTCAAAGGGAGAGCGATATGGTAAACAAAAACACCAATTCATACAGTCCCCATAAACTATATGTACTATGTGGGGATAAAGTGTGCTGGTACGTGGGGAGTATTAATAACACAAGTGGTAATTACCGTTTATAATAAACAACAAAGTTTGTTGTCAGTTAAACACCTTGAAAAAGTCCAGCCTGTGTGCCTAGAGCAAAATAGTCTTTGAATAAGTGAGTTTATACATATACCACCTCATACGGTACAGTCCGTGCAGGATTCTGGGTAACAGGGCTCAAATTTCTTAGCTGCTATATAGCGTAAAATGATAGCATTCACCGCCCTACCACAGTATTGTTCATATACTCACTGTCAAATCAGAGGGAAACTGGCGACTCCGGTGATCCTGGGCTGCCTCGCGGGCCCTTCCTTTGGGTTGAATTGCGGGTATGCCTAACACTGCTCGCCGAAAGAACTCCTCTCTCACAAGCAGATCCAAACGCACACAGGCCTTGGCGTGACTCACTGCTGACGTTAACGATCGTGAGTGGTTAACCGTTGCACACCTTCCTTCCTCCCATTGGTTGATAGGTACCAGCACACACTCCTTCAATCTGATCCCCGGAGTAACGGCAATAATAGTCCAAAGAGAAGAGAGCAAGTCCGGGGTCAGATTTAAAAGCAAAATACTTTATTATAAAAGTTAAAATCCAACATGGGGACAGAACACAAAAATCCAAACACCTAACGCTGTGGCTTACGCGTTTCGGCCGTAGCCTTACTCATAGCCAATATCACATTACTGAGATATTCAGTTTAAAAAGGCCCCCCTGGGCTGTGATTGGTTCAAAAAACAATAGGTGTGTTTGGAATGTGATTAGTTACCTGTGAAACTAACAATTGTCTACTGTGAGTCAATCCAGCATAACAAAACATCTATACCTAAGATGTTTTGTTATGCTGGATTGACTCACAGTAGACAATTGTTAGTTTCACAGGTAACTAATCACATTCCAAACACACCTATTGTTTTTTGAACCAATCACAGCCCAGAGGGGCCTTTTTAAACTGAATAGCTCAGTAATGTGATATTGGCTATGAGTAAGGCTACGGTCAAAACGCGTAAGCCACAGCGTTAGGTGTTTGGATTTTTGTGTTCTGTCCCCATGTTGGATTTTAACTTTTATAATAAAGTATTTTGATTTTAAATCTGACCCCGGACTTGCTCTCTTCTCTTTGGACTATCTGAAACCTAAACATTTTATTTAATGATGATACCCTTTTAACCCCTTCCCACCGTTAGGACGTTCCATGCCATCCTAACTGCGCTGGGCTTTAGCGCCGTTCCGACAGCATGGAATGTCCTAGCAGTTTGTCCTGAAGCCACAGCTGCTTCCTAAATGGGATTGCGGGCTGGAGGGCGTGCCTAGCGTCATAGGCACTCGCCCCTGACCCAATCCCATCATTGAAATCACGCAATCGCATTAACGATCGTGTGATTTAAATGTTTACATCGGAACTTTGTTCCTATGTAGACAAATCCAGGCAAGAAGGGATTAAGGTCTAATTTCTCAACTCTATACGTTTATTTAATAACATTTGTGCTGTGAAGTAGGATAATGTTTCTGCAGACACACATTCACAGTTTGAGAACTACAAAACTAATAATATGTTAGAATATCTTCAAGACAGAAAAATTGCCCAAAATAATCTTACAGAAACCTTTGGAAGAGCACGACATTGTGAATGGATTAATGGAATTAATTTACCAAAAAAAATTTAAACATTACAGCCACGAATACACAGCATCTTTCTATATAATTAAAAACGAATCAATATTTCAGGATGAATAACATTTAGATTATATTGTATCTTAAATAGAAACTATCTTTAAATAAATGTTTCTTTAAAAAGCATTTTGTTTAAAAGTAAAAAATCCTATTTTAAAAAAAAATTAAAAAAAATTAAATCATTGATTTTTATCCACCCTGCCTCTGACCAGGCACACTGTTTAGAATGTTGGCACATTAAGCATATTAAGATATGCTTCACATACACAATAAAAGCCAAAACTAAAAACTGCAGAGAGAAACAAGTTTTAGCAGAAAATATAAGCAGGATCTGTAGGAACATTTTATTTCTCTAAAATGTCTCTTTAAAATAAAAATCTAAAAAGGAATAAAAAAGGCTACCATAAAAGTAACCTACAAACATAAAACGTTATCACCACAATTTAACAGGAATGTAAACATTTACATACAAATGCTGAAAGGTGTAAGAAATACCCATTAAATAAAGAATATATAAAACCAATTGTCAAGTGAATTGGGAGCGAGAATTAGTCTATTAAAGCTGTCTGTAGAGCGGCAATAAATTTAAAATCTAATATTAGACTACTCCAGCTGCATAAGGTTCACAAATCATAAACATATTTCTCTGGCGCTTGGATTTTTCTGCTTTCAATCACTTAATGAAATGCTGTGAGACACTAGTAGATCTGACCTCAGGGTCCTATGGAATAGTTTAATGAAGCCATCTGCCAGTGATGGTTTAATAGGGTTCTATAGGTAATAAAATGCACAGAGTAAATTGCAGTTATTTTTATTCCAGACAAGATCTATTGTCAGCGAGGGACTTTAGCATTTATAAGACAGGATACATTACATGAACCAGCTAAAAATACTTCAGATTTCACCAAATAATTAGAGCTGAATATGAACATATAATGCAGGGAGGAGAAACTCAAATGCTTGGGGAAAAAAATACAAGATTATTATTGCTTTATCAAGAATAAAGACATAAAGAATAATAGCAAATACAATACTAAATATTAACCGTATTATTCATTTTGGAATTATTGTTTGTATTAGAAATAGAAGTATTAGTATTGAGGCCTACTAAATTTATAAAATCTCAACCTTCTTATTATAAATTTACTATTTTACTTTTGTTTATTTGGGATTGGTTTTCTTTTTTGTTGTTTTTTTTTTTTATAGAATTTGTTATTAAAATGTAATTATGCTGAATAATAACCTAGAACTGTAGTTGCATGGTTTCTTTTAGTATTGAACAACCTCTATAAATGATGTAAGCACTTTAAATTCAGACTATTAAAAGGGACATTCACCCCTAAATACATGCTAAATAGAATGATGTAGCCAAAGCAAAGATTAGCCTGAGAATAATATGCTGATGTATTTTTAAAAAGTACATTAGTTATTTAAATATTGAAAAAGAAGTGTAAGTCTATATACTGTATTAAAGGGCCATTAAAGTAAAAAAAAAATACATGTTCTAATTCATTACACAGCTGGGTCAGCAGTAGATTCCCCAATTACCATGGTCCTTTAAGTCTAGAATTAAATTACAGGAAAAGGACAAAATAAATAATGAAAGTGTATTGCATTTTTTTTAAACTACATGTAATTTAAAGGAACAATAAAGTCAAAATTACATTTTCATGTTTCAGATAGAGCGTGCAATTTTAAACAATTTTCCAGTGTACTTCTATCATCTAATTTACTTCATTTTCTTTGTTGAAAATCATACTTAGGAAGGTCCAGGAGCAACAATCCACCACTGGGAGCTAGCTGCTGAATGGTGGCTGCACATATGCTTCTTGTCATTGGCTCATCAGATGTGCTATGCTAGTTCCTAGCAGAGCATTGCTGCTTCTTCAACAAAGAATGAAGCAAAATGGAAAATTGTTTAGGATCGAATGTTCTATCTGAATCATGTAAGAAAGAAAAAAACTGGGTTTGATGTCATGTAACATTTAAATACATTTATTATCTAAAAATGTTTAGCATCAGTTTATTCTGGTTTTCCAATACATCAATAAAGTGATATTCTAATGCAAAAATTAAACACCAATTGATATAATTTGTGCAACTACTTGCAAGTCAGCCAAATAGAAGCAGGATATGCATATAGCCTCCAATCACCAGCTCCATCTTAAGGGGGTTAAACACACTAATTAAGTGACATTGTACTGTAAATTGTTACCTGCTAGAGTGTATTTAATTGTTTGCAAACAGCTACTTTACCTGTATTTGTTATTTGAAATAGGTACTTTTGACTGTTGTATCCCCACTTACACTGAAAATATGAGTAACAAAATATTTCTCTGTAGAAGAGCTATGTAAACAGGAGACAATAGCACTGATTAATCTCCCAGGCAGAGAGAGATTGTGTATGTGAAATGGCTGCTTGTGTTTATTCAACCCCCAGTCATAACTATCATTTCAATACCGAACATAAATAACATTAGCAGGTGTGCTTTACTTGCAGGTTCAGCACATTATTATGGGCATGTCCTATGTGATTGTTTTACTGGGAAAACAGCTATTTCAAATACAGAAATATATATGAAGGAACAATTTTCCATACATTTAATACACTGCAGTAAGTATAAGTTGTCATTTGGAACACATAAAGGGGATACAAAGTGTGTAGCAGTAGCAGGGACAAGAATACAAAGACAGCATGATCTTGTGAATTCTAGCATTGCACTTCTGCATTAGAAAACTGTAAGACATTCATGTCATCCTCTAATGAAAAAACAAATATAGACTTTAGATTTGCATGTTTGACAGAATGCAAAGTATATACAATTAATGGTCAGAGAGAGAATTCCATAATATCATATTAAAACAAGATTAAAGGGACATTCAACACTGCCCACAATATTAATCTATGTTTCAAAACTAAATAAAAAGATCAAGCTCCAAGGTGCCCCCTTTCTCTTACTTACCGCCTTCACTGTTGAATCGTCATTGTTATCTTCCAAATTGGTGTCCTAACATGTCTTCCTAACTCCCCCCACCGTGACGTCTTCGCCTTCTTTCTCAAACTAGCAGCCAATGAAAGCCCATTCCCCGGACTGAAATCCAAGCGCGTTCACGGCCGTTAGCGCATGCGCAATATACTAGGAACACTAAAAGCGGAACCAAAATAATCCAAGTTGTTTCCGTTCCGCTTATATAACGTAATGGAGTACTATAAGTAAGATAATCGGAACGGAAACAACTTGGGTTATTATGGTTCCGCTTTTAATGTTCCTATTGTATTGCGCATGCGCTAACGCCCGTGAACGAGCTGGGATTGAAGTAGGAGAAATGGGATATAACTGCCGGCTAGTTTGAAGAAGACGAGCTATACGTCACAGTGGGGGGAGTTAAGCAGCCATATTAGGAGACAAATTTTGAAGTTATCGATGAGGATTGAACAGTGAAGGCAGTAAGTAAGAGAAAGGGGGAACGTTGAAGCTTGCTCTTTATACTTAGTTTAGAAACATAGATTATTGTTGTGGGCAGTGTTGAATGTCCCTTTAAATAAGGACAGCAAAATAGATGTTCAGTAAATCCGTGTTTTAGGGCACCCTGGGGTATCACATATAATTAGGGCTGTATATAAAATAACCCCAAATAGCTCAAGGCACAAATTACTTTCTTTTCTATACAGTGCATTACATTAGCTAACTTGATGATGTCACAGGTGTAGCAGTTTTGAAACAATTATTTTGAAGTTGATAATGTTAAGATATGGACAATGTTTCTCCTGAATTGTTCCAGTTTACCAAAGAAAAGTATTGATGGTCTATCCTCTAATCAGTGCCAGTTTTGTAAAACAGACTAGACCCTGCAACATTCTACACAGATTGTTTAGATCCCAATTTCATTTTCATGGGTCTCAGCAAACTCAGGGACAGAGAAACAAGCTGCCACACAAACAAACAATCTATGGGACAGTAACTCAGTAAAGGTGTTACTAGCAGCAGTCTTCGCTTGAATTTAGAAGACCTAATTTGTAGAAAATATGGGCTCATTTAGTCAAACTTACATAGCCATAGTTTATATAATAAATATTTTGGTAAACTTATCAACAGCTAATCCACTCCATGGTCATTTCCGGACTTGACTACTGTAATTAAACGGTAATAACTATAGCTATGTAAATTAGCCTGGCAGAGGCATTTAGGATGGCTTATTAAATAACCTACTAACTGGCCTTCCTCTCTCCTGCCTCTCCCCCCTTCAATCCATCCTAAATGCCTCTGCCAGGCTAATACTCCTTTCCCCGATGCTCTGTATCTGCTGCACCTCTCTGCGAGTTCCTTTACTAACTCCACATTCACAGCAGAATTAAATTCAAAATTCTCAGCCCAACCTACAAAGCCCTCACCAATGCTGCCCCACCCTTCCTGTCCTCACTCATCAACAAATATACTGGTCCCCAAAGACCAAACAATGACCTGCTCCTTGTAATCTTCTACCATCACATCCTCCCATGCTAGACTATAGGACTTCTCTCGTGCGGCACCAACCTTCTAGAGAACGCACTTCCTCGCGCTGTCAGACTTTCCCCTAATCTGTCCTCCTTTAAAACACTAACTAAAGACATTTTTGTTCAGGGAAGCCGACTACCTAACTCATTAACAAATTAATTTCACTTGCATAATAACTGCCTTCATCTAACTCTGGATTAACATCATTCTCACCCTTGCAGTCCCCACCTTCTAGATTATTCATTCCTATTGGAATAGAGCCCTCAATTCTTTCTGTATTTTTTTTTATTTATTTTGTCCTGTCTCTTAAAAATATTGCATCATCGTTGTACTTTTCTTTCCAATCCAAACTGTTTGTACAAGCTACCCTGCTAAATCACTCACTGCAATGGGTCAATACAAAAGATGACACATATCACACAGATAGAATATTGAGGACCATTTATTAAAATAATAAATAAAGTAGTGGTTTATATATTTTTATATGTGGAATAAAGTTATAAGGCAGAAGTCAAATTTTAGGAGTTGTGGATTTGTCAAGCGCTGGTGTATTAAGTCTCCTGTGGCAGTGACTAAGAAATCCTGGGAATCATGAAGCCACAACACTTTAAACATTGGGCCTGGCACCATGATTTGTAAGCTTCATCAGGTACTGTATTTACTTGCTGCCCCACCCAGCAGCAGCATTTAAACAAATGTATACTACAAATGCTTCACTCTGAATTGACTGCAGTATCACAGCAATGTTAATTCCAATGCAAGTATGGGAATTACATGCTTGACTCACGATGCAGGCAGCCATAGGGGCCCAACTTAATATACTGTAAGGCCACCACACTACGGCCCACTTAAATCACTGTCCCAAATGCATTTCTTACATGCAAGTGGTTAAATCACTGCGGAGACACTTTTGCAACAGTGATTTAATCCCTTGCTTTCCTGTGCGCTGGGTCAGTATAGAAAGGGTTAGTTCAAAATGATTTAAAGGGATATGAAACCCAAAAATTATAATGTTGTGATTCAGACAGAGCATGCATTTTTAAAAAGCTTCCAATTTACTTCCATTATCAAATTTGCTTTCTTCGCATGATATTCGGTGTTGAAGATACCCCTAAATAGGCATCTGGAGCACAAAATGACAGGAAATAGTGTTTTCATCTAGTGCTCTTGCAAATGTATAACATTCTTGTACAATTGCTGCCATATAGTGCTGCAGAAATTGGCCTAAGCATATGTCCATGCTTTTCAACAAAAGATACTCAGAGAACATTGCTAAATAGAAGAAGGTTTTCAGATCCCTTTAATGAATCACTCAGATATATACACAACATATGTCATGTTACCAAATAAGCATGGAACTTTCCCACCAAAGAATATTATTAGATTATTACATTTTGCGTGGAAATTTAGGTAGTCTTAGTGGGTTTCCTGCATATCTGTCATCAAAATCAATGTTTCTATTACTAGGGTGACTAATGCTAAAACAGTATAAGGTTTACAGTGGGCGACATTACTCAGTATTTTATGCAACCGTACTAAAAACCACTATTAACCCCTTGTTGCCAGGCAGGACTGCAATACAGTTTCTGTCAGCTAAGGATCAAACATAACAAGTATTTACTAATAGGCAGCCTGCACATATTACACCTTCACTCCAATACTCTACTTATTCTTTATAGCCTGTCATGCCAAACCCTTTAAACAAAAAGTCTGTACACATGCACTTCACGGCTCTATATAGATACGTAAGGACCTGGTATTCTATATAGATCCAACAGCCATAATCTGCTTGTTGTCACACCCTAAGAAAACACAAAAACATGTTGCTATTTGCTCTTCCATTTTCTCTGCAATAATAAGCAAGTCAGCCAGCCAGTAGCATTGGCAAAATGTACTGACCTAATAGAACTCTGCAGAACACTAAAAACAAGTATAAGGTATATAAAAAGGATATTTCAGTTATGTTGAATTTCAGGGACTTTCAGGGGTAGATAGTTAAAGGAACAGTAAAGTCAAAATTAAAAACTTTCATGATTCAGCTAGAGCATGAGATGTTAAACATACTACTGTTATCAAATTTTTTCGTTCTCTTGGTATCTTTTATTGAAGCGTAAAACTAGGTAGGCTCATAAGAGCTCAGGAGTGTGCATGTGTCTTTAGTACTCTAAGGAGGCAAGAGAACGAAGCAAATTTGATAACAGAAGTAAATTGGAAAGTTGTTTAAAATTGCATGCTCTATCTGAATCATGAAAGTTTAATTGTGACTATTATCCCTTTAAAGCTTGTCATTTACTTAATTCAGTGAAAAGATTACTAGATATATCTACAGGATGCACAATGATACAATACATTTATATACTATTACCAGGGACAGAAAACTACATCTCAGGATTCTGCTATCAGATGCAGTAAATAGAATTTCCTATAAAGCAGGTGCTGTAAAAATTGCTACCTCATATGATATTACAAAACTGAAAGTATGTGCACTACACTTATGCAAGTACACAGAGCCTGTATTTTGTATGTATAGAGCTGATCTATTAGTCAGTGAAAAATGAAAATGCTCTAATGTGTTACCATGTTATTATTGCACCGTTGCCTGAATGTAACTATGTGTTTAAACCCTGCAAAGGGTTTAAACACAGTCACAATCAGTTTCAAAGCAGCAATGCACACTGGGACCTAGCTGAACACATCGTGTGAGCCAATAATGAGCATGTGTGTAGCCACCAATCAGCATTTAGCTCAAAGTAGTGCATTCTGGTCCTGAGCATACCTAGGTATGCATTTAAAGGATATGAAGACAACAACTTAAATCTTTGTTTAAATAATCTTTTTTAAAACTACCTTACATATCTTTTTAAAGATCTCTCTAATAACGTAAATGCACATTTAACTCAAAAATGAACTCCCTATAAAACATTACATTTTGTATAGTTAAAAAAAAATTGCAATGCACTTCATTTTACATATTTATTTTGCCTGCTTTTCTTATCATTTAAATCTTGAGAGTAGTTTTTTCAACTTCCCATACAAAGGCTGGATTGCATAAAAGCCTTTGAGGGGCAGCCCTGAAATGGAAAACAATGCAAATTATGCTAAAAAAATGGCTTTTATATGCAGATCTTTTGCAATGCCTTTTTTTAAATGGACAATGCAGTGCAAATATTACGTTCTAGAGCTTGTAACATTAGCATTACTGAGCCTCCTGCAGAACAATACTTGAAAGCCAAAGCCCTGCCAATCACCAGTAGTTGTATGTAGGAAGAATGACTCACCAACAAATACAAAGTACCTGATCTGGATCACTTTAAAAATATTGATTACTAGTTGTTGCCTGCGTGTAAAAATCTGAAAAAAAACAAACCAAAAAATATATAGCAAAAAACGTGCCACTTGCAACGACATGTGCCCTCACGTGTGTGCACACTCTGACATGAACTTAGTGAGTTTTCATTAAATGTTGACACACACCGCAAGTGGAGTGGCTCGCAGCGTGTAGATGCGGCTGTGCGCGCTCAGTGTGTCCTGCCTTTTCATCTCTGAGCACTCTGCTGCGTCAGGTCGCGTAGCCGAGTGCTCAGAGATTAAATATTTGAACTTCAGAAGCGATGCGCCGCATCGCTTGCAGTGTGTCACAGCCTCTGTTTCTCGTGCACGGAGCGTCCGTCCAGCACATCGAAAATATGTTATTACTCTGTTTACAATTACTTTAATATTAAATTATAATTATATATTATGACAACTGTCAGATGTGAAAAAAAAGTATTCATTTTTTTACTGATAAAATTTACTTTCACTTTAAAGCTAAAACAAAACAGCTTTACTTCATATTTTTTCAAGCAAAAAAAAATAAAAAAAAGTTTCATTTTTAAATGATGCTCCGTCTTTTTTTTTTTTATTATTATTTCCAGTACAAAGTTCCTTTAACTTTTACTTATGTATAAAACCTGTGAATAGCTTCTCCATAACAACCAAGGTACATTACATGTTCACATAATATAAGACCAAGCACCATTCATCACCTTCAACTTTACATTCACTTTAAACACATTTGGCATCAAGTCCACATCTGATTTCCCCCTTCATCCTTAGGGAAACTCCTCCAGGGTCATATTTTAAATTACATACAGAAAGAGAAAGACTCTACCAGGAACAAAAAAAACAGCTCAGTAACTTGTTCTATAGTGAGTTACCACCCAGGAGAAGCCACATTTAGCCCAATTTTGTTTTTTTACAGAGGAGAACTTTCCTGAACAGTCTAGCCTCGAAATACCAGGCAATCCTCCTCTGAGCAAGGAACATGACAACCCTAAATGATAGGGATGCACCGAAATTTCGGCCGCAGAAAGTTTCGGCCGAAAATTGCATTTTTGGCTATTTCGGTTTTCCGTTTTTTTGCCTGTTATTTTCGGAAAAATTATTGTGTAGCATGTTTCAAATTTGATGCTAGCCTAGAGCTGCTCTTTAAGTTCATTACTTGACTTACTGTTCTGCATATAATGAGTTTTCTAGGACTATACTTTATTTGGATAATTGGTAAAAACAAACCTGTTAAATATGATTCTGTTACATAGAATTAAATGAAGAATAATACAGTATATTGATATTTATAATTGTTTTAAGTAGGGATGCACCAAAATTTTGGTTCCAGAAACATTTTGGCCGAAAATGGCATTTTTTGCCTGTTTTTTTTTTTTCTTGGTAAAATTATTGTGTAGCATATTATTGTTTTAAGATCTTTTTGTCCAATTTTAGTGTGTTACTTTCAATAAAAGTGTGGGCTTTTTTATTGGCTCTAATTATGCAAAAATAAATAAATAAATTTGAAAAAATACATTTTCGGTATCAGTTTCGGTTTTCGGCCAAGTGCATCCCGGATTTTCGGATTCGGTTTCGGTCCAGAATTTCCATTTCGGTGCATCACTACTAAATGATCATTTCAGACTTCATGGGCCTCGTCGGCGAGGTGCAGCCATATTCCTGCACAGACCCACAAGCTTGAGGTCACTCCAGGCCGCTCATTGCTTACGGAGATACAGAAAAGGCTCTAAACATTATTTATCAAAGTTTATACTCCACTTCATTGACACTTTAATAAATAACTGCAATTACCTTGGTTATGTGCAAAGCCTAAAATACATAAGATGTATCTATTCTCTACAGCTGGGGTGGGCAAGAAGTAGATCGCGGTCTACCAGTGGACTGCCTGAAAGATTTCAAAAGTCTGCATAATAAGAGAGATTTCTCACACATCTGTGGCGGCGAGGCTCTTCATTTAGAATCTAGAATTCTAGATAGAATCTAGATTCTAAATGAAGAGCCTCGCCACCATAGATGTGCGAGAAATCTTTTTCTTATTATGCAGCCTTTTGAAATCTGCAGACTTTTTGAAATGGGCTAGGACTCAGAGTATGGGCACTGTACTTCATCATGCGCAACGCGGCTATAGCTGAACTCGCTGCCCCAGTTTCGGTTACAGGACCTGCCCCCTAATCAACCTGACATCGCATCCAGCTAATAAAATTACTTTGTAGAATGAGTCTCGAGCCGTCTTGATTTTGAGACTACTTATCATACGCAGGCGCGGTACACAGATAAGGTTGCTTGATGGTCTCAGCGTGACTGAAAGAGAGAGCTCTCACAGTAAGTAAAGAGAGCGCGGCTGTATTTGTTAAAGAGTATTTGCTGATTTTTGAAGCTGTATTATTTGTGGCAAAAATACAATTTTCAGCCAGCAGGTCCTATTTGTGGCAAAAATACAATTTTCAGCCAGCAGGTCCTATTTGTGGCAAAAATAATATTTGTTGTGTTTTTTCAATAAATACATTAATGTAATTATTATTATCAAGACTGATGGGGTTTTTTTTAGTTAGGTTACCACGTCGCTTGAAATAAAATTAGAGGTAGCCATTGTCTTACAAAAGTCTGCCCATCCCTGCTCTACAGACTATATAGGTTGACAAATCCTAGAAGTCAATACTACTAATAAATAACTTATATAGCTTATCGGTTGGTCTAATCTACATATAGCTATACACATAATTCTTTATAGGCTCCTAAAAAATGTGTCACTGGCTCTCAGAAATGTTGGCTGTGCTGTCAGCCATTTATGAAGATGCCAAATAACATTCTTCTTTTCAAGCAATGCTTATAATGCACACAACACTGTATATACACAATGATTCAGACACAAGGGGGCCTATTTATCATATGTCTGTCAGACCTGATCCGAAAGTGCGGATCAGGTCTGACAGACATCGCTGAATGCGGAGAGCTGCTGGTGCAACGCCGCCCCCTGCAGACTCGCGACCAATGGGCCGCCAGCAGGGGGGTGTCAATCAACCCGATCGGGTTGATTTCCGGCGATTCCTGTCCGCCTCATCAGAGCAGTCTGAAGACTCGCCAGAAACACGGGCCATCAAGCTCCGTTCGGAGCTTGATAGATAGGCCACAATGTCTTAACCTAGGACAATACTGACTATTCTTTCCTGGGACAAATACAAATAAATTGAGCCAGGTCACAAGATGTGGCAAAAAGAACTGAGGCAGCATTTCCTGTTATATGTCTCAGTGTTTACACTGTATATATTTATTGAATGGCTTACTCACATATTATAACATTCATATATTAATAATAACAGTAATAATATAAATTATTATTGTAAGAGTAGGTGTAACTCTAATAGTGGCTAATAGGCCAATGAAGATATAGAACAGACTCATATCCTGCTCTACCACATTGTAGCAATCACACACCTAATGATATCTACTCTACTAAGTCTATAATGAGACTGAATACGCTTGTGAAAGTTGTGTCTGGGTGAAACCAGGAGTACATAGTAATGTTAAGATATCTGAGTCAAAGGGAATTGGTGTGATGGATATTATGCACGCCAAACAAATATGTGCTTATGTAGGAGTACTAGTATATTTAACTGAAGCTTGACAATATCTAAATGATTTTTTATGGCTCCTACATTTAAAAGAAGTGTCTGGCTTGTGACCAATTTGCTGGTGCTCTCCCTCTTTCACCATAAATACTAGATTTTCATCTGCTGAAAAAATATATACTATATATAAGCAATTAAAGGGACACTGAACCGAAATATTTCCTTTCATTATTCAGATAGAGCATGCAATTTTAAGCAACTTTCTAATTTACTCCTATTATCAATTTTTCTTCATTCTCTCGCTATCTTTATTTGAAAAAGAAGGCCTCTAAGGTTTTTTGTGGTTCAGAACTCTGGACGAATGTATCCACCAATCAGCAAGGACAACCCAGGTTGTTCACCACAAATGAGCCAGCATCTAAAATTACATTCTTGCATTTCAAATAAAGATACCAAGAGAATGAAGAAAATGTGATAAGAGTAAATTAGAAAGTTGCTTAAAATTTCATGTTCTATCTGAATCATTAAAGAAAAAAATTGGGTTCAGTGTCCCTTTAAGCTTTAATTTAGTGATATGTATTATGGAATAGGAAGAAGAAGAAAAAATAATGTATTTTGTTAAAAAAAGGTAATATTGTCACTCAAGTTGTTTGTTTTTAAGAAGATTATCACTAATTTTTGCTCACTTTTCGCCACCACGTCCTAATCTGCTGTCTGACGCTGTATTCAGGAATTATTTTAGTGCACTTAGTAAAGTGCACCACCCAGAAAAGGGTGGGTAAAGAAGGTGTAGCCATTGTAATGCCTGATAAACATCATACTAAACAAAAACTATGATTTAATGAATCAGTTCACCTACATCTAGATATGAAGCATTAAAGGGACAGTCAAGGCCCAAAAAAACTTTTATTTTTCAAATCGGGCATGTAATTTTAAACAACTTTCCAATTTACTTTTATCAACAATTTTGCTTTGTTTTCTTGGTATTCTAGTTGAGAGCAAACCTAGAAAGGCTCATATGATAATTTCTAAGCCCTTGAAGGCCGCCTCTAATCACATGCTTTTGTATTTGCTTTTCACAGCAGGGGAGAGTAGTTCAGGTAAACCATATAGATAGCATTGTGATCACGCCCGTGAGTTGTGGCAGACACTGCACTAATTGGCTAAACTGCAAGTCAATAGATAATAACTAAAAGTCATGTGATTAGGGGCGGTCAGAAGAGCCTTAGATACAAGATAATCACAGAGGTTAAAAGTATATTAATATAACAGTGTTGGTTATGCAAAACTGGGGAATGGGTAATAAAGGGATTATCTATCTTTTTAAACAACAAAAATTCTGGTGTTGACTGTCCCTTTAAACAATGTGTGGAGTTCATTGTTCAGTAGTTCAAGATACATACAAAAATGAATTGCTCATTGTTTAGGACATTCCATACAACTTTACAGGTAAAATATCAAAGAAGCAACAAATACAGAACCTGGCCATTAATTTTACGCTCATTCTCAAAAGTCTAAAAAAAAAAAACTTCACGCAAATTCCTATCTAAACTATGCTTGGCCTATTTAAAGGGGCATTCTAATACCAAAATGATATGCTGGAATGTGTTACCGCAGGTTATTTTGTTCAACTCCCTGCAAATGCGTTAAAGGGACACTTAACTTTTGCAAACACTTCTCTGAATTTGATATATACATCTTTGATATCCATATTTGTAATAGGCTTTGCCAGTCAGATTATTACCGTTCACTGAATATTCACTTTCAAAAATGTATTGAATTCCAAACCCACCTTTATAACATGTAGTTTGAATACCGAATCATTCATGATAACCTGAGTTATCAATATGGCCGATTTTCCCAGTACTGCGCATGCGCGAGCGATCCAACACGTCATCATATACGTCACAGTACTCTGAACAAGCAGACTGATTCTGGTTATGTGTATTCAAAGCGGCAATCTATGCATGCGCGAAACATGAAATTCTATTGCGCATGCGCCGGGTGACGCAACGATGCCTTCATTATATGCACGAACATGCTTTGTGATTGGAGAATTTGCATTGCAGGCACCGTTAAAGGGGGTTTGGCTTCTATGACGTTTATTGCCAAATAAAATATGATTTAATTACGCTAATAACGCTCGTTTTTAAGTCATGATTGTTAAGTTATGTAGATTTGATTTTGATAATTTAATTATATGAAAAAATTCAAAGGTCTTGGAATTCTTTAAGGTCAGGTTCTGCTCATTTGCATCAATCATTGCAACTCCCAAGCAGAACACAGCCAATTAGCCAATTAGGAGCAGCAATTGTAGGAACCCTCAATCCCTGTTCCGAATAGGCACTGAAATGTTTGTAGCTCCCTGGTGTGAGTTTACCTATGGGTTTAAGAAATGGATATAGGAGCGCCAAAAAGGCTGAGGTGATAATCAGGGCTAAATATTCTAATAAGGGTTACTGACAATGAGAACAATGTTAAAAAACAAGCTAATGAATGGGACAGTAAAGTTAAAAAAAAAAAAAAAAAAAAAAAAAAAAAAAACACACCTCATTATTTAAATAGGGCATGTAATTTTAAACAACTTTCCAATTTACTTTTATTACCAATTTTGCTTTGTTCACTTGGTATTCTTAGTTGAAAGCTAAATCTAGGAGGTTTATATGCTAATTTCTTAGGCCTTGAAGACTGCCTCTTTTCTGAAGGCATTTTGACAGTTTTTCACCACTAGAGGGCGTTAGTTCATGTGTTTCATATAGATAACATTGAGCTCAAGCACGTGAAGCTCTTAGGAGTCAGCACTGATTGGCTAAAAATGCAAGTCTGTCAAAAGAACTGAAATAAGGGGGCAGTTTGCAAAGGCTTAGATACATGGTAATCACAGAGGTAAAAAGTGTATTTATATAACTGTGTTGGTTATGCAAAATTGGGGAATGGGTAATAAAGAGATTATCTACCTTTTTAAACAAAAAATATTCTGGTGTTTACTGTCCCTTTAAAGTTAAAAACAGGATACAGTATTTAATACCAAAAATGTATAAAAGATTACAATCAGACCAGGCTACGGCAGATCATAAGAGCTACAACAGATAATGTAAGCTGATCAAATAATAGTACGATAATTTGCTATAATGTGCTATGTAAACACCCATTAATAAAGTGTGGTGAACAGTAAACAATATGCAATAGACAAGTGACACAGATGCATAATACAATCAAAAATGTGACAAGTACAAAGAGTATACGCCCCTCTTAGGGCTTGATATGTGCAAAAAATAATGAGAGTACACGTGTGCAAAAAATACAAAAGTCTAGTGTTCTATTGGCCAAAAATGATGATAAAACGTAAAAATAAAAATAAGATCCTGAATAGTGTCCTTATGTGCTCCCAAAATAAAATCCTTAAACAATGTCCTAAGTGATGCTGACCAGCCTTACTAGGGTAGAACTGTGCGTGGATGATAAAAAAAAAAACATGCAAAGTGAGTCTAATCAGAAATTGACTGACCAGGGAAGAATAGGAGCCTATAAAAGGGCCCATAAAAGGGCGTTTCAGCCCATAAAAGGGCCTTTCTATGCAGGGGGTCAAAAGGACACTATACTTTAAAATGGTCTCTTTAATGTTTGCCCAATGATCAATTTACCTGCTGGAATGTACAAATAAATCCATTACAATTATATTGTTATATGAAATAGCTGACTTTGCCTGTTGAAACCACCGCCTATACTGAAAATTTGAATACTCCAGTAATATCTATGGAAAAGCTATCTCAACGAGATTACAGCAGCAGAAATCTACCTCATAGTAGAGACAGAAACCAGCTTATTTAAAAAGGGGGTTCCTGCAACTTCTTTAAATACAGCCACTTGCCTGAGTATATAGTCCATTTAAACACATAGCTAGGGTCAGTAAAAAAAAAAAACACACACCCCAAATGTGGTTAGAGAGAACCACAGAACTTGTAGTATTAGAGGATTACGGTTTTAAGAAAAGAGGACCACTCACATATTTCTTAGACGTCAAATTTTACTGGGAACAACTATTGTCTGACAACAAATGAGAAAATAATACTAATCGACACAAAGCGGACTCAAAAACACAGACCCATGTTAACTAGCAGACATCATCCCTGAATGCTACTAACAGGGGGACAGGACGGAACCAGCTGCCCTTCGATTGCATAACTCAATTATTAACAGCTCGCTACTGAGTTTGGGACTTCCCAATAACACAGCCTTATTGCCACTTTCATAGCCTAGGTCAGATACAGACAAATAAACCCCCACTTTCAAATGAGAATTAACCGTGCAATTAGACTTACAGAGACACAGTAATATACTTGTGTGATTGATCTGACACAGCAACCACTTTTTCCCTTTAATGTATTATTTATTTATCCCCCCCCCACATACATCAGTTCTTACCATGCCTTTTTCCTTTTTTGTTAAAAATATTAATGCAACTGAGATACTGCTTCAATTGTTGATTGTAAATGCACAAGTTAGAGAGTCAATATATCAAAATATACTATTCTTGTGACTTTTACCTTTAATATCTCTAATAAAGTTTTTTTTTAGTTTGTTTTTTTTCAAGTTTTAAAAAACCTTTGCTTTTTTACGTATTTAGCGTTTGCGATCTCTGCCTTTCTCGGGTCTCTAGTAAGGATCATAGGAAAATATATTTGGTAAGTAAAAGCAAGAGCATATATGGATCATACAAACCAATGACTAATACAGTGTTCTCCACAATCAATGTTTTACAGGTGAACTTATACAGCAGGAATGTTAAAGTTCTTAAATTTAGTATATTTTTGAAATCCATTGACAGTCAATTAATTTTAGAAATTACTTGAAACAAGATTAATTATTCTATACAATGCAATTTCAAAGAAGCCATAATTAAGAAACTAAATACACAGAGAAGATAAGTGCATCCCATTAGCAAACAATATAAGCATTCTATGAATCTTCAAAATGGGAAGATATGCTGGATTAATGGAGAATAAGGAGGGTGGAGAGAGGAATTTGTAGCCCCAAGACCTTCATTTTGAAAATCAAATGTAATTTATATACATGTTTAAACATACTGGGGTCACAGAACGCCAAAATAAAAAGTAGAATAGGATGTACTTTAATATCCATAAGCACTGTCACATTTGTTAAGTTTTGTTTTTTTAAATAATAAATAGCTAATGTAATTTTATTTATATTTTATAAAATTATACATCTACTTTTAAAGCAACAACAAAAATATTCTCTCTCTGTTGGGATGGTTAACCATTTTGTGACTTAAAAACTAGCTGGCATAACCATTTTAACATGCATATGAAACAAACAAAATAATAAAATAATAATTTAACAAAAAAAAAATTAAAAAAAAAAATTCCAGTTAATCATTTTTTTTTATTTTATATTGAAATTAACAGGAAATGCAGGTTTATGCACAACTGAAACTAGTTTATGAGGACAACCCCTCCACGTGTCTAAAAAAAAAAAAAAGCAGGTTTATTCAGAACAGGAACATCAGTTTTGTTTATATTTTCAATATATAAATATAATACAGTATTTTTATATACAGAAGCTGCTTCCAGGGCCAATTAAGCCTTGTAAAGATTGTCTCTTACAAGGATGCACAGAAAACACTGTTCTAGTCTTTTTTCATGGTGAAAAGTATTTCTGTAACAAGCCATTGTGTAGATTGACCAGCCTCCACGCTATGCAACATGAATTACTCACTAGTATCTAAAACATAAAATATATTGCTTCATTGAGTAATATATAAACTGCAGACAGTCATTCTGACTTTCTGGACTTCCCTTTCTATAAAATATTTGGGTTTGCTAGAACTTGATTCCCTAAGAACTGGTCATATTGGAACTCTTTTTTTCTTGAACATTTTCACTGAAAAAAAAGCTTTCCAACTACCTTATTTGCCACCTAGTATTTACTAAATGCTAAATTAATTACTGTATCCGGGGGTATTTCCTCTGCCTGACAGGTCTTGGTCATAGTGTTTATTTATACAAAACGGGGACAGTGCTAATTTTGGCCAGACTATTGATCTTCTAGCAATATATTCATTTTCCCAAATTCACCTGACAATGGAAACATTATGATAGGGAGTAATTACCGTAGGTCTTTTCAAACAGCACAAACATATCAAAACAGAAATTACACATGCACAAAAGGGTTTTGGGAAAAACAAGAATATAGAGAGAGATATGAAATTAGAAACAATAAAGAGAGTGAAACAGAATATTAGATGTAAAAAAAATAAAAAATAATTTCAAACATAGAAGCTGTATTTGACAGGCTGCACAACTGCCAAAAGATACTTAAAAGAATATAAAACCATTTTTAAATATATATATATATATATATATATCATGATTGAGATAAAACATTTACATAGATTTTCCGCACGACTATTGGCTAAGAGGTGGAAACGTGTTCTGCCATGGGCTGCCTTAGCAGCTTAGTGCGGCGAATGTTGCAAACAAATAAAGGAGCTTTCAGCATGAAGTATTTTATACGTCATGACTGAAAATCCCATATATTTACCATCACTTTAAGAGCTAAGGAAAATGCACGTCTTTAGCACCCTATGCCAGCAATGTTTAAAACTATATATAGCTCTACCACCAATGTTGTAAACAATGCTGCCACAGAATGTTAAAGATACATGCACGCACCTGAGGTTGTATGAGCTCACCTAGTTTTAGCCTTCAACAAATGATACCAAGACAAGCAAGTCTGATAGCAGAAGTAAATTGGAGATTTTTATTTTTAAGTCTAAGCTTTTTCTAAACCATTAAAGTATAATTTTGCCTTCACTGCCCCTTTAACCTTTACAAATATAATATAAATAAATACAAATGCTGGGCTATTCTGCCACCCATCTCTAGGTAAATTTAAGTTTACGACACCTTACAAAAAAAACTAAACATGAATTCATTGCTAAACCATCCTAGTTCTGAATGCAAATCAAACTCACTCACTTTTGAGTTTGCATAGATGGTAAGAATTGCTGTCACTGTAGCTGTCAAAGCTGCATAAGCATTCCCAAAGACAGAAGCATGCAGAGCTTACATGGCCCTACCAGCAAGCAAGTCAGCATTTCTTACGTGGGACTGTGTGGTATTCAAAACATTGTAGGTTTATTATGAAAGTATCAGGAACTTGTGTAATCAGCTTTTCCTTTTAAGCACATTTTCCATATTTTATGTAAATATATTACTAGAGAGATTGGGCAGTGGCTCATATTCAAAACAGTCTAACAGGTTGCAAAAACCCAAGCAGCAAACATACTGGGTAACCCTGAGAAGCCTAAAATCTTTGCGAATGTGAATACAAGAAGATAAAGAAACATTCCTTAGATTCTTACCAATGTTGACACAATGGCATCACACAGTTGTTGCAAATTTGTTGGATGTACATTCATGCTGCAAATCTCCCATTCCACCACACTGCACAGATGTTTTATTAGAAGTAGATCTGGTGACTTTGGTGGTCATTGAATTTGTCATGTTTGTGGAACCTGCTTGAGCGGACATCGGCTTTGTGACATGGTACATTATTCTGCTGAAAGTAGCCATTAGAAGGGATGTCAGCAAGAACACTCAAGAAAGCTCAATTGATATTAAAATATTCCCCACACCTTTACACCACCACCTCCAGCTTGAACACTTGACACAAGGCAGGATAGATCCAGGAATACATGTTCTTCATGAAAAATTCTGATCCTATGCTCTGCATGCTGCAGCAGATTGTCAGACCTAGTGACACCTCTCATCTTCTACTCTCCAGTTATGGTTAGCATGTGCCCACTGTAGCCTCAGTTTCCTGTTTTTAGCTAACATGAGTGGAACCCAATGTGGTCTTCTGCTGTAAGGTTTGAGATGCTGTACATTAAAGTGAATGTAAATTTTGATGTTTAAGTGCCCGGTTTTTAAAACTTTGATTAAAAACAGGGGCACTTTAATTCATCAAAATTTAAATTTCACTCCTGTTGTGACAAAAAAAACTTACCTTTTAAACTTCACAGCAGCTGCTGCTTCCTCCGGCCTCACAAGCCATTTCTGATGTCAGAAATGATTGATAGGTCATCCTCCAATCACAGATTCCCCCCCGGGGGATTCAGTGTCTGATTCACTGCTGTGATTGGAGGAAGCCAGATACCTCATTTTAGACCCAGGAAGAGGCTTTGAAACAGGTGGAGGAAGCTGGAGCTGCTGTGAAGATTAAAAAGTAAGTTTATTTTCACAACAGGAGTGAAATGAAAATATTGATGAATTAAAGTGCCCCTGTTTTTAATCAAAGTTTTAAAAACCGGGCACTTTAGCATCAAAATTTACATTCACTTTAAGAGATACCTTGCTGCATAGCAGTGTGGTAATGCATGGCTATTTTAGTTACTGTCATAGCGTTAACTACTATGGCCATTCTCCTCTAGCAAAGTAGTTTCACCCACAGCACAGTCGCTCACTGGATCTTTTCTTTGTTTTTCGCACAATTCTCTGCAGATAGAGTTCAGCAGTTTCTGAGATATTTAAACCACCCATATGGCACCAACAATCATTCTATGGTCAAAGTTTCTTTACATCACATTTTCCCCATTACAAATGTTTGATTTTAACATCTAAACCCCTTGACCATAACTGCATTGAGATGCTCCCCCGTAATTGGCTGCTTAGATATTTGCATTAACAAGCAGGTGTACAAGTGTATCAAAGTGACCACTAAGTGTAATTTATTAAAGGGACACTGAACCCAATTTTTTTTCCTTTTGTGATGCAGATAGAGCATGCAATTTTAAGCAACTTTCTAATTTACTCCTATTATCAATTTTTCTTCGTTCTCTTGCTATCTTTATTTGAAAAAGTAGGCATCTAAGCTTTTTTATGGTTCAGAACTCTGGACAGCACTTTTTTTATTGGTGGATGAATTTATCCACCAATCAGCAAGGACAACCCAGGTTGTTCACAAAAAATTGAACTATTATTTTGGGGTTTCTAGTTAAAACAAAATTCGAGAGAGAGAAAGAAATGAGCGAGCGAGAGAACGAGCAAAAAAGAGTTAGAGCGAAAAAGTTAGAGCGAGAGAGCAAGAGAGAACAGTGTGTTGCATGTTTTGTTTTTCTTTCTTTTTCAAAGACCAAATTGTTTTAGAGATGTAAAACATTTTTTTTTTAGCAAGAATGTATGCTAGTTTGCGTTATTGTACATCATATATTGGAGAGGAACCAATGGCTATATCATTTCTTTACACATAGAACACTACTAAAATATGTTACTCAAGACGATAGTCTAATAAAATAGTCTAAAAGGGTCAACTGAGGTAACTGGACTCACCTGCAGAATTTAAATATATCTCTTAAAACACTAATAAATGTCATTTAAAAAATTAAGGCCAAAATAGCCTTTTTATCATTTCTAATTATGTAATCGCATCACATACATGTGCCCCATGTCATTGGCTACACAGCTGCTTATTGGCAAATATGCTCCATGCTATACCTATTAATCAGTGCCCATGTACTGGGCATTAGCAAGTCCATGTTGCTCTGTTCAAAGGTTAAAAAAATACTTTAACACACTGCAATAGAACATACTGTTTGTACTTCTCTGTCATTTATTGGCCCATTTTATGCCCCATTGCTAATTTATACTTCTTGGACCACATTCATTATCATTGATGGAGTCACTAGTACAGAAACAAATAATTCAGGGATATAACAAATGTAAAAAAAAAACAAAAAAAAAAACCAACATGCAAAAGACTACAAAAAATTCTTAATTTTTTTTTTAGATTATAAATATAGCTAATTTAAATTATTAGCCATATCTCATGTTAATGACAACATTTATGTTGCTAAAATGTGCTTTATTAATTGAATAATAATTTAATGTACACCAACCTTACACCAAAAAAACAACAACATTATGTCTTTAACTGCATATGAAAATGATTTCACATAATTCCAAACATGGCTATTTATATTTTATAAAATCACTAGAATCGATAACAGCCACTAACTTACATGTTCAGCAAATTTTATAGGAAAAAAATTGTGGGCACTTCCCCTCCCTAAACGCTTTCAACGTTAACCTGTATTTTCCAAGACCACACACTACCATTATCATACCTCATAATTATAGTACTTATCAGTACTGAATTTATATAAAACCAATGATTTCTCAAAAACAAAAACTACATACACCAAAGAAAATGTAGTCAGGCTTTATCTCATCCATCATCTACAGTGGCTTTCCCTAGTAACCATTAGCACTGAGAGAAGCTAAGGCAGCATCAGTGCCCCAGTTCTAGCAGCAGATGTAATGGTGATCCCAGTTAATAGCAGAATGTATCATTTCCAAAGTGGGTAACAAATAAACAAGAGTTTTGTTTGGATCAGTGGTAGAATGAGTTACTGGGCTAGACAGCTGACAACACACTGATAGCAATAGCACTCTTTGGCATCCAATGGGTTAAAATAAGCATGAACATGATGGAAAATATTATACTCACCGAGCCACGTTTGTCTCTATGCTCCTCTTGTTCTCCACCTTCCTCATACACAGACACCCTTAAGATTCATCCAGTATGAGATGCGCTGCTGAAATAATTATAAAAGCGGTGCTGATGACTGATGTGTAGGTTCCCCGGCTTCTCCTGGTACTGTAGCCCTCTGTCTGCAGATTCCCAACGCTGCCCTATTGTACTTGCCTCGTTGAGTTTTTCCACGCTCTCTCTTGGAGGGAAACAGTAGTAATTTTGTGTAGAAGTGGATTTAAGATATAATTTTATTTGCTATATAGGGGGAAGTGATGAGAAAAGGAAGTGAAGATGGCTGCTGGAGGGTTATTGAATGGCTTAAAATATTCCCCCTCCCTCTGTCTGAGTCAGTGAGTGATCACGGCTGCAGAGAGGGGAGGAGACAAAGCAGGGGCTGGGGCATCTCACACCCTGCATTACACACAGTGGCCACAGGTGGAAGGATGGCTGCTGCTAACAACTAGAATATGTCACTTCATAGGAGAAAAGAAGCATGACCATAGTAAACCACTGGGTATAGATTTAACAGTATATTTCTATATCTATTTATTTAGCAACCCTTATAAATATATATGTATGTGGTATAATGAAGGACATTCTGTACTCTGAAATGTCACAATTTAAAAAATGTATAAAAAAACAGTACACCCACTACTCAAAGGCACTTTAAGATACAGTACAAATAATAAAAAGACGCTAAATGCACTATGTACAAGATTTGCTTCACTATAGTAAACCACAGTCTCTGAGCGTTCTTTAGAGTTACTTTATACTGTTTGATCATACAGTAACTGCAGAATTCACAGCAACTCCTCGCTCTGTAATTGTTCCACAGTGATAATGTGTAGCTAAACATTTCCTCTGCTACCTCCAAACTTTTTCAAGAGCTTACACCTCTTCAGATTGTTTAATAATGTATCTGTTCCTGTGACATCTTAGCTCTCACCCATTCATGCTTACATCGGCAGACTGTTGATGCATTAAGGTGGTATTACAAGTTCCTCTGGCAAGACAACTTACTTTTAAGGTAGTATTGTTGATATGTAAAACATTCTGCAAAGGTATGTATGTACAATTAAATCACATATAAACCCATACAATCAACATTGGAAATCCTTAACAATTACAATATCAATGTGTGTGTATATAGATATATATATAGATAGATAGATAGATATGAGGGAGGAGATAATACCACAATATAATTAGTTTAAAGTGCAACCCTTTGACATAATATGCACACTATGAGTAAAGAAGGACTAAATGAGATACATTACTGTCACTTTAAAGAAAGGGAAATTTGCACACAAAAACGTTTTAGAGAGAACAAAGTTCCTATCATGTTTATTTGCTGCAACTTGCAGGTGTCAGAATTGGATATCATTTACAAGGATAAAAGTGGTATATGTGACATACAAATAAGCAAACAGTATGAAAACAAAACAAACATATATACAAAAGAAATTGGAGCAAATTCAGGAGGATACTAACTCCCAGGGTAAAGAGGCTAATATGGTAAATATGTATACAAATAATAGCAAACAAACTTCTGCTAATTAAGTTGGCCAGATAACTACCATAAACAGACCAAACATAGGGGTACCTCCCAAAAGCGTCCACCTTTGTGCTACTCCAGAGAGAACTGTATATTGGAGGCTGGTAAACAGTTAGTAGAAAAATGGCTGCGTCATGCCATAAAGCTGTACAAACAAACTGCCTTGCACATAATGCTGATGTGCACTCCTTTACTTTTGTAATAATTGATAATGGCATTTCTTCTGGGAGAGGTGGTGATAATAATAAAGTTCTGCTTCAAAAAGAAGCTAAATGGATTTTTAGGCTGGGGACTAAATTCCCTTCTGGCCTTAATGAAAGGTGTGAATATGCTTGTTTTTTATAATGTGTTAACATCTTTTAATCTGAGACACATTCCTTATTTTGCCTTTGACGTTGCTGTGGCCCAATAGTTAGGTTAACTGCTTCCCAAGCCAAAGGTTGTGAGTTCAAATCCATCTACTGCAACCTATCGGCTAGATTTAGAGTTTTGTCGGTAAAGACCCGAAAAGCTAACGCCGGCTTTTTTCTGGCCGCACCATAAAAATAACTCTGGTATTGAGAGTCCACATAAAGGCTGCGTTAGGCTCCAAAAAAGGAGCGTAGAGCATATTTAACGCAGCTTCAACTCTCGATACCAGAGTTGCTTACGCAAGCGGCCAGCCTCAAAAACGTGCTCGTGCACGATTCCCCCATAGAAAACAATGGGGCTGTTTGAGCTGAAAAAAAACCTAACACCTGCAAAAAAGCCGCGTTCAGCTCCTAACGCAGCCCCATTGTTTGCTATGGGGAAACACTTCCTACGTCTGCACCTAACACTCTAACATGTACCCCGAGTCTAAACACCCCTAACCGTACACTTATTAACCCCTAATCTGCCGCCCCCGCAATCGCTGACCCCTGCATATTATTATTAACCCCTAATCTGCCGCTCCGTAAACCGCCGCTACTTACATTATCCCTATGTACCCCTAATCTGCTGCCCTAACATCGCCGACCCCTATATTATATTTATTAACCCCTAATCTGCCCCCCACAACGTCGCCTCCACCTGCCTACACTTATTAACCCCTAATCTGCCGAGCGGACCTGAGCGCTACTATAATAAAGTTATTAACCCCTAATCCGCCTCACTAACCCTATAATAAATAGTATTAACCCCTAATCTGCCCTCCCTAACATCGCCGACACCTAACTTCAATTATTAACCCCTAATCTGCCGACTGGAGCTCACCGCTATTCTAATAAATGTATTAACCCCTAAAGCTAAGTCTAACCCTAACACTAACACCCCCCTAAGTTAAATATAATTTACATCTAACGAAATTAATTATCTCTTATTAAATAAATTATTCCTATTTAAAGCTAAATACTTACCTGTAAAATAAATCCTAATATAGCTACAATATGAATTATAATTATATTATAGCTATTTTAGGATTAATATTTATTTTACAGGCAACTTTGTAATTATTTTAACCAGGTACAATAGCTATTAAATAGTTAAGAACTATTTAATAGTTACCTAGTTAAAATAATTACAAAATTACCTGTAAAATAAATCCTAACCTAAGTTACAATTAAACCTAACACTACACTATCATTAAATTAATTAAATAAAATACCTACAATTATCTACAATTAAACCTAACACTACACTATCAATACATTAATTAAATACAATATCTACAAATAACTACAATGAAATAAACTAACTAAAGTACAAAAAATAAAAAAGAACTAAGTTACAAAAAATAAAAAAATATTTTCAAACATAAGGAAAATCTTACAACAATTTTAAACTAATTACACCTACTCTAAGCCCCCTAATAAAATAACAAAGCCCCCCAAAATAAAAAATGCCCTACCCTATTCTAAATTACTAAAGTTCAAAGCTCTTTTACCTTACCAGTCCTGAACAGGGCCCTTTGCGGGGCATGCCCCAAGAAGTTCAGCTCTTTTGCCTGTAAAAAAAAACATACAATACCCCCCCCCAACATTACAACCCACCACCCACATACCCCTAATCTAACCCAAACCCCCCTTAAATAAACCTAACACTAAGCCCCTGAAGATCATCCTACCTTGTCTTCACCTCACCGGGTATCACCGATCCGTCCTGGCTCCGATATCTTCATCCAACCCAAGCGGGGGCTAGACATCCACTGAAGAAGTCCAGAAGAGGGTCCAAAGTCTTCATCCTGTTCCGATCAGCCAATAGAATGCAAGCTCAATCTGATTGGCTGATTGGATCAGCCAATCGGATTGATCTTGATTCTGATTGGCTGATTCCATCAGCCAATCAGAATATTCCAACCTTAATTCCGATTGGCTGATAGAATCCTATCAGCCAATCGGAATTCGAGGGACGCCATCTTGGATGACGTCCCTTAAAGGAACCGTCATTCTTCAGTTGGACGTCGCCGGATGAAGATGGGTCCGCGGTGGAGGTCTTCAGGATGGAGCCGGTCCTCATCGGATGAAGATATAAGATGCCGCTTGGAAGATGATGGTTGCCGGTCTGGATCGTCTCTTCTTCCCGGATAGGATGAAGACTTTGGACCCTCTTCTGGACTTCTTCAGTGGATGTCTAGCCCCCGCTTGGGTTGGATGAAGATATCGGAGCCAGGACGGATCGGTGATACCCGGTGAGGTGAAGACAAGGTAGGATGATCTTCAGGGGCTTAGTTTAGGTTTATTTAAGGGGGGTTTGGGTTAGATTAGGGGTATGTGGGTGGTGGGTTGTAATGTTGGGGGGGGTATTGTATGTTTTTTTTTACAGGCAAAAGAGCTGAACTTCTTGGGGCATGCCCTGCAAAGGGCCCTGTTCAGGGCTGGTAAGGTAAAAGAGCTTTGAACTTTAGTAATTTAGAATAGGGTAGGGCATTTTTTTTATTTTTGGGGGGCTTTGTTATTTTATTAGGGGGCTTAGAGTAGGTGTAATTAGTTTAAAATTGTAATATTTTTCTTATGTTTGTAAATATTTTTTTATTTTTTGTAACTTAGTTCTTTTTTATTTTTTGTACTTTAGTTAGTTTATTTCATTGTAGTTATTTGTAGGTATTGTATTTAATTTATTTATTGATAGTGTAGTGTTAGGTTTAATTGTAGGTAATTGTAGGTATTTTATTTAATTAATTTATTGATAGTGTAGTGTTAGGTTTAATTGTAACTTAGGTTAGGATTTATTTTACAGGTAAATTTGTAATTATTTTAACTATTTTAGCTATTAAATAGTTCTTAACTATTTAATAGCTATTGTACCTGGTTAAAATAAATACAAAGTTACCTGTAAAATAAATATTAATCCTAAAATAGCTATAATATAATTATAATTTATATTGTAGCTATATTAGGGTTTATTTTACAGGTAAGTATTTAGCTTTAAATAGGAATAATTTATTTAATAAGAGTGAATTAATTTCGTTAGATTAAAATTATATTTAACTTAAGGGGGTGTTAGTGTTAGGGTTAGACTTAGCTTTAGGGGTTAATACATTTATTAGAATAGCGGCGAGATTCGGTCGGCAGATTAGGGGTTAATAATTGAAGTTAGGTGTCGGCGATGTTAGGGAGGGCAGGTTAGGGGTTAATAAATATAATATAGGGGTCGGCGGTGTTAGGGGCAGCAGATTAGGGGTACATAAGTATAATGTAGGTGGCGGCGCTTTGCGGTCGGCAGATTAGGGGTTAATTATTGTAGGTAGCTGGCTGCGACGTTGTGGGGGGCAGGTTAGGGGTTAATAAATATAATATAGGGGTCAGCGATGATAGGGCAGCAGATTAGGGGTACATAGGGATAATGTAGCTGGCGGCGGCGTGCGGATGGCAGATTAGGGGTTAATAAGTGTAGGTAGCTGGCGGCGACGTTGTGGGGGGCAGATTAGGGGTTAATAAATATAATATAGGGGTCGGCGGTGTTAGGGGCAGCAGATTAGGGGTACATAAGGATAACGTAGGTGGCGGTCTGCAGATTAGGGGTTAAAAAAATTTAATCGAGTTGCGGCGATGTGGGGGGACCTCGGTTTAGGGGTACATATGTAGTTTATGGGTGTTAGTGTACTTTAGAGTACAGTAGTTAAGAGCTTTATGAACCGGCGTTAGCCCAGAAAGCTCTTAACAACTGACTTTTTTCTGCGGCTGGAGTTTTGTCGTTAGATTTCTAACGTTCACTTCAGACACGACTCTAAATACCGGCGTTAGAAAAATCCCATTGAAAAGATAGGATACGCAATTTACGTAAGGGGATCTGCGGTATGGAAAAGTCGCGGCTGAAAAGTGAGCGTTAGACCCTTTTTTGAGTGACTACAAATACCGGAGGTAGCCTAAAACCAGCGTTAGGAGCCTCTAACGCTGGTTTTCACGGCTAACGCCAAACTCTAAATCTAGGCCTAAGTTTTTTATTCCATAAGTTAGTTACCTGAAACTTTTCGTAAAAAATATAAGTACCTCTCCTTTCTAACACTTTGAATTTATGAGAGTGAGTGCCATATCACTTTGTGATGTATGTGTCAGCAGTTGATAGACATATAGCTGTGTTAATGTGCACTAGTAATAATGTTGCTATTGTTTAATCTGTTTATAGTATGTGTTTAACCTGGGTATAACTTTGTTCTTTGCATTTATGCATAAGTTGCAGCATGATATGTAAGTTCACTTTAAGTAATTAAGAGGTGGATCACCTGAGCACAGACAGGTGCTATAAAAGGAGGTGGTTCTGAGTTACTAATCATGCCCTGAGGAAGCCCCTGACACACATGAGATTTTGTGGGGGTGAAACGCTGATGACGTTGGCACCAAGTGTGTTTACCTGGACACTGAATGTGTTGCTTGTATGTGGACACTGCTAACATCTGTGTTCATTACTCTTATTGAAAATTGGGACATTTGACTTTGCATCGTGTGAGGTCTGTGAGTTTGCAGTGTCCTGTGAAGCTGGTGGGAGGAGTCTTCCGGATATCCAGGAGTGACCTGAGAAATGTGTCTGGTTTTACCCCGCCAAGCAAGTGTGTATTGAACGGAGTACACTGCAAGAGTTGAGATAGCCATGCTTTGCTCTCAGCTTGACGATCTACCTATGTGCTTGCACTAATCTACAGTCTTTTGTATCACAATTGTTTGAGCCAGGACGGGCTCTGTTGTGATTTGTGCAGAGAGATTGAGATTCCACCGATTGGAGGAGAGGTGTGTATGGCTGCTGACACACCCTTACTGTGACATCACTGCTATGAGCTTTGGAAGCTCCAAGGAGAGGAGCATGCAGGCAGTTTGTTGGTACAGCTTTATGGCATGACACAGACATTTTTCTACTAACTGTTTACCAGCCTCCATTATACAGCTCTCTCTGGAGTAGCACAAAGGTGGACGCTTTAGGAGGTACCCCCATGTTTGGTCTGTTTACGGTAGTTAGCTGGCCAGCTTAATTAGCAGAAGTTTGTTTGCTATTATTTGTATACATATTTACCGTATTAGCCTCTTTACCTTGGGAGTTAGTATCCTCCTGAATTTGCTCCAATTTCTTTTGTATATATGTTTGTTTTGTTTTCATACTGTTTGCTTATTTGTATGTCACATATATCACTTTTATCCTTGTAAATGATATCCAATTCTGACACCTGCAAGTTGCAGCAAATAAACATGAGAGGAACTTTGTTCTCTATAAAACGTTTTTGTGTGCACATTTCCCTTTCTTTAAAGTGACAGTAATGTATGTCATTTAGTCCTTCTTTACTCATAGTGTGTGTGTGTGTGTGTATATATATATATATATATATATATATATATATATATATGTGTGTGTGTGTGTATATATATATATATATATATATATATATATACGTATCACAATTTTCCTCTGACAAAGTTATTTAAGAACTTCGAAACGTCTAAGGACTACAGACAAGTGGGTGTACATCTTAAGAGACCGGCAATTTGGCAGCAAGTAAGTAGCAAAATATTGAACGTTTATAGTGGTAAACATATGTTTGGCAGATCGGACTGTTTTACCGAACACAGGATTTTACTTGTATAGCTCACAAGCAGAGTTTAGACATCACCCGTATTATTGTGATATATATATACAACATAAGACACAAAACGTTTGTATATCTATAAGAGTGAATGAAATGTTAAGGTGATCAGTGGAAGTTATAACCGTAACAGAACGACACACTGTTCTAAACAGCAATCATCTTCTATAGGGGATATACCCCTGAATATTTTTATGTATATGTTTTAAAGCTTACCTCATTAAGGATTGAGTTTTTTTATTGCAAGTGCAACGTATCTTCTTATGTATATAAATAAATATCACTTGTAAGACAGAGTTACGCTATGTGATTTTCTTTCCCTTTTTACCTATGAAAACACTGCTGCAAGAATTCGTTTAAAAACATACTCCTGGAGCATACCAAGCAACTATTAAAGAGGGAGAAAAGAAGGGTTGAAAAGTTCTACCATACAAGCAAGAGCTTACAAAATATTCCAACAGAGTGCAAGAACCAAGTTGGGGCAACCACAATAAAGGGATACAGGCAGAACTTATCGAACGGTAGAGTGGAGCTTATACATTACCTCATATGATTGAGGTAACATCTGGTAAGAAGGCCAATCTCTACCTGTTGTGAACCTGAATGACCTATTTATTATATTTGCAAGAACAAGATAAAGGACTCTTTAATTAGACTATTCACTGTTTAATTAGATGTCATATAACATATTATTTGTTCTCCACCACTGCATAACAGACTGGTATTTAATCAGTGCACTGTTTTTATAATAATTTTTCACTTTCATATTTATATATATATATATATATATATATATATATATATATATATATATATATATATATATTCATATATTCAACCTTTTACATTAAAGGGACTCAAAACCCAAACACTTTCTTTCATTATTCAGATAGAGCAAGCAATTTTAAGCAACTTTCTAATTTACTCTTATTATGAATGTTTCTTCATTCTTTTGCTATTTTTATTTGAAAAACAGGAATGTAAGCATTGGAGCCGACCTCCAGACACCTACCTAGCAAAGGATACCATGGGAACAAAGCAAATTTGATAATAGAAGTAAATTGGAAACTTTTTTTTAAAATTGTATGCTCTCTCTGAATCTGAATTTTGGGTTTCATAAACCTTAAATTCCATAACTTCCATAAATTCACTGTAGTTAAAAAATGTATATTTTTGTGTTTGTGGTAACACATGCAGCAGGTGTGCATATGGCACTTAGGTGCACCCTTAGTTGGTGTAAACCACATTTTGAATAGGTTGTAACTTACTTGGTGCTAAAATATTTCTCAAATTCCTATTTTTTTTTTTTAAAGTGATATTTGGGCCTTCTAGCTAGTATATTCCTGAATAATAGGTCATAATTAGGGTTGCCAGGCGTCCAGTATTAAACCAGACAGTCCAGTATTTTAGCTGGCTGTCCAGTAAAATCTGTACAAAAATACAGGACACTTAAATGTCCAGTATTTTAAAAGACCCCTGTAAGCTAAATGTAAAGGGCCTTCTATACCTTTATGCATTAGAAATATGGCTCAAAAATAAGTTACACTGTGCATTTTCTATTATATACAGACAACCATGAGGGTGTTCAATCATTGTTGAGTGTGTACCGCTGGCAGCCAAGGGGATCACATCACTACTACGTACATGTGTTACTGGCAACCAAGTATTTGGCAAATCTTATTTGAAGTTCAATCCGATTGGCTGATCGGAACAGCCAATAGAATGCGAGTTCAATCTGATTGGCTGATTAAATCAGCCAATCAGATTTTTCCTACCTTAATTCCGATTGGCTGATAGAACTATAACCAATCACCTATAGGTCGTCTGGTATTTTTATGAAGCACAGCTGGCGACCCTACATAGAAATATCAGCTATGGGCTAGATTACGAATGGAGCGGTAGTTTGCACTCATGTTTAAGCATTAAAACTGCTAGAAGTAATTTTTTGCGCTCAAAGATTCCCACTCGTATTACGAGTTAAAATTAAAAAGTTTGCTCTCTCATGTTTGTAATGTCACGGTAACAAACATACTTTGAGAAGTTGCAAATGCAAAATCACATTCCCTAATAGACTTCAATGGAGCTGAAAAAGTTGGGGGGAAAATAGCACCCACAAGTTGCACAAACTAGATTAGGGTTATTTAAAAATGTAACATAAGAAGATAATATTGCATATTTCATTATCTAATGTTCTGCACATAGCAGAATATGTTCTATTATTCTTAAAGAGATATTTAAATATATATCTGATAGATATTTGCACAAATATGTATTAATACTTATATATACATGATCATATATTGGTCTAGATATATGCATATATATATATATATATATATATATATATATATACAGGTAGCCCTCAATTTATGCCGGGATTAGGTTCCAGAAGGAATGGTTGTAAATAGAAACCGTTGTAAATTGAAACCCAGTTTACAATGTAAGTCAATGGGAAGTGAGGGAGTTAGGTTCCAGGCCCCTCTCAAAATTGACATAAGTAACCTATAATACATTATTTCTAAAGCTTTGAAATGAAGACTGTAAATGCTAAACAGCATTATAAACAGTATCAAATAATCACACAACACAGAATGCATCATCAAACTAAGTTTAATGAACAAAAACATTTTTTTACTTGCATTTTTCTGCAAAAAGGTCTCTGCATTAAAACAGTAGCATACACTTTTAGCTAATATCGGGTCTGCAGCTATTCTATGCATTCCAGTCTGGACTCATTTATAGGCACCCTCACCTCAAGCAGCTGGGAAGGAAGAAGAAAGGGAAGTTTCCCTCACGGCTGCTAGATCTTGTTGGTTTGAAAGCTGCTCGATAGGTCAGGTCTGATCTGTTCACACGGATTAATTTCAGCCTGCTTGACTTGCAACACAATCGGACAGCTCCACCTACTGGACTGCCCTTATTTTAATCAATGTGCTGTGTGAAAATAAAGGGCGTTATTCTGAAATGGCGCAAATTGAACCGGCACAAAACGAGGGCCACCTGTATAGGAATATCAATTTAAAAATACATAGAACATATTCCCCTTTGTGCAGAACATTGGAATGTGATATATTTACAGTAAAACATAAATGCCACAATGCTTAGCACCTGCTTGCAAACTCTTTCACATAAATGTGATAGTTCATATCATATTGGTATCTTATCTTATCAGAGACTCCCACTGCCAATGCCTAGATGACACGCTCACGTGCACCTCTCTGTATCCAGCAAGGAACGCCACTGTTGATGTTTACAACAAGACAAAAGCTTTTAACACAGTAGAAATCAGCAATCAAACGGGAACAATTACTCACGGCCAGAATTCACTTCCCGGACTTCATCCCCACAGTCCTTTTCATCTGGTCTTACCAGAAGATCTTTGCGGAGACTCTACTTTTTGCAGACGTCCGGTTACCTGTGTTTGGCGTTCAGCCTCCGTTCTCTTCCCTCTAGCTGACTGTGTATGGCTCTGATGTCAGCGCGTAACCTTTGGTCATGTGACCAAGTGGGAGTATCAGTGTTATGCAGGGGAACCAATCCCAGCGAGTGCTCACCGTGTGTTCCAACGTGTAAATTTTCACAAGGCAAAGAGAAGGAGCACCTCCAAGGGATTCATAAAACAAACTTTATTCCAAGTAGACAGGTAAAAAACTGTTAAACAACAACAGCAAAAACCCTCTCCCACCAAGGAGGGGGAGGTCATAGACAAAATACAGCTAAAAACAGTTATCAATCTGTCTTCACACCAACTCAGCGATAAAGAATTGAACATTTTGAGCCTATCTGTCCAGATTATTTTTGTCTTCTAAGGAGGTGTAGGAAATTATAGTCATAAGCATGCTCCCCTCCCCTATATTGATGCAACATATTATGGATGCTTATTCTACTACTTTTCTTCTAACCCCCTTATTTATCTGGACTTGCTATACTAACTTGCTAATAATGTCGATGGCACAATATATGTATTTTTCATCTCACTATGTAACCCACCCCCCCTTACATGGAAACTTTGCAGATAGGGGTGACTGAAACCCTCTGCAAACTTAGGCAGAGTTATGGAGTCTCTGCCCTTCCTTAGGCACTAGCTGTTGTAAGTACATACACCTCCTATGTTTGAACATAATTGTGTAAGGCCCAAGAGGGGCCTTTAGATGGTTAGGACGCCAGAATAAAGATCATTCTATTGAAACCCTCACATTGTGTACCTGAGTAGCATGAGGCCCAAGAGTGGCCTATAATATCTTAGAGGGCAAAATAACAGGTTTATTAGTTATCACCTTAAACATTTCCCCTACTTCTACTAATTAAGGCACCCCTAATTCATTTGATGGTATATGTGCTGCATTGTGTATATTTGAAAGGGTTTATGCTGCTGCAGCTATATGATCCTCCTGAGACTGGTCAGTAATTGCAAAAGGCTTTTTGGGTAATCTTTGTATAGTTTGGAGGTTAGATTATATGACTTCTCGCATTAGGGGTATGTGAAACCTGAAGCTTTATAGAAGCCTATAATATTTTGAAGGATATAATAGTATGTTATAATATATATCTCTCCTTACAGATGCTTAATTTGTAACTTGTTGGCAGATATCTGTATTGATTGAATTGTGCATACTTGGTGCTTATTTTTCTTTGTAAATTTTGTTTTAAGTTAAAACTTCAATCTCTTTCAGACTTTAATTGATGTAAATAAATTAATCAGAAATCTTATGTTAAAAAAAGCACTTTAAAAGTGAGAACATCAGTGATAAATTTGCATCGGTATGGTCTGAAATACTAGGGCTGATGAACAGATAGAGAGGGGTCCCCCAATGAAAGAGGCTTCAAGGTTTTATCCCATTCAATCTAGAGGGGAGATCCTTGAAAAATTCCAAAAGAGAGTGGAACGGGACCTCAATCATTTAGCCTATTGTATGAATGAAAATAAAAGAAAAAAACTCACAAGGGAAGAGCAGCATACACTCAAAAAGCTAGACAAACGCAAGGAGCGGTGATAAGAGCAGCTGACAAGGGGAGGTCAGTTGTGGTTATGGACAGACTATACTTTATTAATGAGGCTTTTAGGCAATTGAATGACCCCCACCAATACATCAAACTCACATCTAACCCCACCAAACAATTCCAAAGGGAATTTGGGCAACTTGTTGATGATGGAAGAGAGGAGGTTTTTTTGGATGAAAAAAAAAAAGATTATCTCCTGGTGGATCACCCAGCAATTCTCATTTTCAACTTTCTGCCCAAAGTTCATAAGTCTCTCTGCAACGTGGTTGGTAGACCAATCATCAGTGGTATCAATTCATTGTTTGAACATCTCTCACAGTGGTTGGATGAAATACTCCAACCACTAGTTAAACAACTTCCTAGTTACTTGAGAGATACCAGAAATGGAGTCAATTACATGGGAGAGAGACTACAGTTGGTTGACTGTGGATGTCACATCTTTATATTCATCTATACAACATGACAAAGTAACAAATTTTGTAAATATATTTTGCGTGTGACAGAACTACTGCTGACCCACAATTACTTTGCCTTTGAGGGAGAGTTTTACCTCCAGAGATGTGGGACAGCCATGGGGGCCAAATTTGCCCCCTCCTACGCAAACCTATTCATGGGTTGGTGGGAGCTGTCTAACATCTTTGGGGGTAATTTCTCAGAGAAAGATTGTATAGTTTATTACCGCAGGTATATTGACGATCTGATATTCATTTGGAGTGGGGGTCCCTCTGAGGCAGAAGGATTTGTGGTGGATCTCAATAGAAATTATATTGGGATAAAATTTACCTTTCAAATTCGGTGCTAAAAGTATAAATTACCTAGATGTATCTGAACAGGGATGAGTTAGGGAAGGTTGACATAGAAGTATTTCGTAAGCTGATTTTAGGCAACACCCTATTACATGCTAAAAGCAACCATCCGAGAAGAGTTTTCAAATCAGTCATGAGAGGTCAATTTATACGTTTAAAGATAAATTGTACGAATAAAGACAGTTATGTAAAAAATGCCACAGACCTCACAAATAGTTTATTAGAACGAGGATACAAACAAAATGACATTGACTCATTCAGAAGAAATATAGATCACAAGGATAGGTCAGACTTTCTAAAACACAATCATGAAAAGAGAGCAAAGAAAGAATTAAAAGGTGTTACGTTTGTCACGCAATACAGCAACCAATTTAATCAAATCTGCAATATTATTAGTAATAATTTGTTAATGCTTAAAGCAGATGATGGATTAGAAGAAATTGGTCCTAATAAATGCAAATTTGCGTTTAGGAAGGGGATGTCTATTGGCGATAGGATAGCACCTACACAACTCAAAACAGAGGGTCCTAGAACTGGTTCATGACTTCAACACAAAGGAGTCTATAGATGTAGTAATCCTCAGTGTAAAGCCTGTGAGTGTTTGGACAGGAGAGAAGGCTTTAGAAGCAGTGCGACAGGGGAGTCATTTATACACTATAGCTGTACCAACTGTAGGGCCATGTATTATATCTACCTATTGACATGCATAGAATGTGAGGTACAATATATAGGCCTCACTACAAGGGAGGTTAGATACAAGATACATGAGCACCTATCCAGTATCAAGCTGGGAAAATTGACCACACCATTGGTACTGCATTTTTAAAATATTCATAATAAAAATAGCAGCTCTCTCAAATGGACCATAGTGGACACGATAAAATCCAAAAATAGAGGAGGTGATAGGGAGTCTACTCTTGGCAAAAGGGAAGTTTTCTGGATACATAGATTAAAGACCAGAATACCTTATGGTTTAAATTCAGAATATGATTTAATTTGGCAGTAGTTCTTTAGATCTGTGTATCCAGAAGTAGCAATATAGCTCATCAATTTCTTTAATCAATTTGCTTTATGAATTGGATATTATAATGATCTATGATGACATATTTTTCCTTTTTTGTTTTTTTTGTTCTATGTTGGTTCTATTTTTTGTTCTCTATTTGCTTGAACTTCTATCTTTTTGTTTCTATATATGTAATGGTTTGCATATTCCTCTGCATTCATTTAAATGCATATTCTTTCTGCATTCATTTAACGCCTTAATGACCGACTGCGTGCAGGGTACCTCCTCCAGAAAAATACACTTAACGACCAAGGACGTACCCTGCACGTCGTTGGTCTCTGAAAGCGGTGGAAGCGATTCTGATCGCTTCCAGCCGCTTTCTGGATATTGCAGTGATGCCTCGTTATCGAGGCATCCTGCAATAACCTTTTTTAGCAGTCCGATGCAGAGAGAGCCACTGGGAACCACTACACTGCAGAAAGATGGCTCCCAATATGTTAGAGGGGGAGGGTTAGAGAGCTGTTTGGGGGGGATCATGGAGGTTGGGGGCTAAGGGGGGATCCTACACAGCAGCATATGTAAATATGCTTAAAGAAAAATTAAAAAAATAAATTAAGCTTTTATTTTAGTACTGGCAGACTTTCTGCCAGTACTTAAGATGGCGGGAACAATTGTGGGGTGGGGGAGGGAAGAGAGCTGTTTGGAAGGGATCAGGGGTGGGATGTGTCAGGTGGGAGGCTGATCTCTACACTAAAGCTAAAATTAATCCTGCAAGCTCCCTACAAGCTACCTAATTAACCCCTTCACTGCTAGCCATAATACACGTGTGATGCGCAGCGGCATATAGCGGCCTTCTAATTACCAAAAAGCAACGCCAAAGCCATATATGTCTGCTATTTCTGAACAAATGGGATCCCAGAGAAGCATTTACAACAATTTGTGCCATAATTGCACAATCTGTTTGTAAATAATTTCAGTGAGAAACCTAAAGTTTGTGAAAAAGTAAACAATATTTTTTTTATTTGATCGCATTTGGCGGTGAAATGGTGGCATGAAATATACCAAAATGGGCCTAGATCAATACTTGGGGTTGTCTACTACACTACACTAAAGCTAAAATTAACCCTTCAAGCTCCCTACATGCTCCCTAATTAACCCCTTAACTGCTTGGCAAAATACACGTGTGGTGCGCAGGGGCATTTAGCGGCCTTCTAATTACCAAAAAGCAACGCCAAAGCCATATATGTCTGCTATTTCTGAACAAAGGGGATCCCAGAGAAGCATTTACAACCATTTATGCCATAATTGCAGTTTGTAAGTTGTTTGTAAATAATTTCAGTGAGAAACCTAAAGTTTGTGAAAAAATTTGTGAAAAAGTGAAAAAATTTTTTTTATTTGATCGCATTTGGGGGTGAAATGGTGGCATGAAATATACCAAAATGGGCCTAGATCAATACTTCGGAATGTCTTCTAAAAAAAAAATATATACATGTCAAGGGATATTCAGGGATTCCTGAAAGATATCAGTGTCCCAATGTAACTAGCGCTTATTTAAAAAAAAAGTGGTTTGGAAATAGCAAAGTGCTACTTGTATTTATTGCCCTATAACTTGCAAAAAAAGAAAAAAACATGTAAACATTGGGTATTTCTCAACTCAGGACAAAATTTAGAAACTATTTAGCATGGGTGTTTTTTGGTGGTTGTAGATGTGTAACAGATTTTGGGGTGAAAGTTAGAAAAAGTGTTTTTTTTCCAATTTTTTTCCTCATATTTTATAATTGTTTTTATAGTAAATTATAAGATATGATGAAAATAATGGTATCTTTAGAAAGTCCATTTAATAGTGAGAAAAATGGTATATAATATGTGTGGGTACAGTAAATGAGTAAGAGGAAAATTACCGCTAAACACAAAAACCGCAAAAATGTAAAAATAGCCTTGGTCTCAAATGGGCAGAAAATGGTGTGGTCATTAAGGGGTTAAAAACATTTGTCTAGTGACCTAGTAATAGGGTTAATCTAATGTGGGTTAACATAGTAATACACATGTACACATATATTTTGACACATCTACATCTCTGGTGTTAATTATATTGTCAAATATGACATGTTAATCTATTGAATTTCGCTAATATTATCTGATTGGTATGATGTATGATACATTAAGATATTTTATTGCGCTCTATTCATGAATTGTAACCAATGTTCTAAAGGTGATAATGGCAATATATTGGAAATACGTTTTCGTAAATATTGTAAGGATAAGGGTTAAAAGTCCTATTTGGTTTTAATCAATTGCAGGAAACCTTTTAGTTTAAAAGGGGCCGGAACAGACCAAATGATCACACTACGACTACGGCTCATTAGCCAAAACTCGTCAGTGGGTCAGCAAGGATTTAGCCACTATCCTCCGACCTTTGCTGTTTTTGCTGTTGTTGTTAAACAGTTTTTTACCCGACTACTTAGAATAAAGTTTGTTTTATGAATCCCTTGGAGGTGCTCCTTCTCTTTGCCTTGTGAATATTTACAGTAAATACATAGTTAAACACTTTATTAAATATGAATATTGCATACATATGTTTTTCATGTTTTCATCTACTTAACTGCAAAGGGCTCCAATGCACTTATATATACTTATATATATGTATTTATGTGTTTATATATCTGTATATACATATATACACATATAAATACATATGTACACATATAAATACATATGTACACACATATAAATATATATATATATATATACATATATATTTAGGCGTGTGTTTGTGTGTATGTATCTCTATTTTACAACCGTTTGCAGTTTTTTTTTAGAACACCTAAGACCTCATATCTTTGAGCCCTTATAACTTTTTAATGCAATATTATTATTTAATATATTTTATCAGATAGTGTTATTATGAGTGTAACAGTACTTTTAAACGTTGATGTGCTTTGTGACTTTAGCAAAGTATATCAAGGGAATTATGCACATTTGATAATAGGAGTAAATTGGAAAATCATTTAAAATTGCCTGTAATGTTTTTTCATGTTTTCATCTACTTAACTGCAAAGGGCTTCAATGCACTTATATATATGTCTATATTTGTATACATATGTATTTATGTGTTTATATGTCTGTAGATACATATACACACATATAAATACATATGTACACACACACGCACATACATACAGTACATTTAGACATGTGTATGTATGCATCTCTATTTTAAAGCCCTTTGCAGTCTTTTTTTTTATAACACCTAAGACCTTATATATTTGAGCCCTTGTAACTGTTTAATGCAATATTATTGGAAAATCATTTAAAATTGCCAGCAATGTTCTATCTGAATGCTGAAAGAACAAAAATTGGTTTCATATCCCTTTAGTATGTCCCATAGGATGTACACTGTAGTGTACTGCAAACATTTAACAATAAATGCTCTCAAGAATTAGAACATTATATTTTTTATAAAGGCATAAAGAATTTACTAGACGTGCAAAAATCCATACTTTATTATTCAGTTTGTAAACACATTATGTAGTTATCCTCTTTCTTTGGCATTTACTTTGATTTGATACCAGATATTTGATATCAAAAGTGCAATATCAAATATATAAAAAGCTTATTTCTAAGTATTAATAGTGCTGTTTTTCAAGTTCTCAGTTTACTGTAATCAAGCCTTCTTTACTAGGTGTGTTACAGTATGATGAGCTTGCTTTTTACGTTATATATGAAAGTGTGAGTATTTAGAAGTTTACATTTATACAGTGTGGGTTACATTTTCTAAGGGAGGCTTGTCTGTTTATCCAAGTAGTGGTATTATTATAGATAGTGAGACCATTATAGCACTGACAAATGAGGCAAGTAGGCAACTTGGGAAATGGAGGCCTGCACTGAAACAAGCATGGTCATAACTGCTAGGGGCTTTTGGATAATCAAGTTGCTGCTATCATTAACAGATATTCTTATATAAATATACAATATTTAAGATATATGGAAGCCTTATTATTCTATAGTATTTTACACTATTTATTTTAGTTCTGCTTACATACAAACCCAGTACAAAAAAATGGTGTCTTGCAGGGGAATTATACATTGTAATACTACAAATATAAAGTTTTTTTTTTCTCTCACTATAAGTAGGCTGTTTTGCCCTCTTTGGGGCTCTTCAGTATGATGTAGGTGCTATGTTTGGAATTAAGCATTGATTTAGGTTTACGGCTATATGCCAGTTTTGCTGATAATTACATTAATTTTCTTAACCACACAAAGCGTGAAATGAATGCTTGAGAAGAACAGCAGCACCAACCATACACCGCCTGTTTGGCCCAATTGGGGCTCCTCCCTCCATTGTAATAATCCTTTTTTTTTTTTAATATATATTTATTCTGTCAGCGACATTTACAATGTCCAGGAATATACACTTCAAGTGCAATACAATAGCAATCGTTGTTAACAGATATGTTTGCAAGACTTTGTATTGTTCCAGTCAATAATAATTGATAAAATAGTCCTTCCTGCAAGGATTAAAGCACACAATTAAAGCCAATGTCTTCTGAGGTTTTTTAATTTAGTAAGCAAAACATACAAACAAACAAAATAAAAATGAACTTAAATACAGTACAAAATAAATTTTACTTTCCAACAGCTGTGGGATCTGTTAGAATGTTAGAACAGTTATATAACTTTGGTTTGAAGTTACCAGTAATTGCCAATTTCAATCTGAGTTAATCAAAATTTAACATTCATTTTCCTCTAAGCCGTGCAGTCAACATAAATTCAGTGTTTCTCAGAAGGTACAACAGCTGTGCAGTTGCTCATACAGGCTGAGCAAATAGCATTCCCATTTACCTACAAATTGAGATGTTCTATGTGACATATCTCCTACTGAGTCATACAATTCTATTGTCAATTGGTGTAGGATATAGTTTTTATGCTGAGTTAGAGTGGGAATGGTTGAGGTGTTCCTTGTTTTGAATATAAGTTTTCTGGCTATCAGTATAACTGTACCTAGCAATTTATCCCTCCTATTTAGGCCCTTAGGTAACTGTAAAAAGAATATGGTATCAATGTCTGGCGGGAAATCTATACCACATTTTATTTGAAGCCAATATGCTATCGATTTCCAATATTTTATTAGGAGAGGACAACGCCATATTGAGTGTATTAGGTTAGGGTTTTCTTTTCGACATTTAGGTCAAATATTAGCTGTCTGTGGTGACCCTATTTTTAATGTTTTTGGAGTTATGTATGCCTGATGCAGTAGTCTGGCAGTAGTCTGGCATGAGAGTCTCTTAAATCTTGAGATAATGTTAATTTACGCATAGTTTTTATGCTAGATTGAATTAATGTTGCGTCTATCTGCTCACCTTTGGTTGTAGACCAATTTTCAGCTATTTGTGCACTTGTCTTGGTATTTAATGATTCCAATAGTAGCCTATATATTGGAGATATTGTATTGATATGAAATTTCTGTCCTTATGGCCTAGGAGCTTAGTAAAGGAGCGCCACCTTTTACTGCGAGAGTTCATTCCACTAGAAAAACATTTTTCTCCATCTCTCTTAACATACAGTATCTCAAAAAAGTGAGTACACCCCTCACATTTTTGTAAATATTTTATTATATCTTTTTATGTGACAACACTGAAGAAATGACACTTTGCTACAATGTAAAGTAGTGAGTGCACAGCCTGTTTAACAGTGTAAATTTGCTGTGACTATTTTGAAGCCAAATCCAAAAGTACTAGGAGGGGTCTCTTCATCCAAAAAAATCAGCTCAGATTTATCCTGGTTTACATGGTAACCTGAGATGGTGCCAAATCTCTCAATTAATGTCATCAACTGGGGTAAGTTAGATTGTGGATCTGATAAGAATAATATCATATTATCCGTGTATAGTGATAAATGCATGGTGGATGTGCCTATCTTTAAGTCTTCGGTCTCTATTCTTATAGCCTGGGCAAGGGGTTCAATAGCAATGTCAAAGAGGAGAGGGGAGAGTGGGCAACCCTGTCTTGTGCCTTTTTGCAGGTGAAAAGTTGGGGCAACCCTACTATTAATTATAACAGCAGCAACTGGGTCTCTATATTAGTTTTGGATAGCCTGTAGGATTTCACCAGAAAAAACGAAGTGCTCGAGTGTAGGAAAGAGAGAGCCCCATAATACCTTATCAAAGGCTTTTTCCGCATCTAGTGCTAACATACATGCTTTAGGTTGTTCTGTGAACCGAGGGTCGTATCTATTCTTCCAGAAATAAGATATTATTAATTGAACTTTTCTGATGTTTTTGACTGGGGATCTACCTTGGACAAATCCTGTCTGGTCTTCGTGTATGATACATGGTAGTACTAATCCTATTCTAGTGGCTAATATTTTTTTCAATAGCTTATAGTCTGTGTTAAGCAGGGAAATTGGGCAATATGATTCGGGTTGTAAGGGATCCCTTCCTGGTTTTAAAATCATGCTAATATGGGCTTCAGTAAATCAGTAAAAAATAGTGGTTTGAGTGGTTCCTGAATTTATGCCGTTGTATAGATTAGTAGATTAGTCAAAGTTCCGGAGATCTCATCTTTCATTAGCTTATAGAGCTTGGCTGGCATTCCATCAGGGCCAGGGGTTTTACTAAGAGGGGTATTTTGCATGACTTTAGTTACTTCTTCCAATGCAATAGGAGCATTCAGGATGTGTATTTGATCATCTGAAAGTTTTGGCAGTTTTAAATTTTTCAGGAACCTATTTATCTGACCCCTATCTGGGTCACAAGGATAATATAAAGTAGCATAATAATTGGTGAATACTTTTTGAATGTCCCCATTTTTTGAAACTATATTTCCATTATTGTTAATTGCTGGTATGATATTTGGAGGCCTAACTAATTTGGTGAGGGTTGCTAAAGATCTACTAGTTTTGTTACCAAACCTATAAAATCTCGCTTGAGACCTATTGGTGGCTTTTAATGTTTTTTTGTTGTAAAAGATTATCTCTAGTGGTTTTAATTTGCTTGTATTGTTCCCTATTTTTCTCATTTGGGGCCTTAAGAAATTTATTTTGTGCATTCATTAATTGTTTAGACAATAGCTCTCTACAGACTTTTTCCGGACTCCAGTAGCATAGTTTGTGATAACTCCTCGGAAAACTGCTTTGGCTGTTTCCCTAGCAAGAGGGTCTGAAGGTGTTGTATGTTAAGAGAACAATAGGCGTGCCATTCGCCAATGAGATAGCGGAGGAGATTGGGATCTTTATACAGATACGTTGGGAAGAACCATCTATTTTCTTTTGGAGGGTTAATTTTACTGGGGCATGATCAGATAAGGTAACTACGTCATTGTTAATATTTTTAACATTCAAGTGTATAGTCCCTAGCTTCTTGATTGTGTGATCTCCAGATATCAATCAGTCCAAGTCATTTCTGAAATGTAGTCAGTGTCTTAATGTCTCTTTTAGTATATGCTCCAGGCTGGGGTGTGAATGGGGTAAGTGCATGGTTTTTATATCTGTCTAATGGAACATGTGGTGCAATGTTATAGTCACCTCCTATTATCATTGGAAGATGAGCAGATTTTAGTGTGACTCTATGCATTTTGGACCAAAAGGCCCCTTTATAGTGAAGTGGGCCATATACTCCCACCAGTGCTATCTGAACCTCTTCTAATTCCAGGTGTATTATAATGAAGCAGCCCTCTGTATCTAGCTCTTTATGTAGTATTTTATATGACAAGCCTTTCCTGAACAATAATGCTACTCCTAGATATAGCTTTTCCTCCTAGATATGCAGAACAAATACTTCCTGGGCCCAGCTCTGTTTCATTTTTAGGTGTTCCTCTGTGTTGAGGTGTGTTGAGGTTAATATAACAATATCTGTTTTCTTGTTTTTTAGGATTCTCAAAATGCTTTTTCTTTTTATAAGGGATGTAACTCCGCCAACATTCCAAGTAATTATATTTATATTATTAGCTGTGATTATGACCACTCTGGGGTATAGAATATATGCAAAATATTACACAAGTGTGTACAGTGTGGGTACAGTGTATCAAGCAGTATACTTGCTGTTTAAGTTGGGTGTTGCAATAATAAAGCAGTAGTTTCATTCCTTCGGTGCCTCTTACTGTTGATAAGTGCTTTCGTATAGGAGTGATGGAATGGTAGGAACTTTCTGGTATCACAGCTGTGGACATTCAAATAACAAAGAATTAAAATCAATATATAAAACCAAAACCAACAAAAAGACAAAAAAACATATAGAAGAACATATGAAACAGATAAACTGTGTGGATTTGACTTCTTCCACTTGGTACATAATTTCCCTCTAAACAACCCCCCTCCCCCTCCATGAGAGTAAACATAAAATGATATATTAACAGCTTTCACTGTTTTATCTTTGGTATCATCTTCTTTCCTGCGCTCTTGAAAAGTCAAGAGAGAGAGTTAGTAGGTTCTGTTTGTGTAAGTCTGATTCATGTATATTCCATTTCAGCCGTCTGATTCTCCAACTGGTGAATTTCTTTGAGTGTGCTGTCTTCAGCTTGTAGAAAGAGTTAGAGCTGTTTAGGTGTATCGAATAACGTTGGTCTACTAGATGTATGTAGTCGTAGCTTGGCAGGAAACAGTAGTGCCACTGTTCTTCCCTTTTCTATCAGCTGTTTGCTGTAGGGTGAGAACTCAAAATGTTTTCTGGTTACTTCTGAAGAGTAATCTTGAAATATTAGTACCTTCTTCCCCTCAAATGTAGGAGGTCCGGACTTACGATAAGCCCTGATTAGTTCAACCTTGTCCTTGAAATTTAGGTACTTAATGAGGATATGTCTAGGTGATCCATTGTTGGTCTGTTCTGATCTCGGCTGTCCCACTCTGTGCGCTCTCTCTGTAATACAGGGGGATATTTGCTTCTGTCACTTTGAGCAATTATGGCAGCACAGTCTCTGCAAAGTGTAATAACGATGAGCTTTGTAAGGATTCTGGGAGACCTACAATGCGTAGGTTATTCCTACGGGACCTATTTTCAAGGTCATCCTAGCGTGCTTTCAGCTCCGTGTTTTGCTGTTGTAACTGAGTGACAGTTGTAGAAACTTCCCTGTGGCGGTCCTCGTGTTCAGAAACACAATGTTCCACATGAGTGAGCCTTCTTGAGAATTGTTTAAACTCTGTTGACAGTGATTCCACCCCCATTTGTAGCTGCTCTATCATAGGGAGAAACAGAGCAAAAATTTGAGATACTATGTATCTGTGTATCTTTGGTTACTATCATCTCTTCTGAAGTGCTTGGAGTTGCCGGTGCAGGGTGGATATCTACTTGTTGTCTCACTCTTCTATCCAAATTTTTATTTTTGGACGCCATTTTGTCAGTAGCCTTGTGGAAACTATTATAGTATTTCTGCATACGCCACTTGTAAGGCTTTTTGTAAGGTCACTACAGAGTTGGTGTATAGCCTGTCTGATTGCAGCTAAGCAGGTTGCAATAAATCAGGATAGCAAGAACTAGTCTTATTTTATTTTCAGGCAGTAGCTGACTTAGTGCTTTAGGGCTTTAGTTGGTAACACATAACAAGCTGTTGCGAAGATGAGGGAGGGGTGTTTATTCATACTTTAAATCATAGCTGTTTTATGGAAAAATGTGGCAGTTGTACAATGCACCTCTCATAGTATGGAACATGAATTCAAGATATAGGCCTCTAGTTATCAAAGTCTGGCGGACCTGATCCGACAGTGCGGATCAGGTCCGCCAGACTTCGCTGAATACGGCGAGCAATACGCTCGCCGTAATCAGCATTGCACCAGCAGCTCACAAGAAACACGGGACATCAAGCTCCATACGGAGCTTGATACATATGCCCCTTTGTCTCTCCATTTGTTGTATTGACTTAGATGCAAATAAAACGTTTTCCCCACTGATAAACTCTTCCTTTTTATCACCCCTTGGTAGCAGCAGAGGATCAATTATAGCAATCTCAGGCAACAAGGGCAAAGAAGAATATCAGGGAATGCAATACTTTCACAGCTCACTGTTTTGAAACCTTCTTATGTGCAAGTTAGACAATGATTATTAAAATAATCTGTGTCCTCTGCATATAGTATGCGCTTTTGTAGAATATAAAGGGAAAAGCTTCTAAGGATATAATTTAATGCTATACAGTAATAAAGTCAATTATTCAACAGCACATAGATTGGGTATGTAACTCAGTTCGTTCTGCATATGTCTCATACAAGGCGCTTCTGGGATAGTATTAGCTCCCTTGCTAGTTAATATGGAGAGATGTTACCCTTTTCCTTTCTGCTCCTACAATGTCTTTTTCACTGTGCTTGGAGTCTTCTGAGGGGCCACACCGAGGCAGATCTAGTTATCTGTTGTTGTACAGCCTATCTTACAGACAATGTGTGTTTCTGAGGTCTGGTGAGGCTGTTTTTAGGCACCACAAGGCGCTCTGGCCGAATCCAAGATGGCGCCGACACGCCATCCCTCTCCTCTAACGACTTCGGTTCCAGGCAATTCTTTTAGCCTGCACGCTGTTTTGCCGGTGAATAAACCTTGCCCCACAGTTCTTTAGGGAAAGGCTCATCAAGGCTTGTGCATGGGAGCTACAAAGGCTTGGTATTGAGCAGGTTCTATGGAGCTGTTACACAGAGATCACATAGCCTGCTGCCTTGTTAAGCTCCTCCCACCAGAAGTCCCCAATTTACTTCTATTATCCCATTTTATTAATCTTAGCAAAAAACAAAAATGCTTATCTGTGCAAAATTTCAACACTTATAATTAAAAATCCATTTCAATATAATGAGTAGCCCTATAGCAAAGGGTGGAATGCTCGAGGACATCAGCATCAACCATAATGACTTGAGTGAGAAAGAGTCCAAAACAGGCTGCCTATGGTTAATGCTGTGCTATTTAAGCCTCATGTAATATCACAATTTGCTACACTACTGGTTTAAACTGGCAGGAGCATAAGAGGTGCCATATTAAAAATGCATTTTGAATTAGTAATACTCTGTAGGATAATTTGTATATTCTATGCATTGTATATTTATTCCTTGCTGAACTAAATTAAATGGAGGGTTTATCTCACTCTATTAACTCTATTAACAACAATACATTTATTTGGTACAATAGGTGTCCCTGCTCTAAAGGATTTCCATGGGTGTAAGTGCAGACCATGTTCCAAGGAGCGTACAATCTAGTGTTTCAGTGCTGTGCTCAAAGAGCTTACAATCTTGTGTTTAAGGAGAACTTACCTCTTGTTACAGTGTAGAGAAATAAAAGAAATCCCTGCTGTAAGCCATTCAATTTGATTTAATATCAGTTTATTAAAGTTATAGCAGTGTAAGTTTAATTATGCTTTATTGTTGGTGTTATGATTCAAGGCCTAGTGTCACAGAGATGATTTGTATATCTTATATCAATAAACCTTGAAAAGTACAGAAAGCTTTAAACATACAGAACCAAATTAAAGCTAAATATTTTTATCAAATGGGAAAATACAGGAAAAGCATGACAGAAATGTGAGAAATTATCTGACCTCACTGCACATGTCTGTAGGCTCTTGGAGCAGGATCTGTATTTACAATCTAGTGTGGTAATGAGATGTCTTGCTCAAAGAGCTTAAAAACTTGTTAATCTCAGAAAATCTTACCTTAAATACAGCTAGTAAAATAAAATTCCTTGAAGAACATCTGCCATCAGCGCGTGTGTTGGCCAGATATGCATCAGTCTGATCTGAATTTATTTCAGATCACCAGTTATCTTTTCTTCATCTGGGTCAAGCTGAAGAAACAGCTGCATCAGATGCTGCACCTTACAGTTTGAGTGTGCAGCGTATAAATTGCAGACCCATGCCGTGGGGTTTATATACTTCTAGGCCTTTACTAGAAGTCCTTGCTTTAGAGCATTTGCAGACTAATGATGCAGTAATTCTTACCATCCTTAAAGCTGATTTAAAGCATTTACTGCCAGCTGCAAGTCTAATAAAGATATGTAGAGGAAGCACATAAAGGTATGTTTAAAATGATTATTTTAAAAATTAAAAATATTTATTAAATTATATGTATTTTTAAATAATGGTGCAAAAAAACAAAATGGGTAGGAGAAGTTGTGGCATTGGCAGGGGAAGGCAGGAAGAAAGGACTGGCAATTTTGATTAACAAACAATTGACGTATGAAATAATTAGCATAGAACAGGACCCTGGAGGTAGATTCCAAATCATGAAGATAAAAATCAATTCAGTCTATTTTACAATTTGTAATGTATACGGCCCTAATGTTTTAGATACACACTTCTGGAATAACTTAATTAATAAGCTACTGGGATATATGGGGCAGAATCTAATAATAGCGGGAGACCTTAATCTAACACCCCTTCCTAACTTAGATAGAATTGGGAGGAAGGAATCATATAAGGGGGATCGGAAAACACAAATATTTCAAAAGCTATGTGCCCAACTTGGGGTGCGGGACATCTGGAGGGTCCATCATCCAGACACTAAGGCATACACATGCGCATCATCAAGCTTCCAAAGCCTTTCTAGAATTGACATGTTTTTAATTGCAGAAAATTTGCTTGGCACTGACTGTAAAACCGACATCAAAGATATTGTACTGTCAGATAACGCCATCATATCTCTGGAGTTCGGTTGTAATGTTTTTAAAAGGGAGAATAATAATAATTTGTTCTTCCCCAAATATCTAATATCTAACAGTGGATTTCAGAATTATCTTAAAAATAAATGGACTGAGTATCATAGCTTTATTGGGGATCACCTGGAAAAAAACTGAAATTTATTGGGAGGCAGCGAAGGCTGTCCTTAGAGGGCACATTAAAGTTTATTTAGGTATATTAAAAAAAAAACTAAACAGACAGAGTTACAACTCTCAAACACAGTTAGGAATTGTTATAATACATATATAGCTCTCAGATCCAATGATAACTGGAAGAAGTATAGTGAAGCCAAATCTCAGTGGACTATTTTTTTAAAACAGAAGGCTGTGCAAGAGGGCTTAAAACAGAAAGCGTTATATAGAGGTTTTACTGGCCGGGCTGCAAAGTACCTGGCTAGAATCACTAAACCAAAAGATAGTAATCGGATTACAGCTATCAGACAGAATAACAATAGGTATACGCAAACAGAAGAAATAAAGAACGTATTCTGTGAATACTTCCAAGGTATTTATAGGGCAGACCCTTCCAATCATGTAGACAAAGAGACATTTTGGTCCAGGTTAAAACTCCCAAGAATCTCATCGGAGGAAGCTCGAGATTTAAATTTGCCAATTACATTGCAAGAAATAAATGTAGCAATCAAACAAGCTAGTCTGAATAAAGCTCCTGGGCCTGACAGATTCTACAGAATACTACAAGAGGAGGTGACCCCAATTTTACATAAATTATTTAACAGCTATTATGGCTCGCATTCAAGTTGTTCCAAATATTTTATAGCATCTAACATCTCGCTTATTCTAAAGAAAAATAAGGACCCAGAGAGAGTTGAATCATATAGACCTATATCATTATTAAATTCAGATTATAAGTTATTGACATCAATTATAGCTACGCAATTACAACCGGTCCTTAGAAATATTATACATGAGAATCAAGTTGGCTTTATGCAGGGGAGAAACCCAGTAAAAAGCATTCGTAAAACTATGTTGATCCTGGATTATTTTTGGAACAATTTGTCAGAGAAAGCAGGGGACAGGCTGAGTGCCGCAATTGTGGCATTGGATGTGGAGAAAGCATTTGATTATGTGGATTGGGGTCACCTGCACACGGCCATAGATACATTTGGATTTAGCGGCCATTTTGTTGATTTTGTCAAACTGATATATAGTAATCCCGTCTCCTCAATCATAGTAAATAATGTATCCACAGATTTTTTCTCTCTTCATAGAGGTACACGGCAAGGATGCCCTTTATCCCCCCTCTTATTCAATATATCACTTGAACCATTGGCTATACTGTTGCGTGATCAATTAGAGGGTATCTCCATTCAGGGGCATAAGTTCATTCTCTCACTATATGCAGATGACTTATTGCTTTTTCTTAACAATATGGAGGTTAATCTACCGATATTGCTTAAAACATTACATCTGTTTGGCTCAATATCAGGTTATAAAATTAATTCAAGTAAATCGGAGTTACTTTGGATAAGGAAACCATTAAAAGGCAATATGATACACCCTTTCAAAGAAACTAAGCATATGAATCATCTGGGCATAGTTCTTAGTAATAATCCGTCAGAGTGGTATACTCTAAATTTTCCATCTTGTTTGCAGGAAATACAAAATCACTTAGACAATTGGATAAATCTTCCGATTTCGCTTATACCACGTATCATGTTGATTAAGACCATTTTATTTCCTAAACTTTTATATTTGTTACAGAATATCCCTGTTTTGCTCAAAAACAGAGATGTTGTCAAATTTAATCAGATATGCTCTAAGTTTATTTGGAAGGGAGGAAAGCCACGGATTGCATTAAATAGGTTAATGAATGTTAGCCTGGCTGCTGGCCTGTCGTTTCCTAATATTAAATATTATAACTGGGCCACAATATTAAAATATGCCGTAGATTGGATCACTGAAAAGGAGTACGTTACCTTATACCAGTTTGAATCTAGCATTGTTGCTCCATTTGATCTGAAAGCTATATTGCATTGCCAAATGAGAAAGCTCCCCTGTAACATTGATAATCTGATAACGTTTAAAAATATTGTCAGGGTGTGGCAAAAATATTGCCTGGAAATTGAGATGACTCCATTTGCGACAGAATTTCTGACAGTTCAAGGTAATCCAGAATTTCAGCCGGGGTATCAATCCCAGGTATTTCAGGGTTGGCGGGAGAAAGGCTTAAGGTATGTTGTGCAGTTGTTGGTGGAACCTGGTCTAATTAATACATTTGATACTCTTAGATTTAAGTATGGAATTCAGAACAAGGAGTTTTTCGCCTATCTTCAAATACGGCATTATTTAACCTATGTTCAAACAGAATTCAAGCCTAATTGGACTACGGGCCCACTAGCAACTGGGATAAAAATCTATCAAGCGGGAAGCTTCTCTATATCTAACTTCTATAAGATTTTAAATGCCAATATTAAAACTAGACAAATTAAGTATATACGGTGGATATGGCTAAAATATTTCCCAGAGATAGATATTATAGATATACAAAATAGCCTTACAATAATCAATGACTCGTGGGTCCCCACAGCGTGGCGTGAATCCCACCTCAAGATATTATATAATGTATATATTACTCCAAGTAAAATGACCATGTGGTATAAAAAAGCACATCTCTGCGCAAAATGTCGCTTAGAAAATGCTGACATTATGCATTGTTTATGGTCCTGTCCTAAAGTTATGCAATTTTGGAATAAGATATCCTATTGGATCAGGCGGACAGTTCACATTGGAATAAGTATAGGCTCGCAAGATGTCGTGTTCCTTACTACGCGGTTGACGGGTGGTAGGGAATATAAGCTTCTCAATACATTAGTGATGCTAGCCCGTAATATTATTCTGAAAAACTGGAAGGCTGCGCAGGAATTAAAATTCCTAGACTTTAAGAAAGCAGTTATCATGCAAATTACTATGGAACAGTACAACATAAAAAAGTTAAACAATGACCAGGTCCAAGCCTTTTTTCATAAATGGGTGGGTATCATTAAATCACTTCCGAGTAGTACTCAAATACAGTTAGTTGGTCCATTGTGTAACTCCACTTTTGTTCTTCAAAATATACTTATAGGGCATTATCCCAGAGAATGGTCTACTAATTAAGAGAGTATCTGGAGGGTCTAGGGGTTTTGTTTCCTCTTGTTTTTTTTTTTTTATATTATCAGAGTATTATTTTGAACTTGGGGTGTCTGGGTTGATATGAATGTCTGTGTGACTTTGGATGGTGGTTGAATGTAGACATAATATATACATGGATACATAAATATAACTTAATATAGGCTTTGGTCAATTAGACAAGAAGACTAAGATAATCAGATAGAAGAAGATGTTTTCTTTCTCCTTTTTCATCTTTTGTTTTTTCTTCTTTTCCCTCTCCCCTCTTCCAGTAAGGTATGTGCCCTGAGTATCTAAGGTCAAGTAGGAAGGGATTGGGAATCTATAATTGAATATAAGGTTTTTTTCTTCTAAAGTGATTAATTCATTTTTCGTGTTTTGTTGTATAAAGGCGATATATTGTTTACAAAATGTGACAAGTCTGCGTACTTGAATGTCCATGTGGTTGGAAACTAATAAAAAAGAAATTAAAAAAAATAAATAAATAATGGTGCAAAGATACTATTGATCATTCTTATGTACAGTTTGTAAGCTATGTTTTGTCTTAGAGTACTGGTTCAATAGGAACCTACAAAGTTTAAGCTATTACTTCTGTCATTTATCTGTATTATTTTACAATATAAAATAAAGATATTAGATAACTAATATTTACATGTCAGTGATTACTGAAGCTCAGCAGGATCAGTCTGGCAACTCTAGTAATGTGATCAGAGGTTATGGAGGTGGTGGCTTTATGCCTTGCTCATCAGAGCCTCAGTGTCCAGATCTTACAGGAACAAAATACCCATATGCTTAGTCACTTAAAAATAATGCAGCAAGAAAATATCACCTGACCATCGCTATGTAAAAAAGGGAGATAATTTACCTCAAAATGTCTTCAGCTTTAGATGAGTAAGTTCTCTTTATTTTCTTTATTTAAGTGAAATATAAGCAAAACGAACAAAGCTTACAAAGATGCATATTTAAAAGTGTTACAAAAAACATTTAAGATAGAATAATCAGACTGTGTAGACTAAGCCAGTGTTTTTCAACCAGTGTGCCGTGAGAGATCCTCAGGTGTGCCGCGGCAGACTGACAATAGTGTGACATATTTTTTAAATTTTGTTTGTTTTTTATTCTGGGCCGTTTTTTTATTTTGAGTGAGATGATGACTGAGGGTAACAGCGCAACGGCAGCTCTCCTCCCCAACCCGTGTTCACACTTGGAAGGAACCACCACCCACCACAACATGTGTCTAGTGCCGGCTCTAAACGCCGCAACACTTCAATTCCCCATGCATGCTGGCGCAGCTTTGCTCCTCCTCCAGAACAGTTCCAGCCAGCGGGGGTGTCCCTCTTTCAAATTTTTAAATATTGGGAGGTATGTGACAGGCTCATCAGGCATCATTTACAACCATGACATATTGACATTCATTCACAGACAATCATTATGATTGTTTGTGAATGAATGTCAATATGTCATGTATAGTTTGTAGGAGGCATGGCATGACAGCACAGTACAGTGTGTGTGTGTGTGTATATATATATATATATATATATTTATATATATGCTGTATTAGGGTACAATGTGTGATTTTGTAAAATTTTAGGATGGTGGTGTGCCACAGGATTTTTTAATGTAAAAAAGTGTGCCACGGCAAAAAAAAGGTTGAAAATCACTGGACTAAGCTGTATGTTACTTCAATGTTAGGTCCGCATACTGATTGATTGTCCTTGAGTAAATACCAAAATGATGGAAGTTTTCTGAAGATCCTCCAGTTTCGATATATACCAAAGCCCATTGTGTATTTTATTTTTGTAAGCTGTACAATAGAAGAATTCCACCAAAGGATATCAACTAGAAGGTATCCTATAGGGGGCGCACCTGATATTAAATGGGGGTGTGTGTAAATGTCCACACATGTATATATAAAAAACCAAGTTGATTAATAAAAGCCAATAATCAAATACTGAAATAGTGATACACGGTGTAAAAGGTCACATATGCAAAAACATTAAATGAAAAATACGATAAGGAAAAATAATATATAAAACATGTGCAAAATAATAATAAAAAAAATGCAAACCAATGGAATATAAAAACCACACTTGTGGTGTGTGATATAATGTCCACCAGTCTCTCAAATGTTAGGACTTTGGTGTGAATTGTAGAGGAACCGATGTTGCTCAACACAGATCCTACTCCAACTGTGTCGTGGCGGATGAGGCAGCTCCACTTAGATACCAGATGCAAAAGGTAACCTGTTGTGGAATCAAAAGAAAGAAAGAAAGAGGCGTCTCATAGTGTTTCTCAAAAGACAATGTGTATGAAATAAGTGAAAATACACTCACAACGTTGATGGCACCATACTGTGACTAATGAAAAACGGCAGTCCGGCACTTAACAGTGGCTGGTTCACTGGCAACAAGCTGTTGCTGGGCTGGAGAACACAAACGGATTTCTGCTGGTTCCAAGTATCCACTCGTCTGGCTGGAACACTTACTCCACCTCTGACAGCGGACTGGGATTTGCGGAGAGAATAGAAAGCTTAATGCTAGTCTCGCACAATCTATTGGTTCGGGCAGACACAAACGACTTCCAAAGTAATATAAAAACAATTTTTTATGGGGCGGAGCTAACCGCCGTGCTGGTCAGAAGCACTCACACAGAGCTCCAGGCTCATATTAACTAAAACCACCATAAAAATACCTTTTAGCTGACCAAATTTTATTTTAAGTGAGCATTATATACTACCCACAACTCAGGCATCCACCACCTGTTATCAGAAGAAGAGATTGGGGAGTCACCGCCTGGGCTCTATTCAGCTGATTGTGAGGCGGGGACGCCTTCCATCAGGCTCCGGAGGGTCGGGGATCCGCTCCAGAGCTGAAGAACTGAGCCACTACCGCAATTTGGCTTAAGTGAAGTGGACCGCAGCCGACAATATACCCGGCATGACTGTGGGGTCCCATGTCCCGCCTGAGTGCTCTAAACTGCAATCTGGTATTGGTCGGAGACCAAGATACCCAGCCAACACTACGCCAAACACTAAAGGGTGGTGAGAGGTGTGAAGGGGCAGCTGGTGGACTCTGCGGGAAGAAGGAGAAAAAAGGGGGACTGAGCACTCACCTTTGGCCCTTTTGGCGCGAACTGCGGCCATACTACCCCTGTGGAGGGAGGAGGCCACTACCAGAGGTGCTTGCGATCTACGTGAAGAAGTTGCTGCCTCAACATCCCCAGTGATAGTGCTCGGCTGGCCGTCCTCGGTGCACAAAGAGTCTCCTGAGAAGGGTAGTGAGACAACAGGAGGTTCCGGTGCGAGGCTTGTCTTCCCAAAATATCGGGTGAGGTCTGTTTTGGACTATACATACCACGAGGGCTGCTCTGGGGACACTGTTATCATCATGGATACAGGTGAGACCTAAGCCTTATGTTACTTATAGTGTTCCTCATATTGGCGACATATGATTAGTCCCAAGGGCCTTTTTACGCAACATTGTGAACTTTGTCATTATAGCATCACAGTGACATTTGTTATAATTTACCTCTGCCCGGGCCTCCCCTCTCAGGGTCTGTTAGCCTTACCTTGGTGCCTAAGGTCTTCCTATCCTTAACCCAAATTACCGGCACGCAGTCTGCCTCTCCCAAATTATGCTTTGAATTCACCCGGATTAAGAGCATGTTACGCTCTTGGGGTTTTACCCCATCACCTCCCCGTCCCTTGACCATTTGGGAAACCCTCTGGAAGACAGGCAGTAAAATCTGCAAGCCATTGTCCCATTTCTACTTGTTAGTTGAAGGGGCAACCCCAGATGACAAAGCTTCTCATATTAAAAAATGGGAAGACATCCTACACTTATGTCTCCCCCAGCTCCTTTGGACTAGGGCCTTCGACCTCACGGCAAAAGCCATCCACTGCATGACCCTTTTTGAATCATACTATAAATTACTCTCACATTGGTATTTCACGCCCATGAGACTTTTTTTTTTTTTTAATATATTTTTATTGAGGCAATAACAAAGTCAGGTTTACAAACATTGCAATAAATACAGTGTTGTAGGTGATAATACAAGTCATTAACTTCCCAGAGTTACAAACATTCTCTGACTGACGATGAGGTCGGAGAGTTGACCCTAATGCTGCCCCGTTTAGAACTTTAATAAACAAAACATACAAACGTCAACGATATCAAATAGATCCACTCATGGGATCTGCAGTCTGGTTCCTTCGGGAGACTTAGTTTTCATAGACATAGATGCTCATTGGGAATCCCATAGAATAGTAAGTGGTTATTATGCGTATAGGACCATCTAAGATATGTTGAGGTTAAGTTAAGAACTACTGAGTGTAAACCACCCAATGGACACAGCCCCATGAGACTTTTTAGGCTTCACCTATTACCCACGCCTCAATGCTGGAGGATTTGCCGAAGACCGGGCGACTCCCTCCATATTTGGTGGGACTGCCCCAAACTTAAACCGCTGTGGAACATGATGTTCTCCTTGCTAGCCAGATTAAGTGTTCATGTCCCGAAGTCCCCAGAAACAGCTCTATTACATGTAGGTTTACACTCTCTCCCCAAGTTCCAGAGCTACATCTGTGTATATCTCTTTTCAGCCACCAGACTTGCGATCACTAGAGCTTGGAAGCAACAGAGCACCCCTAGTTGGGCTTCTGTACTAGATATCATGGCCTATATTAATTCCATGGAAAGATGTGTTTTTTATTCTGGATAAGATAGACCTCTTTGAGGCGATCTGGGAAGACTGGACCAGTTTATTTAGTCCTAACTGGTATCCCAGAACAGACACTTAGACACCCCCCAAGCCCACCTAGCCTGATTATTTTTCTTTTTCTCCCATAAGAGCCTCCCCTTCCATCATTCTCTTGTCTCCTCTTTCCCTTTCTTCTCTACCTTTTCTAACCCTTCTTTCTCTCTTTCTGTCTTCCTTAATCTTTCTCTTCTTTTTCCCCCTCCCCCCATTTTTCTTTTATCTTTTCATATCCCCACTACGCTTTCCATTGGCATGCTTAATACTCTTTCTGCATCCAATGCGCCTGAGATCTTTACTTTATTGTCTTGTATAGATAATAGGCTAATGGAAACAATTTTTATTCTATGTATTATGACGTTTTCTCGACTTGTTATTCACTTCCCACTGTGTTTGGGAAATTATTTGTAATTCAACTTTTATTACTAATAAAGTTTTGAAAACTTAAAAAAAAACAACAACAATCTTTTATTGTTTGAAACTGCAACTCGTTTATCAACCACACAGGTCGTTTCTTCAGGCAGGTAAAATAGTGTCTGTTTGGAAGTAAAAAATAAAAACCTCCTTATTCAAAATGTGTGCCTGTGTTTTTATTCTGTGGGATTTACTTTGAAAACCTTTAGAGCAATGGAAAAAGGGGGCGAAGGGGAGAGAAGGGATAGAAAGTAGGACACATCAAGCGGAGAGGGATGGAATTAGAAGGAAGGGAGATGGGACAAGATGTTTTTGTTATTTTACGGACAACGCCAAACCACATTCTGCCGGGGTTACAAGAGCATGGTTGCGTAAGCAGAGAGTGCGGGTGCTAGCATGGCCTGCCTGCAGTCCTGACCTGTCTCTGATTGAGAATGTGGGACTGTGGCGCATTATGTGGTGCAAAATAAGGCAATGAAGGTCCAGTACAGTTGCGCAGCTAAAGACATGTATAAGTTGCTAAACTTTACCAACTGGTGCCTTCTGTGCCCAAATGCTTAATTAATGTTATTTAAAGAAAAGGTGATGTTACACAGTGGTAAACAGCCGACTGTTCCAACATTTTTGGAGTGTGTTGCAGTCATCAGATTTGAAATAAGTGTATATTTTCAAAAAGACATTCAATTCACAAAGTAAAACATAAAATAATGTGTTCATAATGTGTTTTCAATATAGTATAGGGTGAATTGAATTTTTAAATTACTCTTTTTGTTTGTTTTTTTGCATTTTCCATACTGTCCCAACTTTTTTGGAATTGGGGTTGTACAGTCATGTTAACACTCAGGCCCTGATGATCGAATCAGCCACAATGTAGCAATATATTGAAAAGGGAACCTCGCAGGAAAAGGTTGCCTGTGAAACATTTAAAATGGCTGAAATCAGTATTTGAAGGCAGTCTTGCTGAGAGGCATTTTACTTTACGTCTCAGTAGGTGACGGTGCTGGCGATAGGTATGGTTAGCAGAGATAGTAATTAAAAATCAACTTTATTGTAAATCCTTTAAAAATGCATATTAGACAATTAGATGCAAACACGGAGGATAAAATCGATAATTCAAAGGAATAGGTGTCAGCCGTTGCGTCTGACGTGTTTTAGCGTAAGCCAAATCATAGACAATGCTTCAGACACCTGTAATTTATACACATTGTCATTAACCCCTTAATGGCCTTAACAGAAGTCACTCATATACTTAGGGCATGTGTCTATTTTCTATCAGTATGTATTGGGCAGTTGCCTAACATATAAGACATCATTTATGGCCTTAATAAAGTTCACTATGTATACATCGTGGAAAATAAATCCACAGCATGGGTGCAATAATAAAGAAAGAAAGAAGTTTAAATTACAGCGTAAACCTTCCCCACATATACGTATATATAAATAAATAAATACATAGACATTTCTTCCTGTGTACAAAACGTGCTAGATGGAAAAATCCATAAAGTGCATGAAATACAAGAAGACTGATTGTGCAGTTTGTATCACAATTAGTGTAAGCTGGAATATGTATTGTATAAAGACACAAGGTGCTAAAGCTACTGGCAAGAAGTCGCAAGGAAAGGGGAATAATAATTAGCAATAACTGATGATATCAAATTGCGAGTTATAACCTTTTGGTATTGAAACTTGTGTATCCAGAACACTTCTCGTCTGGATAGAAGGGCATCCCTATCCCCTCCCCTAGAGGGCTTAAAAACTTGCTCTATTGCACACCAAGCAAAAGAGGATACATTTTGTGCTTGTTCAATGATAAAGTGTGTAGCTAGAGCAGAACAACTGTCTATATTTCTGATATTTCCCAGATGTTATCTGATGTGCGTTCTAACCTCTCTAGTGGTCAATTGGCAATTTGCAAAATGTACACCATATAAGGTAGACCACGTAAGAGGTGGAACAATTCATACAACTCAAGATTTAAAAAGTAGCTCCAGGAGTTTTGGAGGTAAACTTTTTGGTTTGTAGTAAATAGTCACATGCTTTGCACATTGGGCTATTGTATTTGTACATCCCTTTAACTTATAGCCAAAAGCTTGTGGTCTTGGGCTTTCTTAGTTCACTTGGTGATACTTGATTACCTATGGTCATGTTTCGCCGGTAGAGAAAACGACAACCATCTTTGATAAATGGTTTTAATGCCGGATCCGCTCGCAGAATAGGGAAATAACTACAAATTATGGCACACACCTGATGATATTGGGTGCTATAATTAGTACGAAAAGTCAACGGGTTATCCCTTTTGGCTCTTTTGGTTAAGTCACTGAGCAATTTATCCAGCGGTAGCAGGTCTACCTCATCACTTGCTTTTTTGATGACATGCCTAGAATAACCCCTCTCCTGTAGTCTGCTAGTCAGACTGATTTTCTCTTTATCATAGCTCTCCCTTGTGGTGCAGTTTCGCTTAACTCGGATAAACTGGCCTTTCGCTACAGCTTTCAGACATGCTTCAGATGGCATGTAGGAGCGTATTTCTGGAAATTGGTTTTCTATATATTGTCGAGTCTATCATTTTTGTGTTTACATCACCTGTGATTTCCAAATCTAGGAAGCAAATGATCTTTTGCTGGAAATCAAAAGTTAATGGCAGACCTATTTCATTGGTGTTCAAAAAAGTTATAAAGTCAATAGCCTGTTGTTGCGAGCCAAGCCAGATGAACAGAGATCATCAATGTATCTCCTGTACATCCGTATGTATGGCTTACGGGATTTCCACTTCCAAACACGTGGGACAGCTCCCACCATCCCATAAAGAGATTGGCATAGGATGGGGCACATTTTGCCCCCATTGCTGTACCATGTTTCTGGAAATCTGAAATAGTTGTTACTCAGCAAGAAGTTAAGTACACATAGGATAAATTGCTGTAACTCATCAGTGTACTCTGTATAGTTCTCAAGGAAGAATTGAATAACTTTTAAGCCCTCACTGTGTGGTATGGAGGAGTATAGAGCTGTCACATCTATTGTTAGCCAATTGCATGATTTATCCCATGTTATGTCACTTAACAGGGTAAGAAGATGTTTGGTGTCACGTAAATGGCTAAACAATGATAGTACTAGGGGTTGCAGTACCGCATCTAGCCATTCAGACATAGGTTCTAGGATAGATTCTATACCTGAGACAATGGGTCTCCCCTTCACGTACTCCAAGGACTTGTGTACCTTGGGAAGGTGGTGAAATATAGGTGTTACTGGATTTTCTACAGTCATATAGACTGCTGTGTTTGAGTCTATATATCCATTCTCTACAGCCTCATTAATTATTGAAGATGCCCTAGATGTTATAGAGAGTATAGGATCCCGCTTCAGTCTGGAGTATGTTAGTGTATCATTTAGTTTTCTGCAGGGATAGGCAAGGTGTCCGTGACTAGCCCTTGCAGTGTCCGCCACAACCTTAGTATATCTTTTCTTTCTGATTAAATAATAGAAATAAAAAAAAATATGTAGTGTGAATAAAGTTACATAGACAAATGGAATCCACAGCACCAATTAGGTAAAAGAAAATACCTTTATTTTCACATTACATGCGACGTTTCGGCCTTCACAGCCTTAATCATGCATACAAAACACTTCAGCCTCTGTCCACAGTATATAGGCTGATCAATTAAAACATTAATTACAAACAGATTTGACAAAATGTTTCACACAGAGCAATTACTCCCTCTAGTGTTAGTCATATTTTACTACATCCTATAAAATTTAACTCTCAAGTTACCAAAAATACAATTACTAGAGGAGTTTCCACTGAATGTACAAGTGTCATTAAAAACAAGAAAATATATAGGAACAAGTCTTACTGCAATCTTATATTTCTATAGTAATATATCTAAAGTATATTACTGACACCTTTTACCAATCTTACTGATAAACTTTACCTATGTGTTTAAGTGAACAAGTGACTTTACCTATGTGTTTAACTAAACCAAAACTAACTAAAAATTTTTTTTTGAAGAAAATGTTTTTTGTTTTGAATTTTTACTGTTACATTTAGAGAAAGACAGAGAAATCTATTTCTCTATTTAACCCTTTAGGGTACATACAATCTAATTTATGGATCCAGTAAGTTTCTTTTTGTTTAAGGATCCTCTCCCTGTCACCCCCTCCTCTTAATGTACCTACATGGTCAATAATCTGCGACCTAATTTGACTTATGTTGTGGCCTGCCTGGATAAAATGATTAGAAACAGGAGCTTCTTTATTACCACATCTCAAGTTGGACTTATGCTGATTAATTCTTTCCCTGCCTTTTCTAGTCGATTCTCCAATGTAAATAAGAGAACACGGGCATTTAATAAGATAGATTACGTAGGATGTCTCACATGTATAATAACCATTAATTTTATATTTATGCCCTGTTCTTGGATGGGAAAATTCTTTCATTTCCTCCATTGAGCTCACGGACAATGAGTACAAACTGCTCAACAAAGGACTGTCCTTTTGCCCCATTGGTAATGTAAATGTATTTGAAATTGAAAAAAATTTGCAATTATTTTACAGATCTTTAAGGTTGCAAATAATGTTTAATAAAGGAGATGTAGTAACACCTAGTGCACAAAATGCTTTAGATACCAGCAAATCATAAGAAAGCATTGGAATATTATTAAAAATTGTAATAGAGATATGGAGATATTCCAAAATAATCCCATTATGGCCTTTAAGAGGGTTAGAAATTTGAGAGACACACTGATTAAAAATGATTTGGGACCCTCCAAAAGTCTTAAACAAAGCCATATGGGTCAGAAATCTTATGGTTCTTATCCCTGTCTAGGGTGCTCTAATTGCCATGCAATGATAAAAGGGAAAGAATTTTCCCATCCAAGAACAGGGCATAAATATAAAATTAATGGTTATTATACATGTGAGACATCCTACGTAATCTATCTTATTAAATGCCCGTGTTCTCTTATTTACATTGGAGAATCGACTAGAAAAGGCAGGGAAAGAATTAATCAGCATAAGTCCAACTTGAGATGTGGTAATAAAGAAGCTCCTGTTTCTAATCATTTTATCCACGCAAGCCACAACATAAGTCAAATTAGGTGGCAGATTATTGACCATGTAGGTACATTAAGAGGAGGGGGTGACAGGGAGAGGATCCTTAAACAAAAAGAAACTTACTGGATCCATAAATTAGATTGTATGTACCCTAAAGGGTTAAATAGAGAAATAGATTTCTCTGTCTTTCTCTAAATGTAACAGTAAAAATTCAAAACAAAAAACATTTTCTTCAAAAAAAATTTTTTAGTTAGTTTTGGTTTAGTTAAACACATAGGTAAAGTCACTTGTTCACTTAAACACATAGGTAAAGTTTATCAGTAAGATTGGTAAAAGGTGTCAGTAATATACTTTAGAAATATTACTATAGAAATATAAGATTGCAGTAAGACTTGTTCCTATATATTTTCTTGTTTTTAATGACACTTGTACATTCAGTGGAAACTCCTCTAGTAATTGTATTTTTGGTAACTTGAGAGTTAAATTTTATAGGATGTAGTAAAATATGACTAACACTAGAGGGAGTAATTGCTCTGTGTGAAACATTTTGTCAAATCTGTTTGTAATTAATGTTTTAATTGATCAGCCTATATACTGTGGACAGAGGCTGAAGTGTTTTGTATGCATGATTAAGGCTGTGAAGGCCGAAACGTTGCATGTAATGTGAAAATAAAGGTATTTTCTTTTACCTAATTGGTGCTGTGGATTCCATTTGTCTATGTTGCTGTAAGGGTGGCAGTAACCCTTTCTCCACGGGCATCATACAGAACTAAAACCTGCTTTAAGGAACCAACAGGTGCTGTACTCATTTACTACTTTTGTGAATAAAGTTAGTGGCTTGTCAAGAGACTGCTAGCGATATTGGGTGATAAGTTATGGAATAAATAAAGCCTGAGTGAAATACTGGATGTGTATCTGCATCTGTATAATAACACCCAGCTCTATACAAAGACACAGTAGTGACACTGGCACATGTGTATAGCAATACAAGGGCTGGTTATAGGGTCACTGGTATCTGCATCAGCATAATAACACCCAGCACTATATAATGACACAGTAGTGACACTGGCACATGGTTATAGCCAGAGGAGGGCTGGTTATATAATCAGTGGTATCTGCAGGAGTATAATAACACCCAGCACTATATAATGACACAGTAGTGACACTGGCACATGGGTATAGCCAGAGGATGGCTGGTTATAGAATCAGTGGTATCTGCATCAGTATAATAACACCCAGCACTATATAATGACACAGTAGTGACACTGGCACATGGTTATAGCCAGAGGAGGGCTGGTTATATAATCAGTGGTATCTGCAGGAGTATAATAACACCCAGCACTATATAATGACACAGTAGTGACACTGGCTCATGGGTATAGCCAGAGGAGGGTTGATTATAGGATCAGTGGTATCTGCATCAGTATCATAAGACCAAGCACTATACAAAGACACAGTAGTGACACTGGCTCATGGGTATAGCCAGTGGAGGGCTGGTTATAGGATCAGTGGTATCTGCATCAGTATAATAATACCAAGTACTATAAAATAATGTTTTTAATTTCAAATGTACCTTGGTGTCCTTCACTAAGGTCTGTACTTTGGAAAATGTCCACCACAGCCTTTTTCTGTGCCTATCCCTGGTTTTCTGTATCCCTCCCTGATGTAGGCCACTCAATTCATAAGTACAATGCACCCTCCTTTGTCAGATTGTTTGCCTACAATGTCGTTTTTTGTGAACTCAGATGTTTCAGTGCTAGCCTTTGTCTAGTTGAGATTAGGGGCTGAATGTTTGATTTCTCTTTTTCTATTTATATTCTCTCTAGATAGTTCTTCTAGGGTGCAGATACTGCAGACATCATTAAATTCTAGCTTGGTGTTTAAATGTTCTTGTTCTTGGAGTCTCCAGCCCCTTCAGATAAGTCCTGACTGTGAAAGTGTTTCTTAAGAGTCAGGACGCAAATAAATCTGTTTACATCAATTAGTGTGTCAAAGAGGTTGAAATTTCTTGAGGGAACAAAACCAAGCCCCATATTCAAGAGTTGATGCTCATCTGTCAAGTCATAGTTTGACAAGTTAATGACTAAGTCATTCTCTATTTGGTTATCCGGTCGGTTGTATCTCTCAGTGCATATCTGTCTTTTCCTGAGACTGTTTGCCCCCCTCCCTTTGTTTTGGATCTCACCACCTGAAAAACCTAATCCAAACATAGGTGTTCATCATAAGCGGGGCCAGTAATTCCTCTGTGCTCAGAGGTAACAACCAGAGTGTTATTAGTGTCATATATACTAGTTAATGTATATGTACTGCCTCTCTGGCTATATCTCATAGGATCTGGTCTGTATTGGTACTGAGAATGGTGTTTTGAACTATTCTGCTGTCCTTTTTGGTCGTTAGCTCCCATAGTGTGCCTGTTCTTAGGTGCCTGACTACCTGATTCATTTCCTGTCTGTTTATATGAAAGTCCTTGAGGAGGCTGTTTTATAGCTGCCCTATGTCCACCAGTACTGCTTCCCACAAACTGAAACCACCAAAATCTTTAGAAAAATGACCCCAATAATCAGACAAGACTGGTTTAGAGTAAAAAAGAATGAACACTTTAATAAACTGTGCACCTACATTTTATACTTTTCCAGGGACAATCCCCCTTTTCAACTTGGTAATTGAATTAATTAGTGGAACAATAGGAATATTATTAGAATAGATAAAATTCAGCCTGTCTCTGGGCACGAAGGCTCTTTTTGATCAGTAATCGGCTTAGTGGTGCCTAAGAGTCTGGGGGCATGTTCTGCTGATACGGGTTTAGTCAGCCGGGTGTGGTCCAGAGGTGACCGAAACTAGCTCCAGAGTCTCAGTAAAAATCCCTACCCCCCCCTGGTTCCTTATAGTCCTATTGCCAGTATGAAAAAGGCTGTTTACGGTGAAAAACTGTATGGTGCTCTGGTAACCGGCAGGTGTGAATAAAACAGTCCGAAATTAGTTCCAAGAGGCCGGTTACCTGGGCTGTGCCTTAGCCGCTCAAACGACGAAACTGCCCGAGCACTCTTCAGTAAAAGATGGTACCCCTACAGTCCTAAGTCCATCACAGAAGGTTACTCTTTTTGTGTTCTTATTGCAAGACTTTGATCTTCTATAGCTGCTACGGCCTCTTGATCTGTTCAATGGACACATGTATGTATTTCTAGGTCTATCTGATTTTTTTCCATATATAGACAGTTCCATTATTGTAGTCAGCGTTGTCCCTCAAGAACTTTGAATGCTTGACATCTATGATATCATGTTTGGTTGCCACAAACATTTCTGTGAGGGTCTTATCAAAAGTGGAATAATTTGTGTAATTTTTACACTTGTCAAGAACCAGTCTCAGTTTCAGAATCTTAGATCTGATGATATCCAGTTAGTTCTCCTTATAGCCGATAATTAATTTCTTCAGCCCTAACGAACATTTGCTTAGAAAATGGTTCCAGGTTTCTATAAACTTGGGGTCTTCTACCTCAAATGTGGGAAATTTGACCATCCACAAACCTCTAGGAACCATATTCGTATTTGGGACAACAGGCTGTTGACTTTGTCAAATTTTTGAGCACCAATGAAATAGTTCTGTCATTCACTTTTGATTTCCAGTAAAAGACAATTTACTCCCTATATCTGGAAATCACAGGTGATGTAAACACAAAATATATAGAAAAACAATTTCCAGAAATACGCTCCTACATGCTAGGAGTTGCCATCTGAAGCATGTCCCGAAAGCTGTAGCGAAAGGCCAGTTTATCTGAGTTAAGCAAAACCGCACCACAAGGGAGAGCTATGATAAAGAGAAAATTAGTCTGACTAGAAGACTAAAGGAAAGGGGTTATTCTAGTTGTCAAAAAAGCAAGTGATGAGGTAGACCTGCTACCACAGGATAAATTGCTCAGTGACTCAACCAAAAGAGCGAAAAGAGATAACCCGTTGACTTTTCTTACTGATTATAGCACCCAATATCATCAGGTGTGTGCCATAATTCGTAGTTATTTCCCTATTCTGCAAGTAGATCCAGCATTAAAACCATTTATCAAAGATGGTTGTCGCTTTGCCTACCGGCAAAACATGACCATAGGTAATCAAGTATCACCAAGTGAACTAAGAAAGCCCAAGACCACAAGATCCTGGCTAGAAGTTAAAGGAATGTACAAATGAAATAGCCCAAGGTGCAAAGCATGTGACTATTTAATACAAACCAAAACGTTTACCTCCAAAACTACTGGAGCTACTTTTGAAATCTTGAGTTGTATGAATTGTTCCACCTCTTACGTGGTCTACCTTATATGGTGTACATTTTGCAAATTGTAATACATAGGCATGACTACTAGAGAGGTTAGAACATCTGGGCAATATCAGGAAAAAAGACAATTTTTCTGCTCTAGCTACACACTTCATCATTGAACAAAATGTATCCTCTTTTGATTGGTGTGCAATAGAGCAAGTTTTCAAACTCTCTAGGGGAGGGGATAGGGATGAGAAGTGTTCTGGATACACAAGTTACAAACCCTGATACCACAAGGTTATAACTCGCAATTTCATATTATCAATTATTGCTAATTATTACTCCCCTTTCCTTGAAAATTCTTGCCAGTAACTTTAGCACCTTGTCTCTTTATACAATACATATTCCAGCTTACACTAATTGTTATACAAACTAAATTTACAACACAAGGTTTTTAATAAAACTTAGGACACATTGGTTTGGCTATATCTTAAATACCTTGTATCCAATGGCATTATGTAGCTTCCTACTAAAAAGCATAATGGATAGACAGTACAAACAGTCTTCTTGTATTTCATGTATTTTATGGATTTTTCCATCTAGCACATTTTGTACACAGGAAGAAATGTTTATGTATGCATTTATTTATTTTATTTATATATCTATGTGGGGAGGTTTTACCCTGTAATTTAAACTTTTACATTTTTTTATTATTGCACCCATGCAATGTTCCACAATGTATACATAGTGAACTTTATAAAGGCCATAAATGATGTCTTATATGTTTGGCAGTTGCCGAATACATACTGATAGGAAATAGACACATGTCCTAAGTATATGAGTGACTTCTGTTAAGGCCATTAAGGGGTTAATGAGAATGTGTATAAATTACAGGTGTCTGACCTAAGGCATTGTCTATGATTATGGCTTACTCTGAAAAGCGTCAGATGCAGAGGGCTGACACCTGTTCATTTGAATTATCTATTTTATCCTTATTATTATTTTTAAAGGATTTACAATAAAGTTGATTTTTAATTACTATCTCTGCCGACCATACCTATCTTTTGTGATCTGTTGCCTATTTGATAACAGCCGGCAAAGAGATAACATTACCCAGTGTTTAATTTGGTTTTGGGCTGTGACCCTGACTTCACATCAGCAACTACCGAGAGCACAGCACCTGCACCAAGTGCTATGGAGAGGTCATGGGCACATGGATGCGAGGTTTGATTATACTTTTCTACTGTTGGGAACATTGAATATAATTTCTGAATATACAGATACTCTGTACCCTAGGTACCTAAAGCACATATAAATATGCTAGCAACTCGGATGATAACTTTGAGAGGCCGTAGGCTACCAATACTGGACAAGCTCCGGAGTAGTTAGCATAGTGCTAACTGTACATTGATACTTTTGATGCTCTTATTGTTTGTACTGACACGAACAACCTGTTTTTTTATTATAAGTACCATCGTCAAAGGGCTCTTCTTCAATAGTTTATATACAAGCATTTTAAGCTATTCAGCTAATCCTTAAGGGTACAGCACTGAGACCTACAAATTAAAAGACAGTACTTCACTACCATTTTCCAATATTCATAAGTATTCTTGTATTCAATATTTACACACTGGTATTAAATACTGAGTATACTATGGAGGAATAATTACCATCATACCCTTCTAAAGCATTAACACACTCCAACTATGCATCTTTGGACTGCGCTTTTGATAATGACTTAAATACACAGGAGTTTGAAAACTTTTTTCAACGAACTGGACTAATTTTTCTTTGGTGGGCACTTTTTATCAAATGGAATTGCTGAGAATCAAGGAACTAACACACAAATGAGATATGTGGATACTTAACCATTATTACAATATGAATATGGTTCCTAGAGGTTTGCGGATGGTCAAATTTCCCACCTTTGAGGTAGAAGACCCCAAGTTCACCTGGAACTAGATCCTAAGCGAATGTTCATTAAGGCTAATGAAATTATCGGCTATAATGAGATAAAACTGGATATCATCAGATCTAAGATTCTGGAACTGAGACTGGTTCTTGAAAGTGTAAAAATTACTTTCGTCCACTTTTGATAAGACCTTCACAGAAACGATTGTGGCAACCAAACATGATATCAAAGATGTCAAGCATTCAAAGTTCTTGAGGGACAAGGCTGACTATAATGGAGCTGTCTATATATGGAAAAATATCAGATATACCTAGAAATGCATACATGTGTCCACGGAGCAGATCAAGAGGCCATAGCAGGTCTAGAAGATCTAAGTTCTGCAATAAAAACAACAAAATAGCCTTCTCTGATACAGACTCTAATGACGGTGAATCGCATCATGAGAATGAGGAGGATAAGGATGGAGAGACAGTCTTCTTGTATTTCTTGTTTTACTTTATGGATTTTTCCATCTAGTACGTTTTGTACACAGGAAGAAATGTTTATGTATGTATTTATTTATTTCGTTATATATCTATGTGGGGAAGGTGTCTGACCTCATTGTCTATGATTACGGCTTACACCGAAACGCGTCAGACACCGGCGGCTGACACATTCATTTGAATTATCTATTTTATCCTCTGTTTTTGCATCTATTATGCATTTTTAAAGTTGATCTTTAATTACTATCTCTGCCGACCATACCTATCTTTTGTGAACTCTAAACATAATGCAGTTATGTAAAATTATAAAGGCATTATTTAAAGCGTTCCTAAATATAAACATGTTTTTTGTTTCAGCAAATGCACAGTCTATGTTGTGTAAGAACTCTTCAAATACAGCCCCAACTCCGCTGATATAGCAGGTGAGTGGCAATGTTGGAGGACGTTTGCTGAAGGTGTGATCCTTTTTATTTCTTATGGGAGACGCTTCGACACTCATCAGAACAGAGAGTGTGAGCCCACTTTTTTGCAATATATATCGACAGACCCATGGATTGCGAGGCTGGCGAGGCCAAAAAGCTCATTTGTCCTGTGTCATGATGATGTCTTGTTCATCAGAGCTGTTGAACCAAGCTAAATAGATACTGATAGAAGGGAAAGAAACACTCTTCTTAATTATAAACAAAAAAGAAATAATTTTCACAATACAGATAAAATAATAGACGTTCCTTTCATTACAGATTTCTACCATGACAATCAACTAATAACGAAAATCCTAAAGAGACACTAGCACCTAATAAAAGCAGATCCTATCATAGGAGATAAAGTGGTAAATAGACCAAAAATCATATACAGAAAAGCCAGAAATCTAAAAAGTCTACTGGCTCTGAGTGAGTTGAAACAAACTAGGAATAAAAACCATGAAGTAGGTATAAAAGGCAATAGATTGCAAGGTTTATTTCCCTGCTTTGGATGTAGGGCCTGCAAATATAGCAGTAAACGTAAAACCCTTGCATCATTTTCTAACAATTATGAACACACTATCAAAGATCTAATCAGATGCCAAGATAAGGGCATCATATATGCTATTGAGTGTAAATGCAAAAAAATATATATTGGGGAAACTACCAGGTCCCTGAGAAAAAGAATAAGAAAGCACCTGTCCTGTATAGACAGAGGTAATCTGGACACATGTCTCTATAGTCATTTTAGAGAGGTAAATAATAACAATTTGAAAGACCTTCGATACTGGGGTATCATGAAAGTGAAACCAGATTGGAGAGGGGGCAACTGGGAAAACAAGTTGCTTAGGTCCAAAGTAGAATTAATTTACAGATTAGATACTTTACACCCGAAAGGACTGAGTTCAGAAATTGACATATCCCCTTTCATTTAGGGTAAGACATTATTGCTAATAGACAATTGACTTGATACACCTAGAAGAACAAAGGGTCTAAGTTTTATACACATGTTCCTTTATATATATATATATATATATATATATATATCCTCACACCTAACCTCAGACTCCAGATTTGCAAAGACATTTTACAAGCCTCACACCTAACCTCAGACTCCAGATTTGCAAAGACATTTTACAAGACTCACACCTAATCTCAGACTCCAGATTTGCAAAGACATTTTACAAGCCTCACACCTAACCTCAGACTCCAGATTTGCAAAGACATTTTACAAGCCTCACACCTAACCTCAGACTCCAGATTTGCAAAGACATTTTACAAGGTAATTAACCTGACTGGCCTCTCTCCAATCAAGATACTGAGTGCAATTATTCCTTATTTCTGTTGGGCTATGATGGAATTATTTTTAAATCTCGTAATATTCCAATCTTTGTCTCCAATCTTTGTTTCCAAACTTCTTCTCCCCCTCTGCTGTGTCTCAAACCCCTCCTCCCATGTTTACACTCCTCTCTCTTTCCACAGCCTCACACCTAACCTCAGACTCCAGATTTGCAAAGACATTTTACAAGCCTCACACCTAACCTCAGACTCCAGATTTGCAAAGACATTTTACAAGGTAATTCACCTGACTAGCCTCTCTCCAATCAAGATACTGAGTGCAATTATTCCTTATTTCTGTTGGGCTATGATGGAATTATTTTTAAATCTCATTGTAATATTCCAATCTTTGTCTCCAATCTTTGTTTCCAAACTTCTTCTACCCCTCTGCTGTGTCTCAAACCCCTCCTCCCATGTTTACACTCCTCTCTCTTTCCACAGCCTCACACCTAACCTCAGACTCCAGATTTGCAAAGACATTTTACAAGCCTCACACCTAACCTCAGACTCCAGATTTACAAGCACAAACCCACCAATCCTTCCCAACCACCACCCACCCTCTTGTTTACCTTAATATATACACACACCTAACAGTAATTATGTGCAGCTGTCACTAATAATCCAGGATAGAGAAACCACTTCAGACTCACAGCCTTTGTACTGACATTTTACCACATTCTTCTACACTTTTCCAAATCTCACTTGCTCAGTCACCACACACTCCCCCCCCCCCCATGTCATCACTCACTCTCAGTTCACTCAGCCTTATATCAGACATTTTTTTCTCCCTTACCTTCTGTGTCCATTCCCTCTCCTTTAGATTGTAAGCTTGAGAGCCTTTCTACCTGCAGGCCACTTTGTATTTAAAGTGAACTACTACTGATTGTGCTCAAGGGCAGGTCATTTCTTTCCTTTTGTATAACTGAATTATCACACCTACAACTGTTATTTACCCCTACTGTACTTGTTTGTGTATTACTGTATCCCTATAATGGTTTTTTTTTATTCTTTGTATAGCGCTGTGTAATCTGTTGGCGCTTTATAAATAAATTATAATAATAATAATAATAATATAATATAATGATACTGAATACATACTTGTTTATACACATGATTATGAACAATATAGTCGAGTTTTGAATATGATACGAATATTCCTAAAATCAGGGATTATATCTAGACTGAACATATCACATGAATATGTATTATGAAATACATAGAAATATCTATTCCTCAAGTTATATAGATACGGGTTACTTAATGTTGTATATAAGCAAGATGCGCTGTTGCTGCTAATTTCTACAATATAGCACAATTGAAGTTCATCTTCAAATATGTATGTAAGTACACTATGCATAGGCTACGATATATGTATCCTTTTTTATTATCTGTTACAATATGTTGATAACATTGTATGTAAATAATGACACAATAAAGAGTAACATCAAATATATGCAATAAACAAACGACTCATATCCTGTCAGAGAGATGAGAGACCAAATGCATCAGGTATCGTTGTACATGAGGATCCCTTACAATTCCACCTTAAGTGAGGACTATTGAAGTCCACCTTAAATAAGGATCATTAAATGGCCAACCAATTAGAAAACAGTGAGGCCTATTTAAAGCTTGGAGTGATTACATTATACATGTCTTGATAAAGCCCCAACGGGCGAAACACGTTGACCAGGACTGTTACCACTCCAAGTTTATTGGACATTTGAGCAGATTGACGAATTGGTTTCAAATTATCAAATTCTGTTTCCCTACTTTGTATCTGTAAACCGTTCTCACTACCTACCCTTTGGAGTTCGGTGGATAGAACAGAGGGAGGTATTGCAACCAAATATATACCCTACATCTCTTATTACTACTATCCCTGGAGGAACTCCCCGGATTAAATCGCTACTAGCGATCTCAACTACCGAGACATAACAGCTGTCATATTACGGAAGATTTAACCTTCGCCCTCTGACAACACGGGGGAAAGTCACGTGACCCCCCACTATCCCGGATGCCTGCAGGACACGAGACGCTGGAAGCGTGTGTCGAACATTAGATATTACAGAGGTCTGTAAACAACCATCTACACTGGGACATTGAGGTAAATACCTTTCTCTTCCAGGCACAGACATCCCTCTAGACGCAGCTCGGACTGCCAAGGGGACGAAAAAATGCACAAACATACGATCACCCACAGGTATCACAAAGGTCTGTCACCATTATTCGTACTAGTTGAACACTTGAGTGTAGGTGGGCCTATATAAGGACACATAATTTGTTTGTAGCTATATATGATTAAGGGTTCTATACCCGAAACGTCACTTTTTTGTAACCCAGGTGTGATGGAATAAAGACTTTTATCTGCTTTAAGGTGCTGCCGTCAGTGGATTTTTGACTAATAAGGGGTTACAGCACCCTTGCATTGGCGTGCACCTGACAGTAGTGCTGTTCTATTCTGAGTGTGTACAATATCACTATTTGCTGTTTGCTGTAACTGGCTACTTGCACTCTGTCCAGAGATGTCTGATAATGACAAACCAGAGGACACTGGGTTACCTATGTTTGGATACACAGATATGGACGCTGCCAGAATTGTAACTTCAGTGAAAGGCTCAAGTGAGTTCTTGAAAACACCAGAAACTGAGGTGAATGGTAAACTATTTGAAAAACAGATCAAGAAACACACTGCCCTGGATCTTCATGCAGTAACTCTCATGGAATACTGCAAGGTAAAACAGATTCCAAGAGGTTTGCGGATGAATGTGCGCCCCACTTTGATGACCAACAATGAAGAGTACTGGAAATTATTCATCAGTATACTTAATAAATACTCATATGACCTCATGATACTTACCGTAGAATTTCTGCAGAAAGAAATCACAAAGCAGAAAACGGAGGTTGCCAGATTGAGAGAGGAGCTGAGTAAATCTATGACCATTGATACGTACAGTACTCTACTCTAGTAAATAATGTTGAGAAGGGGGAAGCCAAATACCCCAAAATACTGGAAAGCAGGAAAATAATTAAGTTCCAGAGAAATGCCGAGGATTATGAGACCGGATTGGTCCACAAAAGGTCACATGACCACAAGTTGAGTCACCGCCCACAAACCGGAAAAGCACGCAACAGATGACGTCCAAGATACAGGCAGCAGGGAGAAAATGCTGCAGAAAGGAAAATAGATTCCTCAGTCGGTTTTTTTAACTGAAGATTCGGAAGGAGAGGCCATTGGGGTGGCTGCAAACACAAGGGTCATAAAAGATACTGTGCCCAGATTTCAATCAACCCGGAGAGAATCAAGGAGACCGGGTCGGGGTCAGAGATATTGAAGGAAGGTAAAGAGAACAAACTCTTACTTGTTTTTATTGTCTTTCACTGCTCTTGAAAAAGTCGCTTGAGCGTTGAAACGCGTAGAGCTACAATAAACCCCTTTTTATCTCTTACATTTGAATCACTTTTTCTGTGACGAGCCGGACTTGCTTTTTTGGATAAGTAAGTTACTACTTATTTTTTCAACTTAAGTTATTACTTTACTGCTGATGGGGTTCTAATCCTTTTCCAGCCCTGTTGAAAACCACCTTGTTGTTTCCTTTGGAGAGGGACATACCGCAGAGGGATATACCATAGAAGCAGGACTCACATTACTTAAGGAGTGAGTATATTGCACATTATTACAACGGATTTAACTTGCACATCAAGTCCATTTCTATCTATCATTAGAAACTAACTATTCTGCAAGACCAGCACCATCCATTTCGTTTTGTCTATTGCTTATACAGTCCTTGGGGAGAGACTGAGGAAGGGCAGCGGTCACTTCATTTAATAAGGAGAGTATTGTTTTTTAGCACATTGTGTTGAGCATATTTGTTTTTTGTTTTTTGTTAACATCTATTGTTTGCCACACATATTTTTGTACAAAGAGAACCTTACTGACTGTATACCATCTGTTGGGGGCAACCCAAATTGCGGACTGCTAACTAATGACTTAATAGTTAACATATCGGACTATATACTCACTGAGGATCAGAAATTAGCCCTTAATATAGGTTTGTCTTATAGCCCTGTACAGAATCTTGATTTATTCAGGTTTGAGCAAGATCTCTTTATATTTTTTAGAACAATAAAATTGAAAAGTTTCTTTGCCAATAAATGTCCCCAATATGAGAGTGGTAATGATGATACCTAAAGAAATTTGGTCTTAGAAATAAGAGTAAGTTTATACCAGGTAATGTTAACCATAGTGTAAACACATATGTAGAGCTGGTTAAAAGGGACTTGGATAAAATACATAAGAAACTTACAAAAGAGCACTATGCTTGTAATATTTAAAGAGAGAGAGGGAGGCATTAAAATCTTTAAAATGAAAATAAGGAATTGATGATTAAAACTGCCGATAAGGGCGGGGTTATAACAATCATGAACAAGTGTATATTTCTGAAATTAAGAGTCAATTGTCCCAAAGGAAAGTATACAAGGAGCTAACATATGATCCCACATTATTGATACAAAAAGAGATTTTTTTCTGTTATAAACAAGGTTTTACGTATAGGTTTAATATCTAAAGATGTTTCTGATTTTCTAATTGTAGAACACCCATGCATTCCAGTTTTTTATACTTTGACGAAGGTGCACAAGCGACTTTGCAACCCTCCGGGTAGGCCAATTGTGGCGGAATAGATTCAATATTTTCAAAAATAGCAATTTTCCTGGATAAAGTATTGCAGCCGCTTGTGCACCTTGACAGTTTGTTTATTAAAGATGCTGGGGATTTTTTGGAGAAAATTCGTAACTTGAATCTTACGAGTGACAAATGTATACTTTTTTACTTTGGATGTTAGCAGTCTGTATACTGCCATAAAACATGAGAGTGGGATTGCAGCAGTAATGAAGGTTCTCTTGGCTAGTGATGGATATTCTAAGGCTCAGAAGAAGTTTTTTGAGAATTTATTAACAATTGTACTATATCAGAATTATTTTTTATTTCAAGACTCATTCTTTCTCCAATTACAGGGAACTTCCATGGGTTCCAAAGTTGCCCCCACATATGCGAATATATTTATGAACGTCTATGAAGAGAGATTTATATATGAGAACAGTGTGTTTCTTCAGCATGCAGCAGCCTGGTGGCGGTACAAAGACGATATATTCGGTGTGTGGTATGGTGACATTGGTACCCTGGAGAAATTTGTAGAGGAATTGAATAGGAGTACAAACTCAATTAAATTTTGTTTGACTGCTAGTGAGGTCGAGGTAAACTTCTTAAACACCACTGTGTATTTCAGGGATGGTAAAATCCACTGATAGAAATGGTCTTTTACACTATCAGAGCTTCCATCCCAGAAACATAGTAAAATCAGTTCCTAGAAGCCAGTTTTTGAGGGCGCAAAGCATTGTATCTGATGAAGATAGATGCAATAGAAGGTACAATGATATGGCTCAAAAATTTGAGGATAGAGGTTACCCAACAAGATTGGTACAGGGAGAGCTTGCTAGAGTACAGTTTCCAGTAGATTCACCACCAAAAAAGGAAAACAGGCGGTTAATAATGGTTATGGACCATAACAATCACAGTGGTGAAATAATGAAAACTGTAAGAAAGCCCTGGTCCATTCTGTAAAGGTGTGGCTGAATTTGAATTACCCCCTATGCCTGCCTTTAGAAGAAGAAGAAACCTTAGAGACGAGTTGGTTCACACCGACCTTGGCAGTGCAAAAATACTGAGACAAAGTTATTTGAAAGAAAGGAAACAGGGTTGTTATCCGTGCTTAGGATGTGGTAACTGCAATTCGATGATGAAGGGCCCAATTTTTGTGCATCCTCATACTGGCAAAAATGTTTACATAAGTGGTTACTATACGTGCAATACCAAATTTGCAATTTATCTTATAAAATGCCCATGTGGAAGAATTTATATCGGGGAGACCACCCATAGGGTCCGCAATAGAATTATCCAGTATAAAAGCAATATCAGGTGCAAGAACCAAGAGGCTTCTGTATCTAGCCATTTTCTACAGTGTAGACATAATATTAGTCAAGTTCGTTTTCAAGATAATTGATGCAGTACCACATCCTAGACGGGGAGGTGATAGAGAGTTGCTACTCAAAAAGAAAGAGGCATTTTGGATACAAAAATTAAATGCAATGCAACCTCAGGGTCTAAATAAAGAGTAAGATTTTACCTTATTCCTGTAATTATCTCTCTATAAACATGTTTACTTATAAAGTTGTGTAAGAAATTGGTAGCGCATATCTGTGTATATATTTGCTGTAATAATGTATATTGGTTTTAATATCTTATCTGCACTGTGTATAATGTAATTTTCAGATAATTAATGCAGTACCACATCCTAGACGGGGAGGTGATAGAGAGTTGCTACTCAAAAAGAAAGAGGCATTTTGAATACAAAAATTAAATGCAATGCAACCTCAGGGTCTAAATAAAGAGTTAGATTTTTCCTTATTCCTGTAATTATCTCTCTATAAACATGTTTACTTATAAAGTTGTGTAAGAAATTGGTAGCACATATCTGTGTATATATTTGCTGTAATATTTGTATATTGGTTTTAATATCTTATCTGCACTGTGTATAATGTAATCATGATTATTTTTGTGATTTACATTTTTGTAGTATGAAAGAACCACTAGGTGGTGCTGTAACAAGGTGCTAATTGAACACCTGAGTGTAGGTGGGCCTATATAATACACATAATTTGTTTGTAGCTATGTATGATTTTTTGTAACCCAGGTGTGATGGAATAAAAACTTTTATCTGCTTTAAGATGCTGCCATCTGTGGATTTTTGACTAATAAGGGGTTACAGCACCCTTGTATTATCGTGCACCTGACAGTAGTGCTGTGCTATTCTGAGTGTGTACCATTATCCGCACTGGGACATTAAGGTAAATATCTTTCCTTTCTAGACACAGATATCCCTCTGGGCGTGGCCTGGAGCGCCGAGGGGACAAAACATATTAAAGGGACACTGTACCCAAATTTTTTCTTTCGTGATTCAGATAGAGCATGACATTTGAAGCAACTTTCTAATTTACTCCTATTATCAAATTTTCTTCATTATCTTGGTATCTTTATTTGAAATGCAAAAATGTATGTTTAGATGCCGGCCCATTTTTGTTGAACAACCTGGGTTGTTCTTGCTGATTGGTGGATAAATTCATCCACCAATTAAAAGGTGCTGTCCAAAGTTCTGAACTAATACAAAAGCTTAGATGCCTTATTTTTCAAATAAAGATAGCAAAAGAACGAAGAAAAGTTGATCATAGGAGTAAATTAGAAAGTTGCTTAAAATTGCATGCTCTATCTGAACCATGAAAGAAAAAAATTGGGTTCAGTGTCCCTTTAATATACGATCACCTTATAAGTGAAGCCAACACCATTTAAAGGTATACCTATTGACTTTTTTTTAATTTGTGGCTCTCCTACACATTTGAGCATCACCCGCTCCAACCATTGTCACACTAGACTTTTTATCTGAGTCGTAAAGATCATCAATCTATAGGTTGTGTCACAGATTTTATTTATACAACGAAGGATGATTCTTTAAGATTTATCTTTTTATAGATATTTACACTGGGAGACGTCCCAGCATATATATTTTTATTAGTTATTTGTTTTTAAAGTTTATATATATTTTTTATGTGATTAAATAACTATATATATTTTTCTCCAACTACTGTGTCCTCTCAACCTTCTATCCTCAGCTTTGATTTAGCGCTGTCTCACATCTGTTTTTTGTTACATATTTAGGTAAACTTGAGGGGTTTTACTGAGTTACAGCAGGATTGGTTAAATCTTTAGGCGCTCCTATCTTTCTTTTCACTTGTTCATCAGAGCCTCAGTGTCCAGATCTTAAAGGGACACAATACCCATATGCTTAGTCACTTGAAAGTAATGCAGCATAACTATAAAAAGCTGACAAGAAAATATCACCTGAACATCGCAATGTAAAAAAGGGAAATAATTTAGCTCAAAATGTCTTCAGCTTTAGAAGAGTAAGTTCTCTCGTAACAGTTTTTTTCTTCTTTATTTAAGTGAAAGAAAAGGAACAAAGCTTACAAAGATGCATAATTAAAAGTGTTATTTTATTTTTGTAAGTTGTACAATAGAAGAATTGTCCAATTCTTATGCCTAAATGCTTAAACATGTTTTAGAAAGAGTGTGTCTGGAAGTAAAAAATAAAAACCTCCTTATTCAAAATGTGTGTCTGTGTTTTCATTCCAATGGATTTACTTTGAAAAACTTTGGAGCAATGGAAAAATGGGGTGAAGGGGAGAGAAGGGATAGAGAGTAGGACAGATCAAGGTTAGAAGGATGGAATTATAAGGAAGGGAGATGGGACAAGATATATTCGTTATTTTAGGGAATGTTTATAAAGTAGAAGCAGTTGATGTAGCAGAGGACCTAGATAAAGACAGACCAGAGTAATGCATGAAGGGAATTGTATTTTGGTAAGCGATCTCTGAAGTGAGATTGTTTCCAAGTCTCGAGCCTAAGTTTGTGAATGTCTATAGTTCCTGCGTGGATAGGGTGCAGCAAAAGCTTCACTTGAGACTACCAGTCTGTCAGGGTTTTTTCCCTGTTTTGTTTGCCATGTGCTGCTGGCAGCCATTTTACTCACCTCTCTTCCTGACTATGGTGCATTGTGGGGGATACTGCTTATTTCCTGCACTTCCGTTTATGGCCAGACTGGGGTGCATGATCTGTGTGAGACAGGATGCAGTCTCAGAATTGTGATGTCATCACTTATTATTTAAAGGGCCTCTGTTCAGTATGCTTTGCCTTTGCGTTGTCTCAGACCTGTTTGTGAGAGTTCCTGTGTATTACCTGACTGCCTGACGTCCTTCCTGGTTCCTGATCCCTGGCTTGTTCCTGACTCTGCTGTTTTCCTTGTTCCTGATTCCGGCTCGTCTGACTATTCGCTTTGGCTCCTGACTCGGCTCATCTGACTACCAGCTCTGGTTTTGACTCCTGGCTTGTTATTTGACTTGTGGACTTTTTATTATTTTTTGCTATTAATAAAGGTGTGATTATTTTTGCACTTCTCGTCTCAGTTTGATTCCTGGCACCCTGACACAGTCAGTGAAGGTGGGAACCGAAGGGGATTTCAAATGTTTAGGTATCAACATTTTGATACTATTCAACATTATAAGAAGTAAAGATTTTGTCACTTTGTTATCTAATATAGACATGGACAGAAATAATAAAATTTTAGCATTATTGTGAATTGCCTTACCTACCACCTTTGTCATTTCAGTTAACACATCTGACCAAAGTGGGTTCAGTTTAGGACAATTCCACCATATGTGCAAAGAGTTTCTTCTTCCCCACAGTGCCTCCAGCATTTACCATCTGTAGATCTATAGATTTTTTTCAGTCTATTAGGGGTAAGGAACCATCTGAGAAATTTAAAGTTGGTTTCTAATATCCTAGTGGAGATGGAGACTATTTTTTTTTTTTTTAAACTGTGGACCAATCTTGGAAAGTATTTTCAGACTTTAGATCCTTTTCCCATGACTTAGTATATCATGGGACTGTGTGTGGATCATGTAGTAATAATAGTTTGTTTAATATAGAGATATTGTGGCTGGGAGGGGAGTCAAGTAAACATAACCTCTGTTAATCCTGCATTGCCTAGTCCCATCATATATCTATCCAATTGAACCCATAGTTTAGTGGACTTATTTGAGCACCAATCCAATAGCCTATGGAGGGTAGTCGCCTCTTTATATATCATTATATTCGGGACTCCCAGGGCCCCCTCTGTATAGTAGCCTTGGGAGTACATTCATTTTTATTACATTTATCCAAGGTATCGATTTATTTTCCCAGCTAGAAAGGTCACTTGCTAGTGTCTTTTCTATTATCTTATAATTGGCGTTAACTATTTCTAGCGGGTCTGGTGATAGGTTGATGCCTAAATATTTCATTTTTATTTTTTGTTGTTTTAATGGGCAGTTTGTTATTAGTTGAAAGAACACTTTTGGGTCATATGTTATGTTAAGTATTTCTGATATTGTTAGGTTGAGTTGAAAATTAGATATAAGGCCATATTTTTTAAATGCCTCTAATATTTGCAGTAGAGAGAGTGAGAGTGAGAGTGAGCATTACATCATCCATGTACATGGCTATCTTATAATCATTATCATTAATTGGGATATCTGTTATCTGGTTGTTATGTTGTATTTTGAGTGCAAGTATCTCTATAGAAAGGGAAAATACAATTGGTGATAGAGGGCATCCCTGTTTTTTACCATTAAGTATATTAAACTTATCTGATAGGAGTCCATTGACCTTTATCTTAGCTGTTGGGGAGTTATAGAATGAAAAACCTGTTCCACAAATGTATTGCTAAATTTCATGCTGTGTATTATTGTACTTAAAAATGTCCAACTGACACACTCAAAAGCCTTTTTCGGTGTCAGGTGATATTGGAACAACAGGTATTTTATTATGTGTAGCATGAGAGATAAGTTGTAACACTTTTAGAGTGTTGTCTCTCGCCTCATCCCTGGTACAAATCCCACGTGATCTGGGTGTATTAATTTGGGTGTGAATTTGTTTGTTCTCGTTACCAATATTTTCGCAAAGACATGATATCTGAATTCGATAGAGATATTGGGTGAAAGTATTCTGGTTTGGTTGGGCTCTTCCCTGGTTTGGGAAGAACTGTGATGTGTGCTTCTAACATACTATCTGTAAAACTTCCACTGGCTTTCAGTGTATTGAATATTTGTAAGAGGGAAGACAAAAGATGGAGTAGGTACGTTTTGTATTATTTTATGCTCAACCCATCCAGGCCTGGACTTTTCCATGTGGGCATTTTCTTTATGGCTTTTTAAATCTCATCTGCTGTTATGGAAGAGTCTAAATAAGTTGTTCCTCCCTATCCAAAGCTGGTATTTGCAAGTCAGAGATGTAATTCTCTATTTCTTTGCGTGTAACAGAGCTATGTATGTTGTATAAGGATGTGTCGTATTGCTTGAATACTTCAGCTATAGCTTTACTATCATGATGGGAGTTTGCTTGTGAATCTTTGATAGTATGTATGTGAGTGTTAAAGGGACATTATACACTAGATTTTTATTTGCATAAATGTTTTGTACATGATCCATTTATATAACCCATACAGTTTTTTTTTTTGTAACTATGTATAGTTTTGCTTATTTTTAAATAACATTGTGCTGATTTTCAAACTCCTAACCAAGCTCCAAAGATTTAGAAGTAGACTGTTGTCTACCTACTCCAGCTTGCTCCTGTTTGTGTAAAGGGTCATTTCATATGCAGGGGGGTGTCTGTTCTTTTAGTTTTCCAAACCCTTTGTCCCTGACTAACTTTTCAACTTGAAGCTTCTAAGTAAGTTTTTAAAAGGTTTTATACTGGATTTTTAGATCAGTATTTGTGCATAATATTCTTTATAGTAGTGTCTATTACATGCAGTTACATTGTATGACAATTGGTGTATACTGTCCCTTTAAGTTGGTGACTTTTAAGGGCCTTTGCCAGGGAGGAACCTGGTCAAAATATTTTTGCTTCAGCAACGTGATTCTCTGTTGATGTTATTTTATTAGATGATTTTTGAGGTTTGTTCGGGCCTGTGTGAGTCTAAGATGGTGGTAGAGGTTATATCTCTTTTATGTTCGCATTCCCAGTAGGATATTTGTGCCAATATTGAGTTTAAGTACTGTCTATTCAATCCTTTTTCCCTGGCTTTAAATTTAACAAACTCCACTCGAACCATGCATTTATGCCTCTCCCAAATTGTGGAATAGCTCTGGTAACAGTTATACTTCAGTATAAAAAATAGCCAATCAGCATCAGCAGTACTGAGGTCATGCTATGTTTTACAGTTATCTTATGAGATTTCACTGAAATGTTGTGAGATTTTATAGTAAACTTCCTTAAACTGAATAGGGAAATAACATGACTGTGCCTGCACATGCAATCCCCCTCGCCTCCTTTATTCTCTCTCTCTCCTCTCTCATTTTCTCTTTCTCTCCTGCTCTCATCTCTCTCCCCCCCTTTCTTTTATCTCACTCTCCTCCTCTCTTTTTTCTCCTTCTCTCTCCTTCTCTCATCTCTCTCTCCTCCTATCTTCTTTCTCCCTCCCTCTCCTCTCAACTCTCTCTCTCTCTTTCTATCTCTTTCTCCTCCTCTTTTCTTTCTCCATCCCTCTCCTTCTCTCATCTCTCTCCCCCCTTTCTTCTTTCTCCCTCTCCTTCTCTCTCCCTCCCCTCCTCCCTCCCCTTCTCTCTTCTGGACCACTATTCTCTCTCATTCCCTCTCCTCCTCTCTTCTCTCTCATTCCTTTTCCTCCTCTCTTCTCTCTCTCTACCTCCATCTCCTCCTCTCTGCCCCCTTTCCAACTTTCTTCACTCTATCCGTTTCTTTCTTTCCTCCTTTCTGTCTCTCTCTCCTCCTTTCTTTTCTCTCTCTTCCTTTTTTTCTCTCTCCTGCTTTCTTCTTTCTCTCTATTTTTTTCTCTCTCCTCCTTTCTTCAATCTATCTTTCATCCTCTCCCTATCCTCCTTGTTTCCCTCTTTCTCTCTCCTCCTCTTTTCTCTCTGCCATCTTTTCTCTGTCCCCTCCATTTTATTATTTGTTCATTCTGTCTCTGCCCTCTTCTCTTTCTCAATGCAGTCTCTTATCTTTCCTATCTTCTCTCTCACAATGTTTTCTCTTCTCTTCTTTCTCCTCCTCTCTTCCCTCTGACATCACTTATTTTTAAATCTCATTGTAATATTCCAATCTTTGTCTCCAATCTTTGTTTCCAAACTTCTTCTCCCCCTCTGCTGTGTCTCAAACCCCTCCTCCCATGTTTACACTCCTCTCTCTTTCCACAGCCTCACACCTAACCTCAGACTCCAGATTTGCAAAGACATTTTACAAGCCTCACACCTAACCTCAGACTCCAGATTTACAAGCACAAACCCAACAATCCTTCCCAACCACCACCCACCCTCTTGTTTACCTTAATATATACACACACCTAACAGTAATTATGTGCAGCTGTCACTAATAATCCAGGATAGAGAAACCACTTCAGACTCACAGCCTTTGTACTGACATTTTACCACATTCTTCTACACTTTTCCAAATCTCACTTGCTCAGTCACCACACACTCCTCCCCCCCATGTCATCACTCACTCTCAGTTCACTCAGCCTTATATCAGACATTTTTTTCTCCCTTACCTTCTGTGTCCATTCCCTCTCCTTTAGATTGTAAGCTTGAGAGCCTTTCTACCTGCAGGCCACTTTGTATTTAAAGTGAACTACTACTGATTGTGCTCAAGGGCAGGTCATTTCTCTCCTTTTGTATAACTGAATTATCACACCTACAACTGTTATTTACCCCTACTGTACTTGTTTGTGTATTACTGTATCCCTGTAATGTTTTTTTTATTCTTTGTATAGCGCTGTGTAATCTGTTGGCGCTTTATAAATAAATTATAATAATAATAATAATATAATATAATGATACTGAATACATACTTGTTTATACACATGATTATATCTAGACTGAACATATCACATGAATATGTATTATGAAATACATAGAAATATCTATTCCTCAAGTTATATAGATACGGGTTACTTAATGTTGTATATAAGCAAGATGCGCTGTTGCTGCTAATTTCTACAATATAGCACAATTGAAGTTCATCTTCAAATATGTATGTAAGTACACTATGCATAGGCTACGATATATGTATCCTTTTTTATTATCTGTTACAATATGTTGATAACTTTGTATGTAAATAATGACACAATAAAGAGTAACATCAAATATATGCAATAAACAAACGACTCATATCCTGTCAGAGAGATGAGAGACCAAATGCATCAGGTATCGTTGTACATGAGGATCCCTTACAATTCCACCTTAAGTGAGGACTATTGAAGTCCACCTTAAATAAGGATCATTAAATGGCCAACCAATTAGAAAACAGTGAGGCCTATTTATAGCTTGGAGTGATTACATTATACATGTCTTGATAAAGCCCCAACGGGCGAAACACGTTGACCAGGACTGTTACCACTCCAAGTTTATTGGACATTTGAGCAGATTGACGAATTGGTTTCAAATGATCAAATTCTGTTTCCCTACTTTGTATCTGTAAACCGTTCTCACTACCTACCCTTTGGAGTTCGGTGGATAGAACAGAGGGAGGTATTGCAACCAAATATATACCCTACATCTCTTATTACTACTATCCCTGGAGGAACTCCCCGGATTAAATCGCTACTAGCGATCTCAACTACCGAGACATAACAGCTGTCATATTACGGAAGATTTAACCTTCGCCCTCTGACAACACGGGGGAAAGTCACGTGACCCCCCACTATCCCGGATGCCTGCAGGACACGAGACGCTGGAAGCGTGTGTCGAACATTAGATATTACAGAGGTCTGTAAACAACCATCTACACTGGGACATTGAGGTAAATACCTTTCTCTTCCAGGCACAGACATCCCTCTAGACGCAGCTCGGACTGCCAAGGGGACGAAAAAATGCACAAACATACGATCACCCACAGGTATCACAAAGGTCTGTCACCATTATTCGTACTAGTTGAACACCTGAGTGTAGGTGGGCCTATATAAGGACACATAATTTGTTTGTAGCTATATATGATTAAGGGTTCTATACACGAAACGTCACTTTTTTGTAACCCAGGTGTGATGGAATAAAGACTTTTATCTGCTTTAAGGTGCTGCCGTCAGTGGATTTTTGACTAATAAGGGGTTACAGCACCCTTGCATTGGCGTGCACCTGACAGTAGTGCTGTGCTATTCTGAGTGTGTACAATATCACTATTTGCTGTTTGCTGTAACTGGCTACTTGCACTCTGTCCAGAGATGTCTGATAATGACAAACCAGAGGACACTGGGTTACCTATGTTTGGATACACAGATATGGACGCTGCCAGAATTGTAACTTCAGTGAAAGGCACAAGTGAGTTCTTGAAAACACCAGAAACTGAGGTGAATGGTAAACTATTTGAAAAACAGATCAAGAAACACACTGCCCTGGATCTTCATGCAGTAACTCTCATGGAATACTGCAAGATAAAACAGATTCCAAGAGGTTTGCGGATGAATGTGCGCCCCACTTTGATGACCAACAATGAAGAGTACTGGAAATTATTCATCAGTATACTTAATAAATACTCATATGACCTCATGATACTTACCGTAGAATTTCTGCAGAAAAAAATCACAAAGCAGAAAACGGAGGTTGCCAGATTGAGAGAGGAGCTGAGTAAATCTATGACCACTGATACGTACAGTACTCTACTCTAGTAAATAATGTTGAGAAGGGGGAAGCCGAATACCCCAAAATACTGGAAAGCAGGAAAATAATTAAGTTCCAGAGAAATGCCGAGGATTATGAGACCGGATTGGTCTACAAAAGGTCACATGACCACAAGTTGAGTCACCGCCCACAAACCGGAAAAGCATGCAACAGATGGCGTCCAAGATACAGGCAGCAGGGAGAAAATGCTGCAGGAAGGAAAATAGATTCCTCAGTCTGTTTTTTTAACTGAAGATTCGGAAGGAGAGGCCATTGGGGTGGCTGCAAACACAAGGGTCATAAAAGATACTGTGCCCAGATTTCAATCAACCCGGAGAGAATCAAGGAGACCGGGTCGGGGTCAGAGATATTGAAGGAAGGTAAAGAGAACCTTACTGACTGTATACCATCTGTTGGGGGCAACCCAAATTGCGGACTTCTAACTAATGACTTAATAGTTAACATATCAGACTATATACTCACTGAGGATCAGAAATTAGCCCTTAATATAGGTTTGTCTTATAGCCCTGTACAGAATCTTGATTTATTCAGGTTTGAGCAAGATCTCTTTAGATTTTTTAGAACAATAAAATTGAAAAGTTTCTTTGCCAATAAATGTCCCCAATATGAGAGTGGTAATGATGATACCTAAAGAAATTTGGTCTTAGAAATAAGAGTAAGTTTATACCAGGTAATGTTAACCATAGTGTAAACACATATGTAGAGCTGGTTAAAAGGGACTTGGATAAAATACATAAGAAACTTACAAAAGAGCACTATGCTTGTAATATTTCAAGAGAGAGAGGGAGGCATTAAAATCTTTAAATGAAAATAAGGAATTGATGATTAAAACTGCCGATAAGGGCGGGGTTATAACAATCATGAACAAGTGTATATTTCTGAAATTAAGAGTCAATTGTCCCAAAGGAAAGTATACAAGGAGCTAACATATGATCCCACATTATTGATACAAAAAGAGATTTTTTTCTGTTATAAACAAGGCTTTACGTATAGGTTTAATATCTAAAGATGTTTCTGATTTTCTAATTGTAGAACACCCACGCATTCCAGTTTTTTATACTTTGCCGAAGGTGCACAAGTGACTTTGCAACCCTCCGGGTAGGCCAATTGTGGCGGAATAGATTCAATATTTTCAAAAATAGCAATTTTCCTGGATAAAGTATTGCAGCCGCTTGTGCACCTTGACAGTTTATTTATTAAAGATGCTGGGGATTTTTTGGAGAAAATTTGTAACTTGAATCTTACGAGTGACAAATGTATACTTTTTTACTTTGGATGTTAGCAGTCTGTATACTGCCATAAAACATGAGAGTGGGATTGCAGCAGTAATGAAGGTTCTCTTGGCTAGTGATGGATATTCTAAGGCTCAGAAGAAGTTTTTTGAGAATTTATTAACAATTGTACTATATCAGAATTATTTTTTATTTCAAGACTCATTCTTTCTCCAATTACAGGGAACTTCCATGGGTTCCAAAGTTGCCCCCACATATGCGAATATATTTATGAACGTCTATGAAGAGAGATTTATATATGAGAACAGTGTGTTTCTTCAGCATGCGGCAGCCTGGTGGCGGTACAAAGACGATATATTCGGTGTGTGGTATGGTGACATTGGTACCCTGGAGAAATTTGTAGAGGAATTGAATAGGAGTACAAACTCAATTAAATTTTGTTTGACTGCTAGTGAGGTCGAGGTAAACTTCTTAAACACCACTGTGTATTTCAGGGATGGTAAAATCCACTGATAGAAATGGTCTTTTACACTATCAGAGCTTCCATCCCAGAAACATAGTAAAATCAGTTCCTAGAAGCCAGTTTTTGAGGGTGCAAAGCATCATATCTGATGAAGATAGATGCAATAGAAGGTACAATGATATGGCTCAAAAATTTGAGGATAGAGGTTACCCAACAAGATTGGTACAGGGAGAGCTTGCTAGAGTACAGTTTCCAGTAGATTCACCACCAAAAAAGGAAAACAGGCGGTTAATAATGGTTATGGACCATAACAATCACAGTGGTGAAATAATGAAAACTGTAAGAAAGCCCTGGTCCATTCTGTAAAGGTGTGGCTGAATTTGAATTACCCCCTATGCCTGCCTTTAGAAGAAGAAGAAACCTTAGAGACGAGTTGGTTCACACCGACCTTGGCAGTGCAAAAATACTGAGACAAAGTTATTTGAAAGAAAGGAAACAGGGTTGTTATCCGTGCTTAGGATGTGGTAACTGCAATTCGATGATGAAGGGCCCAATTTTTGTGCATCCTCATACTGGCAAAAATGTTTACATAAGTGGTTACTATACGTGCAATACCAAATTTGCAATTTATCTTATAAAATGCCCATGTGGAAGAATTTATATCGGGGAGACCACCCATAGGGTCCGCGATAGAATTATCCAGTATAAAAGCAATATCAGGTGCAAGAACCAAGAGGCTTCTGTATCTAGCCATTTTCTACAGTGTAGACATAATATTAGTCAAGTTCGTTTTCAGATAATTGATGCAGTACCACATCCTAGACGGGGAGGTGATAGAGAGTTGCTACTCAAAAAGAAAGAGGCATTTTGGATACAAAAATTAAATGCAATGCAACCTCAGGGTCTAAATAAAGAGTAAGATTTTACCTTATTCCTGTAATTATCTCTCTATAAACATGTTTACTTATAAAGTTGTGTAAGAAATTGGTAGCGCATATCTGTGTATATATTTGCTGTAATATTTGTATATTGGTTTTAATATCTTATCTGCACTGTGTATAATGTAATTTTCAGATAATTAATGCAGTACCACATCCTAGACGGGGAGGTGATAGAGAGTTGCTACTCAAAAAGAAAGAGGCATTTTGAATACAAAAATTAAATGCAATGCAACCTCAGGGTCTAAATAAAGAGTTAGATTTTTCCTTATTCCTGTAATTATCTCTCTATAAACATGTTTACTTATAAAGTTGTGTAAGAAATTGGTAGCACATATCTGTGTATATATTTGCTGTAATATTTGTATATTGGTTTTAATATCTTATCTGCACTGTGTATAATGTAATCATGATTATTTTTGTGATTTACATTTTTGTAGTATGAAAGAACCACTAGGTGGTGCTGTAACAAGGTGCTAATTGAACACCTGAGTGTAGGTGGGCCTATATAATACACATAATTTGTTTGTAGCTATGTATGATTTTTTGTAACCCAGGTGTGATGGAATAAAAACTTTTATCTGCTTTAAGATGCTGCCATCTGTGGATTTTTGACTAATAAGGGGTTACAGCACCCTTGTATTGCACCCTTGTATTATCGTGCACCTGACAGTAGTGCTGTGCTATTCTGAGTGTGTACCATTATCCGCACTGGGACATTAAGGTAAATATCTTTCCTTTCTAGACACAGATATCCCTCTGGGCGTGGCCTGGAGCGCCGAGGGGACAAAACATATTAAAGGGACACTGTACCCAAATTTTTTCTTTCGTGATTCAGATAGAGCATGACATTTGAAGCAACTTTCTAATTTACTCCTATTATCAAATTTTCTTCATTATCTTGGTATCTTTATTTGAAATGCAAAAATGTATGTTTAGATGCCGGCCCATTTTTGTTGAACAACCTGGGTTGTTCTTGCTGATTGGTGGATAAATTCATCCACCAATTAAAAGGTGCTGTCCAAAGTTCTGAACTAATACAAAAGCTTAGATGCCTTATTTTTCAAATAAAGATAGCAAAAGAACGAAGAAAAGTTGATCATAGGAGTAAATTAGAAAGTTGCTTAAAATTGCATGCTCTATCTGAACCATGAAAGAAAAAAATTGGGTTCAGTGTCCCTTTAATATACGATCACCTTATAAGTGAAGCCAACACCATTTAAAGGTATACCTATTGACTTTTTTTTAATTTGTGGCTCTCCTACACATTTGAGCATCACCCGCTCCAACCATTGTCACACTAGACTTTTTATCTGAGTCGTAAAGATCATCAATCTATAGGTTGTGTCACAGATTTTATTTATACAACGAAGGATGATTCTTTAAGATTTATCTTTTTATAGATATTTACACTGGGAGACGTCCCAGCATATATATTTTTATTAGTTATTTGTTTTTAAAGTTTATATATATTTTTTATGTGATTAAATAACTATATATATTTTTCTCCAACTACTGTGTCCTCTCAACCTTCTATCCTCAGCTTTGATTTAGCGCTGTCTCACATCTGTTTTTTGTTACATATTTAGGTAAACTTGAGGGGTTTTACTGAGTTACAGCAGGATTGGTTAAATCTTTAGGCGCTCCTATCTTTCTTTTCACTTGTTCATCAGAGCCTCAGTGTCCAGATCTTAAAGGGACACAATACCCATATGCTTAGTCACTTGAAAGTAATGCAGCATAACTATAAAAAGCTGACAAGAAAATATCACCTGAACATCGCAATGTAAAAAAGGGAAATAATTTAGCTCAAAATGTCTTCAGCTTTAGAAGAGTAAGTTCTCTCGTAACAGTTTTTTTCTTCTTTATTTAAGTGAAAGAAAAGGAACAAAGCTTACAAAGATGCATAATTAAAAGTGTTATTTTATTTTTGTAAGTTGTACAATAGAAGAATTGTCCAATTCTTATGCCTAAATGCTTAAACATGTTACAGAAAGAGTGTGTCTGGAAGTAAAAAATAAAAACCTCCTTATTCAAAATGTGTGTCTGTGTTTTCATTCCAATGGATTTACTTTGAAAAACTTTGGAGCAATGGAAAAATGGGGTGAAGGGGAGAGAAGGGATAGAGAGTAGGACAGATCAAGGTTAGAAGGATGGAATTATAAGGAAGGGAGATGGGACAAGATATATTCGTTATTTTAGGGAATGTTTATAAAGTAGAAGCAGTTGATGTAGCAGAGGACCTAGATAAAGACAGACCAGAGTAATGCATGAAGGGAATTGTATTTTGGTAAGCGATCTCTGAAGTGAGATTGTTTCCAAGTCTCGAGCCTAAGTTTGTGAATGTCTATAGTTCCTGCGTGGATAGGGTGCAGCAAAAGCTTCACTTGAGACTACCAGTCTGTCAGGGTTTTTTCCCTGTTTTGTTTGCCATGTGCTGCTGGCAGCCATTTTACTCACCTCTCTTCCTGACTATGGTGCATTGTGGGGGATGCTGCTCATTTCCTGCACTTCCGTTTATGGCCAGACTGGGGTGCATGATCTGTGTGAGACAGGATGCAGTCTCAGAATTGTGATGTCATCACTTATTATTTAAAGGGCCTCTGTTCAGTATGCTTTGCCTTTGCGTTGTCTCAGACCTGTTTGTGAGAGTTCCTGTGTATTACCTGACTGCCTGACGTCCTTCCTGGTTCCTGATCCCTGGCTTGTTCCTGACTCTGCTGTTTTCCTTGTTCCTGATTCCGGCTCGTCTGACTATTCGCTTTGGCTCCTGACTCGGCTCATCTGACTACCAGCTCTGGTTTTGACTCCTGGCTTGTTATTTGACTTGTGGACTTTTTATTATTTTTTGCTATTAATAAAGGTGTGATTATTTTTGCACTTCTTTTCTCCCTTACCTTCTGTGTCCATTCCCTCTCCTTTAGATTGTAAGCTTGAGAGCCTTTCTACCTGCAGGCCACTTTGTATTTAAAGTGAACTACTACTGATTGTGCTCAAGGGCAGGTCATTTCTCTCCTTTTGTATAACTGAATTATCACACCTACAACTGTTATTTACCCCTACTGTACTTGTTTGTGTATTACTGTATCCCTGTAATGTTTTTTTTATTCTTTGTATAGCGCTGTGTAATCTGTTGGCGCTTTATAAATAAATTATAATAATAATAATAATATAATATAATGATACTGAATACATACTTGTTTATACACATGATTATATCTAGACTGAACATATCACATGAATATGTATTATGAAATACATAGAAATATCTATTCCTCAAGTTATATAGATACGGGTTACTTAATGTTGTATATAAGCAAGATGCGCTGTTGCTGCTAATTTCTACAATATAGCACAATTGAAGTTCATCTTCAAATATGTATGTAAGTACACTATGCATAGGCTACGAAATATGTATCCTTTTTTATTATCTGTTACAATATGTTGATAACTTTGTATGTAAATAATGACACAATAAAGAGTAACATCAAATATATGCAATAAACAAACGACTCATATCCTGTCAGAGAGATGAGAGACCAAATGCATCAGGTATCGTTGTACATGAGGATCCCTTACAATTCCACCTTAAGTGAGGACTATTGAAGTCCACCTTAAATAAGGATCATTAAATGGCCAACCAATTAGAAAACAGTGAGGCCTATTTATAGCTTGGAGTGATTACATTATACATGTCTTGATAAAGCCCCAACGGGCGAAACACGTTGACCAGGACTGTTACCACTCCAAGTTTATTGGACATTTGAGCAGATTGACGAATTGGTTTCAAATGATCAAATTCTGTTTCCCTACTTTGTATCTGTAAACCGTTCTCACTACCTACCCTTTGGAGTTCGGTGGATAGAACAGAGGGAGGTATTGCAACCAAATATATACCCTACATCTCTTATTACTACTATCCCTGGAGGAACTCCCCGGATTAAATCGCTACTAGCGATCTCAACTACGGAGACATAACAGCTGTCATATTACGGAAGATTTAACCTTCGCCCTCTGACAACACGGGGGAAAGTCACGTGACCCCCCACTATCCCGGATGCCTGCAGGACACGAGACGCTGGAAGCGTGTGTCGAACATTAGATATTACAGAGGTCTGTAAACAACCATCTACACTGGGACATTGAGGTAAATACCTTTCTCTTCCAGGCACAGACATCCCTCTAGACGCAGCTCGGACTGCCAAGGGGACGAAAAAATGCACAAACATACGATCACCCACAGGTATCACAAAGGTCTGTCACCATTATTCGTACTAGTTGAACACCTGAGTGTAGGTGGGCCTATATAAGGACACATAATTTGTTTGTAGCTATATATGATTAAGGGTTCTATACACGAAACGTCACTTTTTTGTAACCCAGGTGTGATGGAATAAAGACTTTTATCTGCTTTAAGGTGCTGCCGTCAGTGGATTTTTGACTAATAAGGGGTTACAGCACCCTTGCATTGGCGTGCACCTGACAGTAGTGCTGTGCTATTCTGAGTGTGTACAATATCACTATTTGCTGTTTGCTGTAACTGGCTACTTGCACTCTGTCCAGAGATGTCTGATAATGACAAACCAGAGGACACTGGGTTACCTATGTTTGGATACACAGATATGGACGCTGCCAGAATTGTAACTTCAGTGAAAGGCACAAGTGAGTTCTTGAAAACACCAGAAACTGAGGTGAATGGTAAACTATTTGAAAAACAGATCAAGAAACACACTGCCCTGGATCTTCATGCAGTAACTCTCATGGAATACTGCAAGATAAAACAGATTCCAAGAGGTTTGCGGATGAATGTGCGCCCCACTTTGATGACCAACAATGAAGAGTACTGGAAATTATTCATCAGTATACTTAATAAATACTCATATGACCTCATGATACTTACCGTAGAATTTCTGCAGAAAAAAATCACAAAGCAGAAAACGGAGGTTGCCAGATTGAGAGAGGAGCTGAGTAAATCTATGACCACTGATACGTACAGTACTCTACTCTAGTAAATAATGTTGAGAAGGGGGAAGCCGAATACCCCAAAATACTGGAAAGCAGGAAAATAATTAAGTTCCAGAGAAATGCCGAGGATTATGAGACCGGATTGGTCTACAAAAGGTCACATGACCACAAGTTGAGTCACCGCCCACAAACCGGAAAAGCATGCAACAGATGGCGTCCAAGATACAGGCAGCAGGGAGAAAATGCTGCAGGAAGGAAAATAGATTCCTCAGTCTGTTTTTTTAACTGAAGATTCGGAAGGAGAGGCCATTGGGGTGGCTGCAAACACAAGGGTCATAAAAGATACTGTGCCCAGATTTCAATCAACCCGGAGAGAATCAAGGAGACCGGGTCGGGGTCAGAGATATTGAAGGAAGGTAAAGAGAACCTTACTGACTGTATACCATCTGTTGGGGGCAACCCAAATTGCGGACTTCTAACTAATGACTTAATAGTTAACATATCGGACTATATACTCACTGAGGATCAGAAATTAGCCCTTAATATAGGTTTGTCTTATAGCCCTGTACAGAATCTTGATTTATTCAGGTTTGAGCAAGATCTCTTTAGATTTTTTAGAACAATAAAATTGAAAAGTTTCTTTGCCAATAAATGTCCCCAATATGAGAGTGGTAATGATGATACCTAAAGAAATTTGGTCTTAGAAATAAGAGTAAGTTTATACCAGGTAATGTTAACCATAGTGTAAACACATATGTAGAGCTGGTTAAAAGGGACTTGGATAAAATACATAAGAAACTTACAAAAGAGCACTATGCTTGTAATATTTCAAGAGAGAGAGGGAGGCATTAAAATCTTTAAATGAAAATAAGGAATTGATGATTAAAACTGCCGATAAGGGCGGGGTTATAACAATCATGAACAAGTGTATATTTCTGAAATTAAGAGTCAATTGTCCCAAAGGAAAGTATACAAGGAGCTAACATATGATCCCACATTATTGATACAAAAAGAGATTTTTTTCTGTTATAAACAAGGCTTTACGTATAGGTTTAATATCTAAAGATGTTTCTGATTTTCTAATTGTAGAACACCCACGCATTCCAGTTTTTTATACTTTGCCGAAGGTGCACAAGCGACTTTGCAACCCTCCGGGTAGGCCAATTGTGGCGGAATAGATTCAATATTTTCAAAAATAGCAATTTTCCTGGATAAAGTATTGCAGCCGCTTGTGCACCTTGACAGTTTATTTATTAAAGATGCTGGGGATTTTTTGGAGAAAATTTGTAACTTGAATCTTACGAGTGACAAATGTATACTTTTTTACTTTGGATGTTAGCAGTCTGTATACTGCCATAAAACATGAGAGTGGGATTGCAGCAGTAATGAAGGTTCTCTTGGCTAGTGATGGATATTCTAAGGCTCAGAAGAAGTTTTTTGAGAATTTATTAACAATTGTACTATATCAGAATTATTTTTTATTTCAAGACTCATTCTTTCTCCAATTACAGGGAACTTCCATGGGTTCCAAAGTTGCCCCCACATATGCGAATATATTTATGAACGTCTATGAAGAGAGATTTATATATGAGAACAGTGTGTTTCTTCAGCATGCGGCAGCCTGGTGGCGGTACAAAGACGATATATTCGGTGTGTGGTATGGTGACATTGGTACCCTGGAGAAATTTGTAGAGGAATTGAATAGGAGTACAAACTCAATTAAATTTTGTTTGACTGCTAGTGAGGTCGAGGTAAACTTCTTAAACACCACTGTGTATTTCAGGGATGGTAAAATCCACTGATAGAAATGGTCTTTTACACTATCAGAGCTTCCATCCCAGAAACATAGTAAAATCAGTTCCTAGAAGCCAGTTTTTGAGGGTGCAAAGCATCATATCTGATGAAGATAGATGCAATAGAAGGTACAATGATATGGCTCAAAAATTTGAGGATAGAGGTTACCCAACAAGATTGGTACAGGGAGAGCTTGCTAGAGTACAGTTTCCAGTAGATTCACCACCAAAAAAGGAAAACAGGCGGTTAATAATGGTTATGGACCATAACAATCACAGTGGTGAAATAATGAAAACTGTAAGAAAGCCCTGGTCCATTCTGTAAAGGTGTGGCTGAATTTGAATTACCCCCTATGCCTGCCTTTAGAAGAAGAAGAAACCTTAGAGACGAGTTGGTTCACACCGACCTTGGCAGTGCAAAAATACTGAGACAAAGTTATTTGAAAGAAAGGAAACAGGGTTGTTATCCGTGCTTAGGATGTGGTAACTGCAATTCGATGATGAAGGGCCCAATTTTTGTGCATCCTCATACTGGCAAAAATGTTTACATAAGTGGTTACTATACGTGCAATACCAAATTTGCAATTTATCTTATAAAATGCCCATGTGGAAGAATTTATATCGGGGAGACCACCCATAGGGTCCGCGATAGAATTATCCAGTATAAAAGCAATATCAGGTGCAAGAACCAAGAGGCTTCTGTATCTAGCCATTTTCTACAGTGTAGACATAATATTAGTCAAGTTCGTTTTCAGATAATTGATGCAGTACCACATCCTAGACGGGGAGGTGATAGAGAGTTGCTACTCAAAAAGAAAGAGGCATTTTGGATACAAAAATTAAATGCAATGCAACCTCAGGGTCTAAATAAAGAGTAAGATTTTACCTTATTCCTGTAATTATCTCTCTATAAACATGTTTACTTATAAAGTTGTGTAAGAAATTGGTAGCGCATATCTGTGTATATATTTGCTGTAATATTTGTATATTGGTTTTAATATCTTATCTGCACTGTGTATAATGTAATTTTCAGATAATTAATGCAGTACCACATCCTAGACGGGGAGGTGATAGAGAGTTGCTACTCAAAAAGAAAGAGGCATTTTGAATACAAAAATTAAATGCAATGCAACCTCAGGGTCTAAATAAAGAGTTAGATTTTTCCTTATTCCTGTAATTATCTCTCTATAAACATGTTTACTTATAAAGTTGTGTAAGAAATTGGTAGCACATATCTGTGTATATATTTGCTGTAATATTTGTATATTGGTTTTAATATCTTATCTGCACTGTGTATAATGTAATCATGATTATTTTTGTGATTTACATTTTTGTAGTATGAAAGAACCACTAGGTGGTGCTGTAACAAGGTGCTAATTGAACACCTGAGTGTAGGTGGGCCTATATAATACACATAATTTGTTTGTAGCTATGTATGATTTTTTGTAACCCAGGTGTGATGGAATAAAAACTTTTATCTGCTTTAAGATGCTGCCATCTGTGGATTTTTGACTAATAAGGGGTTACAGCACCCTTGTATTGCACCCTTGTATTATCGTGCACCTGACAGTAGTGCTGTGCTATTCTGAGTGTGTACCATTATCCGCACTGGGACATTAAGGTAAATATCTTTCCTTTCTAGACACAGATATCCCTCTGGGCGTGGCCTGGAGCGCCGAGGGGACAAAACATATTAAAGGGACACTGTACCCAAATTTTTTCTTTCGTGATTCAGATAGAGCATGACATTTGAAGCAACTTTCTAATTTACTCCTATTATCAAATTTTCTTCATTATCTTGGTATCTTTATTTGAAATGCAAAAATGTATGTTTAGATGCCGGCCCATTTTTGTTGAACAACCTGGGTTGTTCTTGCTGATTGGTGGATAAATTCATCCACCAATTAAAAGGTGCTGTCCAAAGTTCTGAACTAATACAAAAGCTTAGATGCCTTATTTTTCAAATAAAGATAGCAAAAGAACGAAGAAAAGTTGATCATAGGAGTAAATTAGAAAGTTGCTTAAAATTGCATGCTCTATCTGAACCATGAAAGAAAAAAATTGGGTTCAGTGTCCCTTTAATATACGATCACCTTATAAGTGAAGCCAACACCATTTAAAGGTATACCTATTGACTTTTTTTTAATTTGTGGCTCTCCTACACATTTGAGCATCACCCGCTCCAACCATTGTCACACTAGACTTTTTATCTGAGTCGTAAAGATCATCAATCTATAGGTTGTGTCACAGATTTTATTTATACAACGAAGGATGATTCTTTAAGATTTATCTTTTTATAGATATTTACACTGGGAGACGTCCCAGCATATATATTTTTATTAGTTATTTGTTTTTAAAGTTTATATATATTTTTTATGTGATTAAATAACTATATATATTTTTCTCCAACTACTGTGTCCTCTCAACCTTCTATCCTCAGCTTTGATTTAGCGCTGTCTCACATCTGTTTTTTGTTACATATTTAGGTAAACTTGAGGGGTTTTACTGAGTTACAGCAGGATTGGTTAAATCTTTAGGCGCTCCTATCTTTCTTTTCACTTGTTCATCAGAGCCTCAGTGTCCAGATCTTAAAGGGACACAATACCCATATGCTTAGTCACTTGAAAGTAATGCAGCATAACTATAAAAAGCTGACAAGAAAATATCACCTGAACATCGCAATGTAAAAAAGGGAAATAATTTAGCTCAAAATGTCTTCAGCTTTAGAAGAGTAAGTTCTCTCGTAACAGTTTTTTTCTTCTTTATTTAAGTGAAAGAAAAGGAACAAAGCTTACAAAGATGCATAATTAAAAGTGTTATTTTATTTTTGTAAGTTGTACAATAGAAGAATTGTCCAATTCTTATGCCTAAATGCTTAAACATGTTACAGAAAGAGTGTGTCTGGAAGTAAAAAATAAAAACCTCCTTATTCAAAATGTGTGTCTGTGTTTTCACTCCAATGGATTTACTTTGAAAAACTTTGGAGCAATGGAAAAATGGGGTGAAGGGGAGAGAAGGGATAGAGAGTAGGACAGATCAAGGTTAGAAGGATGGAATTATAAGGAAGGGAGATGGGACAAGATATATTCGTTATTTTAGGGAATGTTTATAAAGTAGAAGCAGTTGATGTAGCAGAGGACCTAGATAAAGACAGACCAGAGTAATGCATGAAGGGAATTGTATTTTGGTAAGCGATCTCTGAAGTGAGATTGTTTCCAAGTCTCGAGCCTAAGTTTGTGAATGTCTATAGTTCCTGCGTGGATAGGGTGCAGCAAAAGCTTCACTTGAGACTACCAGTCTGTCAGGGTTTTTTCCCTGTTTTGTTTGCCATGTGCTGCTGGCAGCCATTTTACTCACCTCTCTTCCTGACTATGGTGCATTGTGGGGGATGCTGCTCATTTCCTGCACTTCCGTTTATGGCCAGACTGGGGTGCATGATCTGTGTGAGACAGGATGCAGTCTCAGAATTGTGATGTCATCACTTATTATTTAAAGGGCCTCTGTTCAGTATGCTTTGCCTTTGCGTTGTCTCAGACCTGTTTGTGAGAGTTCCTGTGTATTACCTGACTGCCTGACGTCCTTCCTGGTTCCTGATCCCTGGCTTGTTCCTGACTCTGCTGTTTTCCTTGTTCCTGATTCCGGCTCGTCTGACTATTCGCTTTGGCTCCTGACTCGGCTCATCTGACTACCAGCTCTGGTTTTGACTCCTGGCTTGTTATTTGACTTGTGGACTTTTTATTATTTTTTGCTATTAATAAAGGTGTGATTATTTTTGCACTTCTCGTCTCAGTTTGATTCCTGGCACCCTGACACAGTCAGTGAAGGTGGGAACCGAAGGGGATTTCAAATGTTTAGGTATCAACATTTTGATACTATTCAACATTATAAGAAGTAAGGATTTTGTCACTTTGTTATCTAATATAGACATGGACAGAAATAATAAAATTTTAGCATTATTGTGAATTGCCTTACCTACCACCTTTGTCATTTCAGTTAACACATCTGACCAAAGTGGGTTCAGTTTAGGAAAATTCCACCATATGTGCAAAGAGTTTCTTCTTCCCCACAGTGCCTCCAGCATTTACCATCTGTAGATCTATAGATTTTTTTCAGTCTATTAGGGGTAAGGAACCATCTGAGAAATTTAAAGTTGGTTTCTAATATCCTAGTGGAGATGGAGACTATTTTTTTTTTTTTAAAACTGTGGACCAATCTTGGAAAGTATTTTCAGACTTTAGATCCTTTTCCCATGACTTAGTATATCATGGGACTGTGTGTGGATCATGTAGTAATAATAGTTTGTTTAATATAGAGATATTGTGGCTGGGAGGGGAGTCAAGTAAACATAACCTCTGTTAATCCTGCATTGCCTAGTCCCATCATATATCTATCCAATTGAACCCATAGTTTAGTGCAGTGATTTTTAACCTTTTTTTTGCCGTGGCACACTTTTTTACATTAAAAAATCCTGTGGCACACCACCATCCCAAAATTTTAAAAAAATCACACATTGTAGCCTAATACAGCATATATATATACATATACACAAACACACACATACTGTATGTATTGTGCTGTTATGCCATGCCTCCTACAAACTACCCCTGCACTGGGAGTAAAAAACAAGCAAAGTTTAAAAAATATGTCACACTGTTGTCAGTCTGCCGTGGCACACCTGAGGATCTCTCACGGCACACTAGTGTGCCACGGCACACTGGTTGAAAAACACTGGTTTAGTGGACTTATTTGAGCACCAATCCAATAGCCTATGGAGGGTAGTCGCCTCTTTATATATCATTATATTCGGGACTCCCAGGGCCCCCTCTGTATAGTAGCCTTGGGAGTACATTCATTTTTATTACATTTATCCAAGGTATCGATTTATTTTCCCAGCTAGAAAGGTCACTTGCTAGTGTCTTTTCTATTATCTTATAATTGGCGTTAACTATTTCTAGCGGGTCTGGTGATAGGTTGATGCCTAAATATTTATATTTTTATATTTTTATTTTTTGTTGTTTTAATGGGCAGTTTGTTATTAGTTGAAAGAACACTTTTGGGTCATATGTTATGTTAAGTATTTCTGATATTGTTAGGTTGAGTTGAAAATTAGATATAAGGCCATATTTTTTAAATGCCTCTAATATTTGCAGTAGAGAGAGTGAGAGTGAGAGTGAGAGTGAGCATTACATCATCCATGTACATGGCTATCTTATAATCATTATCATTAATTGGGATATCTGTTATCTGGTTGTTATGTTGTATTTTGAGTGCAAGTATCTCTATAGAAAGGGAAAATACAATTGGTGATAGAGGGCATCCCTGTTTTGTACCATTAAGTATATTAAACTTATCTGATAGGAGTCCATTGACCTTTACCTTAGCTGTTGGGGAGTTATAGAATGAAAAACCTGTTCCACAAATGTATTGCTAAATTTCATGCTGTGTATTATTGTACTTAAAAATGTCCAACTGACACACTCAAAAGCCTTTTTCGGTGTCAGGTGATATTGGAACAACAGGTATTTTATTATGTGTAGCATGAGAGATAAGTTGTAACACTTTTAGAGTGTTGTCTCTCGCCTCATCCCTGGTACAAATCCCACGTGATCTGGGTGTATTAATTTGGGTGTGAATTTGTTTGTTCTCGTTACCAATATTTTCGCAAAGACATGATATCTGAATTCGATAGAGATATTGGGTGAAAGTATTCTGGTTTGGTTGGGCTCTTCCCTGGTTTGGGAAGAACTGTGATGTGTGCTTCTAACATACTATCTGTAAAACTTCCACTGGCTTTCAGTGTATTGAATATTTGTAAGAGGGAAGACAAAAGATGGAGTAGGTACGTTTTGTATTATTTTATGCTCAACCCATCCAGGCCTGGACTTTTCCATGTGGGCATTTTCTTTATGGCTTTTTAAATCTCATCTGCTGTTATGGAAGAGTCTAAATAAGTTGTTCCTCCCTATCCAAAGCTGGTATTTGCAAGTCAGAGATGTAATTCTCTATTTCTTTGCGTGTAACAGAGCTATGTATGTTGTATAAGGATGCGTCGTATTGCTTGAATACTTCAGCTATAGCTTTACTATCATGATGGGAGTTTCCTTGTGAATCTTTGATAGTATGTATGTGAGTGTTAAAGGGACATTATACACTAGATTTTTATTTGCATAAATGTTTTGTAAATGATCCATTTATATAACCCATACAGTTTTTTTTTTGTAACTATGTATAGTTTTGCTTATTTTTAAATAACATTGTGCTGATTTTCAAACTCCTAACCAAGCTCCAAAGATTTAGAAGTAGACTGTTGTCTACCTACTCCAGCTTGCTCCTGTTTGTGTAAAGGGTCATTTCATATGCAGGGGGGGGGGTGTCTGTTCTTTTAGTTTTCCAAACCCTTTGTCCCTGACTAACTTTTCAACTTGAAGCTTCTAAGTAAGTTTTTAAAAGGTTTTATACTGGATTTTTAGATCAGTATTTGTGCATAATATTCTTTATAGTAGCGTCTATTACATGCAGTTACATTATATGAAAATTGGTGTATACTGTCCCTTTAAGTTGGTGACTTTTAAGGGCCTTTGCCAGGGAGGAACCTGGTCAAAATATTTTTGCTTCAGCAACGTGATTCTCTGTTGATGTTATTTTATTAGATGATTTTTGAGGTTTGTTCGGGCCTGTGTGAGTCTAAGATGGTGGTAGAGGTTATATCTCTTTTATGTTCGCATTCCCAGTAGGATATTTGTGCCAATATTGAGTTTAAGTACTGTCTATTCAATCCTTTTTCCCTGGCTTTAAATTTAACAAACTCCACTCGAACCATGCATTTATGCCTCTCCCAAATTGTGGAATAGCTCTGGTAACAGTTATACTTCAGTATAAAAAATAGCCAATCAGCATCAGCAGTACTGAGGTCATGCTATGTTTTACAGTTATCTTATGAGAGTTCACTGAAATGTTGTGAGATTTTATAGTAAACTTCCTTAAACTGAATAGGGAAATAACATGACTGTGCCTGCACATGCAATCCCCCTCGCCTCCTTTATTCTCTCTCTCTCCTCTCTCATTTTCTCTTTCTCTCCTGCTCTCCTCTCTCTCTCCCCCTTTCTTTTATCTCACTCTCCTCCTCTCTTCTTTCTCCTTCTCTCTCCTTCTCTCATCTCTCTCTCCTCCTATCTTCTTTCTCCCTCCCTCTCCTCTCAATTCTCTCTCTCTTTCTATCTCTTTCTCCTCCTCTTTTCTTTCTCCATCCCTCTCCTTCTCTCATCTCTCTCCCCCCTTTCTTCTTTCTCCCTCTCCTTCTCTCTCCCTCCCCTCCTCCCTCCCCTTCTCTCTTCTGGACCACTATTCTCTCTCATTCCCTCTCCTCCTCTCTTCTCTCTCATTCCTTCTCCTCCTCTCTTCTCTCTCTCTACCTCCATCTCCTCCTCTCTGCCCCCTTTCCAACTTTCTTCACTCTATCCGTTTCTTTCTTTCCTCCTTTCTGTCTCTCTCTCCTCCTTTCTTTTCTCTCTCTTCCTTTTTTTCTCTCTCCTGCTTTCTTCTTTCTCTCTATTTTTTTCTCTCTCCTCCTTTCTTCAATCTATCTTTCATCCTCTCCCTATCCTCCTTGTTTCCCTCTTTCTCTCTCCTCCTCTTTTCTCTCTGCCATCTTTTCTCTGTCCCCTCCATTTTATTATTTGTTCATTCTGTCTCTGCCCTCTTCTCTTTCTCAATGCAGTCTCTTATCTTTCCTATCTTCTCTCTCACAATGTTTTCTCTTCTCTTCTTTCTCCTCCTCTCTTCCCTCTGCCATCACTTCTCTGTCCCCACTCTCTGTTTTCTTTCTTTCATCTATCTTCTCTGTCTTAATTTTCTCTCCTCTCTGTTCCTTCTCTTGTCTTTCCTCTTCCTACTCTCTTGTCTTCACTCTCTACATTTTTATTTCTATCCTATCACCTCCATTTCTCTCATTTGTTTTGTCTCCCTTCTCTTCCCTCTCTCCTTTTTTATTTCTCCTCCTTTCTTCTCTTTCTCCTCTCTTCTTTGCCATATCTCTTCCCTCTCTCTCCATCTGTGGTTTGTCTCTTTTTTTCTATCTCTACCCTCTTTCTGTTTGCTGCATCATATAGTATATGGAAATAAAACTAATTTGGCTAGATTACGAGTTTTGCGTTACGGTTTTAACGCTGAAAAAATGGCAATTTCAGCATAAAAACAGTAATGCAGCCATTACGAGTCTTGTCGGTATAGCTATAACGCAAGCATTTTAGCCTGTAACGCAACGTCAATCTGGCACTAAAAAAAATTACGTTTTTGCGTGGGATTTCCATAGTGCCGGTATTACAAGTTGTGCGGTGAGGATAAAATGCTTGCGTTACAGACTATACCAACAGGATCCATACCTCTCCATCTGAGAGCAGTAGTTATGAGTTTTGCGCCACAAAAATGTTTCACAAAACTCATAACTAAAGTGTTACAAAGTACACTAACATCCATAAACTACCTATTGACCCCTAAACCGAAGCCCTCCCGAATCACCAACACTATATTAAACGTATTAACTATTTTATAGATTAGTGCTTTAGCTCTGTTTACGGTATTATTTGTTCACCTGTATGTAAATTGTCATGCTACATTTATTAGTAGTAGTATTTTGTGGAACCAGCATTTGAAATATACCCTTTATGCACAGAGCCAATGTATTATAGTAATGTTTTCTAAGGAGTCTTTAATGTCATAAATAAGGTCATGTCTATTGATCAATAAAACAGAAAAAATAAAATAGAATAAAACAAAATAAATTAAATAGTAAAGGTTGAGGTTGTAGATTTATTGACAAGTATTGTATTACTTATCAACTACAGTTTTGAATATAAATTGCTCATTTAAAAAATTAATTGACATACTTATGAATTATTTTTTTATTATTTATTTCATTATTTATTCTCTTATTCTTTTTTCTACAATAGGCTATTATTATTATTATCGGTTATTTGTAGAGCGCCAACAGATTCCGCAGCGCTAGCTAACATTGCATGTAATGATATAATATACAGTACTTAGTTTGAATTTTGGATCCTGACTTCACTTATTTTCGCCTAGATTTAGAGTTCTGCGGCCAAAGGGGTGCGTTAGCTACGCATGCTTTTTTCCCCCCGCACCTGTTAAATACCGCTGGTATTTAGAGTTCACAGAAGGGCTGCGTTAGGCTCCAAAAAGGGAGCGTATAGCATAATTTACTGGCATTGCAACTCTAAATACCAGCAGTGCTTACGGACGCGGCCATCTTCAAAAACGTGCTCGTGCACGATTCCCCCATAGGAAACAATGGGGCCGTTTGAGCTGAAAAAAAACCTGCAAAAAAGCAGCGTTCAGCTCCTAACGCAGCCCCATTGTTTCCTATGGGGAAACACTTCCTAAGTCTGCACCTAACACCCTAACATGTACCCCAAGTCTAAACACCATTAACCTTACACTTATTAACCCCTAATCTGCCGCCCCCGCTATCGCTGACCCCTGCATATTATTATTAACCCCTAATCTGCCGCTCCGTACACCGCCGCAACCTACGTTATCCCTATGTACCCGTAATCTGCTGCCCCTAACCCCCGCCGACCCCTATATTATATTTATTAACCCCTAATCTGCCGCCCCCAATGTCGCCGCCACCTACCTACAATTATTAACCCGTAATCTGCCGACCGGACCTCACCGTTACTATAATAAAGTTATTAACCCCTAATCCGCCTCACTCCCGCCTCAAAAACCCTATAATAAATAGTATTAACCCCTAATCTGCCCTCCCTAACATCACCAACACCTAACTTCAAGTATTAACCCCTAATCTGCCGCCCCCAATGTCGCCGCCACCTACCTACAATTATTAACCCGTAATCTGCCGACCGGACCTCACCGCTACTATAATAAAGTTATTAACCCCTAATCCGCCTCACTCCCGCCTCAAAAACCCTATAATAAATAGTATTAACCCCTAATCTGCCCTCCCTAACATCACCAACACCTAACTTCAAGTATTAATCCCTAATCTGCCGACCGGACCTCACCGCTACTCTAATGAATGTATTAATCCCTAAAGCTAAGTCTAACCCTAACCCTAACATCCCCCTAAGTTAAATATAATTTTTATCTAACAAAATAAATTATTTCTTATTAAATAAATTATTCCTATTTAAAGTTAAATACTTACCTGTAAAATAAACCCTAATATAGCTACAATATAAATAATAATTATATTGTAGCTATTTTAGGATTAATATTTATTTTACAGGCAACTTTGTATTTATTTTAACCAGGTACAATAGCTATTAAATAGTTAATAACTATTTAATAGCTACCTAGTTAAAATAATTACAAAATTACCTGTAAAATAAATCCTAACCTAAGTTACAATTAAACCATATAATATAGGGGTCGGCGGTGTTAGGGGCAGCAGATTAGGGGTACATAGGGATAATGTAGGTTGCGGCGGTGTGCGGTTGGCAGATTAGGGGTTAAAAAAATGTATTATAGTGGCGGCGATGTGGGGGGGCCTCGGTTTAGGGGTGCATAGGTAGTTTATGGGTGTTAGTGTACTTTAGAGCACAGTAGTTAAGAGCTTTATGAACCGGCGTTAGCCCAGAAAGCTCTTAACTCCTGGCTTTTCTCTGCGGCTGGAGTCTTGTCGTTAGATTTCTAACGCTCACTTCAGCCAAGACTCTAAATACCAGCGTTAGAAAGATCCCATTGAAAAGATAGGATACGCAAATGGTGTAGGGGTATCTGCGGTATGGAAAAGTCGTGGCTGCAAAGTGAGCGTTAGACCTTTACCTACACGACTCTAAATACCAGCGGTAGCCCAAAACCAGCGTTAGGAGCCCCTAACGCTGGTTTTGACGGCTAACGCAGAACTCTAAATCTAGGCGTAAGTTTGCTCTTAGTAATGTGTAATATATCTCTGCAGCTTGTACATATGTTTTTTTACTTGTGTCAGATGTTTTTAATAAGTTTTGATTACAGGCTAATCAGGTCCCTTTAAATATGGAGCCTGAGCAGTATCACATATCCTATGATTAAGTGCCTGGTGTAGCACAAAACTAGTCAGGAGTTTCCTGATATGTATCTGTATTTTAAAAGTCAATAAAGTTTCTACTTTTTTCAGCCTTCTATCTGGTACCTTTTGTAGTGTGGCTGCATCTTTTCTTTCTATTAAACGTATTAACCCCTAATCTGCCACACCCGACAACGCCACCACTAATAAAAGCTATTAACCCCTATTCCGCTGCTCCCTGACATCGCCGCCATTATAATAAAGTTATTAATCACTATTCTGCCGCTCCCTGACATCACCAAAACTAATAAAAGTTATTAACCCCTAAACCGCCAGCCCCCCCACATTGCACAAATCTAAATTAAACTGTTAACCCCAAAACCTAACAACCCCCTAACTTTATATTAAAATTACAATATCCCTATCTTAAAATAAATAAAAACTTACCTGTGAAATTAAAAAAACTTAAAGGGCAACTAAACCCAAATTCTTTCTTTCATGATTCAGATAGAACATACAAATTTAAACATTACAATTTACTTCTATTATTTATTTTGCTTCATTTTTTAGATATCCTTATATGAAGAAAAAGCAATGTACATGAGTGAGCCAATCACATGAGGCTTCTATGTGCTGCAACCAATCAGCAGCTCCTGAGCATATCTAGATATGCTTTTCATCAATGAATATCAAGAGAATAAAACAAATTAGATAATAGAAGTAAATTAGAAAGATGTTTAAAAATGCATTCTCTTTCTAAATCATGAAAGAAAAAATGTGGTTATCATGGCCCTTTAAGTTTAAACTAACAATTAACCTAACATAACTATTATACTAAAATTAACCCTTTGAGTGCTAAGCACTTTTTCTCACCTGGGTGCTAAGCTGTTCAAAGTTTTTTTTAATTTTTTTAAACTTTTTTTTTTTTCTTTTTCCAGATCCCCAAGACTTACACTGTTGGAAAGGTTAGACAATTACCTTTCCAATGGTCTTGGGGGTCTGTAGCTGCTTAGATGCCTGAGATACAGGCTACTAAGCAGCATGCCCCCTTTTCCTATACTTAACATTGTTAAGTTTAAATAAAGTTGCACGGTGACATCATCACGTCATTGCGCGTGACATCACAGCGCATAACGTGAAGCCCCGCGATGCCTGTCACTATACAGGCCTGATCGCCGGGGTAGGAGTGGGTGGGAGCCCCCAGATCTCCCTCAAGGTGGGAGAGTGCTAGCTGAGTGGGAAACTCTGTGACGGCTCAGAGCCGTCGTTAGCACTACCAATTACAAAAACTAAATTACACATTAAAAACAACTAACACTACTAAAAAAATTTAAGTGTAAAATTACAAAAAATAAAAAATACTAAATTGGCTGTTTTGATTTGAATTTCAAGAATAAAATCCAAAAAAAGCCAATAGGAATGCAAGGGATGGCATTTTGAAAAGGCTCCCTTGCATTGAAGATCCAGTGTACAGCGGTGACCGTATGAAGAAGACCCTCCGCGCTGGATGTCTTCAAGGATGGATCCGCTCCACACCGCCGGGATGAAGATAGGAGACGCCGCCTGGATGAAGATAGAAGATGCCATCTAGATGAAGACTTCTCGCCGCCTGGATGAAGACTTCTCGCCGCCTGGATGTGGATGGATGTCTGGACTTCAGAAACTATGAGTGGCTCTTCGGGGATTAGTGTTAGTTTTTTTTTTAACTTTTTTGGGGTGTTTTTTTTTTTAGATTAGGGTTTGGGCTTTTTTAAAAGAGCTGAATGCCCTTTTCAGGGCAATGTAAAAGAGCTGAATGCCCTTTTAAGGGCAATGCCCATACAAATGCCCTTTTCAGGGCAATGGGTAGCTTAGGTTTTTGTTAGAGTTAGGGGTTTTATTTTGGGGGTTGATTCGATGGTGGGTTTTACTGTTGGGGGGTCTTTGTGTTTTTTTCAAGGTAAAAGAGCTGATTTCTTTAGGGCAATGCCCTACAAAAGGCCCTTTTAAGGGCTATTGGTAGTTTATTATAGGTTAGGTTTTTTTTATTGGGGGGGGGGCTTTTTTATGTTTATAGGGCTATTAGATTAGGTGAAATTGTTTATATTTTTGATCATTTCATTTGTTATTTTTCATAATTTAGTGTTTGTTATTTTTCGTAATTTAGTATTTTTTATTTTACGTAATTTTAGACTTAATTTTTTTTAGTAGTGTTAGTTTTTTTTAATGTGTAATTTTTTTTTTTTAATTGGTAGTTACTTTAATTTTAGTATAATAGTTATGTTAGGTTAATTGTTAGTTTAAACTTAGTTTTTTTTAATTTCTTAGGTAAGTTTTTTTTTTAATATAGGGATATTGCAATTTTAATATAAAATTAGGGGTTTGTTAGCTTTAGGGGTTAATAGTTTATTTTAGTTTTTTGCAATGTGGGGGGCTGGCGGTTTAGGGGTTAATAGCTTTATTTAGTGGTGGTGATGTGGGAGGCCAGAGTTTTAAGGGGTTAATAACTTTTATTAGTGGCGGCGATGTCAGGAGCAGCAGATTAGGGGTTAATAACTTTATTTAAGTGTCAGTGATGTCGGGGAGCGGCGGAATAGGAGCTGATAACTTTATTATAGTGGCGGCTGTGTCGGGGCGGCAGAATAGGGGTTAATAACTTGTATTAGTGGCAGCGATGACGGGAGCGGCAGATTAGGGGTTAATAACTTTATTTAGGTGTCGGCGATGTCGGGGGCGGTAGAGTAGGGGTGTTTAGACTCCGGGTTTATGTTAGGATGTTAGGTTTAAACTTATTTTTTTTTCCCCCATAGACATCAAAGGGTTTGCGTTATGGCGAATGCCATTCCGCACTTCAGGTGTTAGTTTTTTTTTCTAACACTCTCTCCCCATTGATGTCTATGGGGAAAGTGTGCACGAGCACGTATTCTCAGCCCTTGGCTTTTGTGTGGTATGGAGCTTATCACCACCATATCACACGCACAAGGAGGCTTTTCAGAAACTTGTAATGGCAGCTCTATGGGGGTGAAATAACGCAACTTTTGTTGCATTAGTTTTGCACCCTCTATAGCGCAAAACTAACTAAATAAATATACTAAACCATCATATAACATTTTTAGGTTTGACTAATCTCAAAAATAAATTGCATACACATTTTAGTCCATTGGCCAAAAAGACTGGTCCTTAGACTGATTTGAAGCCAATTTTCTCCCTCAGGCTCTGATATTCAAAACCTCTCTGCTCAGGTGAGAGCACTGCGAGATACCTAGTCAAATTCTTAAAAGGCAGATTTTGCTTTACTTCTCCAAGGGGCTTTCCCTGCATTTATGTGTGTGAATGAGAGACAAGTCCAGTGCAATATACCATTGCATTACATGACAGTTCTGCTGCATTTACACTTTGTGCTTTCTATTTTATGTCACTTTACACTTCAGATTCGATTTTATGACATTTAAACTTTGCACTTTTTTTTGTATTTTATTTTGACTACAGCAAAATTTTACAAATTCTGATTATAGAGCAGACTTCACATAGATAGAACTCACTGAATCTTCTAAGAAAAGGGGAGGAACTGGAAATCCCAGAGATATTATAGATGCCTTCCATAGGAAGTAATGAAGCTCTCTTGGATACAAAATTTCACATGGGAGAGAGACGGTAACTAGAACCCCTGGTGCTGATATTCTGGGGCTGATTTATCAAGGGCCGAATGGCCCCTGATGCCCCTTTTTCCATGCGAGCCTTCAGGCTCGCCGGAAACAGCAGTTATGAAGCAGTGGTCTTAAGACCGCTGCTCCTTAGTAGGTCCGTTGTGTCTGAGGCTGTGGACATCAATCTGCCCGATCGTGTACAATTGGGTTGATTGACGCCCCTGCTAGTAGCGATTGGTGGCAAATCTGCAGGGGGCGGCATTGCACAAGCAGTTCATTAGAACTGCTTGTGCAATGTTAAATGCCGACAATGTTTGCCTGTCGGTCTTCAGTGATGTCTGTTGGACATGATCCGCTGAGCGGATTATGTCGGACAGACATTTGGTAAATCGTCCCCAAAGGCTCCATGTGCATCAATTCCAAATTAAAAAATTTTTTCACTACATTAACTTGTTTTTGTCTATATTTTAGTATATATTATTTACTGTTAGTTAAAATAAGCGTAGTGTTATTTTTTTTTTAGAAAACTTCCCCTGCGTACAGCTGGCGAAACAAATCAGTTGTTTAAAATGCTTAGAAATGTTCACAAGACTTGTGAGAGAGCTTCAGACATACCCTGGGAACTCCCCTGTTCAGCCCAGAGAACTTCCCTGTCCCTCCCACTTTCTGAAATTGTCAGTTTTAGTTTGCAATGCAGAAAATTCAAGGTTCAATGTAATTTGTATATATAAACAGAAATATACAAAGTATGATCCTAATTTGTTAAATTAACACAGAATTTGTAAAATCACTGCTAGAGCTAAATCTTAATGTAATAAAATTTAAAAAAGAGAGACTTCCGGTGGGCGGCTCTAGAAGATGGCTGTGAGCTCCTCTAGCTCTGAAGAAAATCTCTTCTAACATCAGCAATTTCACCACCCTTCTATGCCATCTGCATCTCCCTTGACAGACAAGCTGTCCGGGAAACCTTGGCAGATAGAAGCATTCCACCCACTTCTTCCCCGGAAGGCATTATACCAAGTTATAATCCATAAAGGATTATTCAGCAATGGAACCGGAAAGGGACGTTGCTGCACAGATAATCACAGCATCTCTGCCTATTTTTGAGTGTTTACTCCTAAGCTGCAAGAATTTACATGAAGCGGTTCAAGAAACTAAAAGATCATGTCCCACAGAATTAGAAAAGGCATCGACACTGGTAACTACTCAAAACCCGCTCGAAGAGATAATATTATGGAAGCTTGCTCACACTTACCCATGCAGACAGCAGATTGGCTTTCCATACCACCGGGGCTCTGGATTAACAAGTCTGCGATGGGACTCTCTATGATGCCGCACATATACATAAGGGGAAAACTGGCAGATCTGAACATTATTTGGCGCACCTCGGATCACTTGAAGAAGCAAGATGGCCGCCATGGTCTAAAATCAATGAGCGACATTGTTTTGCTGAGGAGCGGAGTGGGATGACATCATACACCAAGACAATGTTGTGGCAAACCTCGCCACTTATGAACTATGCGGGAATTGTTATTTAGGCTAACGGTTAAAATGTATGTTAAACTGTATGTTACTGTAATATGTATGTTAAACTGTATGTTACTGTAATACAATTATATGTTTGATGATGTCATTGTATCAGTTCGGAAACCCCTTGTAGGGGAGACTGTTTTAAAAGTTGGTTGTTTTTGCCGTTGAAAAATAAGTCGTTGTTAACTCCCAGGCTATGTGTCGTCTAGTTCTTGGTGGAAAGGAGTTATTATTACAATTACCAAGAGTAGTTACTTGCTTGTCTCTGCTTACCAAAAAGATATTACAGATCCTACTGCCTCTCCGCTACAATTGACAAGAGTAGTTACTTGCTTGTCTCTGCTTACCCAAAAGATATTACAGATCCTACTGCCTCTCCGCTACAATTACCAAGAATAGTTACTTGTTTGTCTCTGCCTACCCAAAAGATATTACAGATCCTACTGCTTCTCCGCTACAATTGGTGGCAAGCGACGGGATTCAAACCCACAGCAAGTCATAGGACTTGTGATGTATATGAACGGACGGTGAATGGGGACAGATTATACCAGACTAAAGCGAACTGCATTGAAGGAATTACTGGAGGCGAGAGGAATTATTACCAGCAATAAAACCAAAGCAAGGCTGATTGCGGAGCTCATGGAAGGAGACCGGGTAGCAGGTACGGCTGTACCCATAGCGAACAACGAAAACCAAATTCCAAAAAGAGATGCGGACCCGGTTGGGTTTTTTTCTGCTACCCCATTCGGAGGAGCTCCTGACACGGACATCAGCAGACATACAGGAGTACTTGATGGTGACCCGACAAACCACCCCGAGACCCGGAGAGGGGCTACCAGTACACTCCAGTACTGGTACAGGGAAAGCTAAGATTCCCTACCACTCATTCAAGGATCATACCGACACGGAGGATATCTATGGGTATCTACAGGACTTTGAGTGATTATGCCAACTGCATAATATTAGTACCACTGACCAAGTACCCCTACTGGCTGGCAAGTTATCCGGGCGGGCCGCTGAAGCCTACCGCACCATACCAGATGAGGACAGCAGGGACTACCAGAAGGTAAAACAGGCCATCCTGACTAGGTATGCTATTACCCCGGAGGCATACCAACAGCGGTTCTGAGACCTGAAGAAGCTGGAGAAAGATACCCACACTGAGTGGGCGCATCGGCTAACCAGGGCCGCTAAAAGCTGGTTGCAGTCAGCCCAAGTCACCCAGTTGGAAGACCTTTTGCAACTCCTGTTGATGGAGCAATTCTTCCAAGGGGTGTCCACCGAATTGCAAAACTGGCTGAGAGATCGAAAACCGTGCCCGGTACATACCGCAGCGACCTTGGCCGACGAATACCAAGACGCCTGGAGAGCTCAACGAACACAGCAATGCTCCAGTATTTGGGTCACCCCAACCCCCACTGCAGTTCCCACACCTCTGCTACCCCGTCCTGGAAGGGGAATCCACCCACCCCCTCCCCGATACCAGACTCGATCAGCTATCCGTTGCCATCTTTGTAACCAACAAGGGCACATTCAGATAGACTGTCCCAGAAACAAGAACCGATCCACCTGGAACAACCAGAACAACTTGTCAAATAACCGGACAGCTGTGCACTGCTACCAGAACGAGCCCCAACTACAGACCCAACCCGCAGTCTTCCACGAGGAACCCTTGGGCATCTTACATGAGGTAAACCCAGTACAGGCCACTTCGGACAACCTACAAAGTCACCGCCAGGTGGTCTTTATGGAGGGCCGACGTGTCCAAGGGCTGCGTGACTCTGGGGCCACCATAACCTTGCTCCGGCAAGATTTAGTTTCCACCAATCAACTCACCGGAGACTGTGTAGCTGTCCGGGTGGCCGGGGGAGCCATTTACAAGACTCCCACGGCCAAAGTACACTTGGATTGGGGAGCAGGGTTGGGGAATGTAGAAGTGGGTCTTATGCAAAATTTGCCCGCAGACGTTATTTTGGGCAACGACTTAGGGGAGCTGACTTCAGCATTTGCACCCCGAACCTCCCCACAAGCAGCACTGCCCGTGGTTACCCGACAACAGGCCCGCACCAACGCACTGGCTGATCACTCTGAGGCTCAGGTAAGCAATCACCCCCCTAATGTCTCTTGGGCCCCTCCACTAGAGTTTGGTAGCGAAGTGGCCACTGAGCCCTCGTTGCAAGTATATAGGGATAAGGTAGATCAGAATCAGGCGGGGTTGGAAGGAGAGAGGTACGGTTAGAACAAAGGGTTACTGTACAGGTATGCAGAGAAGATAGTGGCCGGATCTATTCCCCTGTCCGTTCAGCAGTTAATAGTACCTCAGAGGTATAGACGAGAACTGCTACGGGTTGCCCACGATATTCCGCTGTCAGGCCACCTAGGAGTTAGTCGGACGAAGCACCGCCTAACTCAGAATTTCTTTTGGCCAGGGATCACCAAAGATATTAGGCAGTATTGCCAGACGTGTTAGACCTGCCAATGAGTAGGGAAAAGAGGAAGCTACACTCCCTCCCCATAATAGAGGAGCCTTTTAGTTGAGTGGCGGTGGACCTCATTGGCCCCCTAGCCAAGCCTAGCCCCTCGGGAAAGAGGTATATACTCACAGTCGTGGATTATGCCACCCGATATCCCGAGGCGGTGGCTCTGGTTAATATTCATGCCGAGACCGTGGAGGATGCCCTCATCAAAATCTTCTCCCGCATGGGATTTCCCCGGGAGATTATTTCGGACCGGGGCACCCAGTTTACGGCCGAGATTATCCACCAGTTGTGGAGGGCATGTGGGGTGAAACCCATTGTAAATTCCGCTTATCACCCCCAGTCTAATGGGCTCTGTGAACGGTTTAACGGAACACTGAAACAGATGCTCCGCATGTTCATGGATACCCAGAAGAACTGGGAGCAGTTTCTACCCCATTTGTTTTTCCCCTACCGGGAGGTACCTCAGGAGTCCACTGGGTTCTCTCCCTTTGAATTATTATCCCGTAGACTTAATCCGAGAGCATTGGGAGGGGGAAGTCACTAGTGATGGTACTCCTATCGTACCATACGTGCTGGAGTTTAGGGAGCGCCTGGAGGCCCTGACTCGGACCGTCCGCTCCAACCTCCAGGCGGCTCAAACCCGTCAGCGCCGTTGGTATGATAGGGGCACCAGGGACCGCAGTTTTCAGACTGGGCAGAAGGTGCTAATCTTAAAACCGGTCAAAAATGATAAACTGCAGGTCTCCTGGCAGGGCCCATACAAGGTGGTGGAACAAATCTGTGACACCACCTATGGGATCGGCCCATGTACTGGAGCAGGCGGTAAACGCATGCTCCATGTAAATAGGTTGAAGCCGCAGAGGAGGTGAATGCTATTTGCGCCCCTGCCGCGGACAACGCAGACAGTTTACCTCTTCCCGACCTCCTAGGAATGAAGAACCGGAACGAGGGTCTGGGAGAGGTACAATTGGGTGAGCGGTTAAGTCTTCAGGAACAAGCTCAAATAGCGGAGCTACTGCAGGAAAAGAGAGACACGTTCTCCAACGTGCCTGGATATACCCGACTGGCCACCCATAGGGTAGAAACCCCAGGTCACCTCCCCATGCGTCAACCTCCTTACCGCATACCAGAATCGGTGAGAGAACATATGCGGAAGGAGATTGACGAGATGCTACAGTTAGGAGTGATTGAGCACTCGGACCGCCCCTGGGCCTCGCCGGTAGTTCTAGTGCCGAAGCAGGACGGCATGACCCGCTTCTGCGTAGACTACCGGAAACTCAATGATAAAACCGTCTCTGATGCCTACCCTATGCCCCGGATAGATGAGCTCCTGGATAAAATGGCTCGAGGCCAGTACCTCACCACCATAGATTTGTGTAAGGGGTACTGGCAGATACCACTAGCCGAGGACGCCATCCCCAAGTCAGCGTTCGTCACCCTGTTTGGCCTGTACTAATTCAAGGTCATGCCATTCGGGATGAAGAACGCTCCGGCTACTTTCCAGCGGATGGTAGATCAGCTACTGGATGGGTCCCAAGAGTACGCATGCGCCTATTTAGATTACATAGCTATATTTAGAAGCTCCTGTGAGGAGCATTTGAACCATATGGGGCAATCCTAGATCGCATTAGGGAGGCAGGATTAACCCTTAAGCCTAGCAAATGCCCTATAGGGATGGTGGAGGTCCAGTACCTAGGGCACCGAGTAGGTAGCGGGCAGCAGAAGCCCGAACTGGCCAAGGTAGAGGCCGTAGCCAAGTGGCCCACTCCCCATACCAAGACCCAAGTGCTAGCCTTTCTAGGTACCGCAGGCTATTATAGGAAATTCATACCTAATTAGAGTACCCTAGCCAAACCCCTCACCGACCTCACCCGTAAAAACCTTCCTAAGATTGTTACCTGGAGCCCAGAGTGTGAACAAGCATTCCAAGAACTGAAAAATGCTCTTGTAAATGCCCCTATCCTTGCTTCCCCGGATCCAACTAAATGCTTTCTCGTCCATACAGACGCTTCTATGTTTGGATTGGGAGCCATGCTGAGCCAAGTCGGGGCTGATGGTGGCGACCATCCTGTGGCCTACCTAAGCAGGAAACTGTTACCCCGAGAAGTTAGCTACGCCACCATCGAAAAGGAATGCCTGGCTGTGGTGTGGGCCCTCAAGAAACTTCAGCCGTATCTATATGGACAACAATTCTCCCTGCTCACAGATCACAACCCGTTGGTGTGGCTGAACAGGGTATCCGGAGACAATGCACGGCTGTTGCGCTGAAGTTTGGCGCTGCAGCCGTTTGACTTAACAATCCATTACCGCCCTGGGAAGCAAAACGGCAACGCTGACGGGTTGTCCAGACAAACCGAACTTGAACCTTGATCTGTGAACACTCCTCCGGACCTCCCCAAGCCAATCCGTTTGGATCAGACTGGGTATGCCGGCTTGGTTCTGGGGGAGCATTGTGGCAAACCTCGCCACTTATGAACTATGCAGGAATTGTTATTTAGGCTAATGGTTAAAATGTATGTTAAACTGGATGTTACTGTAATATGTATGTTAAACTGTATGTTACTGTAATACAATTATATGTTTGATGATGTCATTGCATCAGTTCGGAAACCCCTTGTAGGGGAGACTGTTTTAAAAGTTGGTTGTTTTTGCCGTTGAAAAAGAAGTCGTTGTTAACTCCCAGGCTATGTGTCGTCTAGTTCTTGGTGGAAAGGGGTTATTATTACAATTACCAAGAGTAGTTACTTGCTTGTCTCTGCTTACCAAAAAGATATTACAGATCCTACTGCCTCTCCGCTACAATTGCCAAGAGTAGTTACTTGCTTGTCTCTGCCTACCCAAAAGATATTACAGATCCTACTGCCTCTCCGCTACAATTACCAAGAATAGTTACTTGCTTGTCTCTGCCTACCCAAAAGATATTACAGATCCTACTGCCTCTCCGCTACAAATGTAAGCTAGCTCGGAAGCGATTGCCCCTACTTGTGGGTTACAGATTTCCAAACCTTACATTCTAAGAATTGAGAAGCTTCCAACGAGACTGGCTATTAAGCGTTTTGTTTAACGGGTTACGTTAGTGTGTCTTATCCATTTTTTTTTCCCACATGTTCTCGAACTGCAATATCTAGGCGACTTCAATAGCTGCAGATATTGAGCCAACACTTAACACTGGATCTACACTATTTTGGACGGCCGCTCCAGGACTAAGACTTAATGAAAAATTGTCATCTTCTAATTATATCAAGGTCAATTTTATTGTATAATTTATCTTTGCCCCACACCTAATGTCATACTGCTTTCTATTTGATTGTGGCTTATTGTATGCTCAAAATTTTCAGCTGCGTTTATCCATTGGAAAGTATATTATCTTACTATACTGCATGATGTTGAAATCATTTGGGAGTAGCTGCCAGACTTATCTGCTGTTATACATTTCATCCTTTTCTAGTAGTAGATGCCCCACTTCTCTCACCTTGTATAATGGTTTAATCTACTAGATTTGTCAGGCAATGAGACACTACTCATTAGTAACACTATATTTTAGCAACTAACAATATGACCAATGTGCTTTTGTTAGACATAGCTCTTAGAATGCCTTTGCACACTCTTAAACTGTCTCTGCAAACTGTTGTCCCAACACTTATTCATATACTTTCAGCACTCTAAACGGACTGTGCATTCACATATACCACTTATATATATTAGGTAACCGCAAACATCTCCTATTAGGGCAGTCATACCTGTGACCCCGGATCAACTGTTCAGTCAGTCACTAGACCAAGATTTATTAGAGGAATATTACTGGGCAATATAACCTAGCAGCTAATAGGATGGCCCCCCTCCCTCCTAGTGTTGTTCCCCCTAGATATACCTTGGTAGGTTATGCAGGCTTGTTTTTCTTGGAAGGTTGAGGAGAATTTAACCACAGATTGCAGGCAAGGTAAATACACCCTCTGTCATGATTCAAGTAGAATGGAAATGCCATGCTAATCCCAATGGGCTCTTTACCCCACAACATACCAATGAGTTAATGTTGGTTGTCATTATTGAGAACATTACTATCATACTGCGTTGATGAATGGGTCATCTAAAGCAATTTTATTTTATTTTAGGTTGAGTTTAGTTAAGTTAGAGTAGTTTAGTAATTAAAAAAAAACAACAACATTGTGGTACAGATAAATAGAACATTTCCACTCCGTTGAAAATTGAATGTTCTCAACTATAACTACATCTGGTTTCCTCATATATATGCAAATGAATGTTGTCTCGTATCATGGATATGTACTTTCTTACTCTTAAAGTCACCTTCTTGACACACCCTGCGAGGTGTGATGCTGATATGCTATTTATGAATGTACCCATTGTTGGATATAAATTAAATTTAAAAAAAAAAATATAAAAAAGAAAGTGCAAAGCTTAAATGTAATAAAATTGAAAGTACCTAATCTTAAAGCGACAGTCAAGTCCAAAATAAACTTTCATGATTTAGCTAGGACATGCAATTCAAAACAACTTTCCAATTTACTTTTATCACCAATTTGTTCTCTTGGTATTCTTAGTTGAAAGCTAAACCTAGGTAGGCTCATATGCTAATTTCTTAGACCTTGAAGGCCGCCTCTAAATGCATTTTGAGAGTTTTTCACCACTAGAGGGCTTTACCTAGGAGTCAGCACTGATTGGCTAAAATGCAAGTCTGTCAAAAGAACTGAAATAAGAGGGCAGTTTGCAGAGTCATAGATACAAGGTAATTACAGAGGTAAAACGTGTATTATTATAACTGTATTGGTTATGCAAAACTGGGGAATGGGTAATAAAGGGATTATTTATCTTGTTAAACAACAAAAATTCTGGCGTTGACTGTCCCTTTTAAGTGTAAAGTAAACTGAAATACAAAGCACAAAGTGTAAGTGTAACAAAACTCTCTTATCATGCAGTGCTATATTGCACTGGGCTTGTTTATCCTTCATATATAGAAATGAGAGAGATCTTGCAGTGCTGTAGAGTTCCACCCTTTTTCTTTTGAATATTCAGTGAGTTCAGCCCCTGAAAAGTGTAAACTGCAATTTCTCTCCAAGTTGGAGAACCTTTGAATATCAGGGCCTCAGAGAACTGTTACTGAGAGACAGAGGGGAGAATGGAGTATGGGGCAGTGACATAATTAATTTTAGTTTGAAAATAGTCACAAGCCTGCCACAGGTGTCGCGGGGTCTCATCCCATAGCCTCTTCCTGTTGGATTGTCAATATACCCCACACTTAAATCCTCTACTGTAATGTGTTCAGCACTGAATAGGTATAGTGGAGTGGGTGCTTGTCAGGCATAGCCCACAGGCTATTAGCAGGTACATTTGACATGCAACATCATATCCATGGGACTTTACTTATTTCAGACATTGCCGCATTCACATTAGAGTTTAACTGTTTTACTATATATGGGCAAAATTACAATTTTTGCGGTAACGGCTATACCGCTGAAAACTTGGCCAATTTTTTTTAGATGAGGGCTTTTTCATTTTTTAATGGGCATTAAAGAGCTGATTACTCTTTTAAGAGCAATGTCCAAACAAATGCCCCTTTAGGGGCAATGGGTAGATTAGGTTTTTTTTAGACTTAGGTTTTTTGGGGGGGGGGAGGTTGGTTGGGTGGGGGGTTTTACTGTTAGGGGGTACTTTGTAATATTTTTAATGTAAAAGAGCTGTTTAACTTAGGGCAATGCCCTACAAAAGGCCCTTTTATGTGCTTTTGGTAGTTTATTGTTAGATTAGGGGGTGTTTTTATTTTGGGGTGGCTTTTTAAGGTTTAATATTTATTATTTTGGATAATTTCGTTTATTATTTTTTGTAATGTTAGATTTTTTTTTTATTTTTTGTAATTTTAGTGTGTTTTTTTTTTGTAATGTTAGATTTGTTTTATTTTTTCCTAGTGTTAGGATTTTTTAATTTTGTATCTTCGTTTATTTTAGTTTTTTAAAAATAGTAATGTTAGGTTAATTTATACTTTAAACTTAGTTTTTTTCTATTTCACATGTAAGTTTTTATTTATTTTAAGGTAGTTAGTATATTGTAAATTTAATTTAAAGTTAGGGGGGTGTTAGGTTTAGGGGTTAATAGTGTGTCGCAATGTGAGGGCCGGCGGTTTAGGGGTTAATAGGTTTAGTTTATAAGTTGCAATGTGGGGGGCCGGCGGTTTAGGGGTTAATAACTTTATTTAGTGTCGGCAATGTCGGGGGAGGCACTTTAGCAGTTAATAACTTTATTTTGTGTCTGCGATGTTGGGGGGCGACGGTTTAGGGGTTAATAGCTTTATTTAGTGTCAGCGATATCGGGGGCGGTGGATTAGGGATATTTAGAATAGGGGTTTATATTAGGATGTTAGGTTTTTACATAACTTTCTTGTCCCCATAGACATCAATGGGGATTGCGTTATAGCGATCACCATTCCGCAACCGCAGGTGTTAGTTTCTCTCCATTGATGTCTATGGGGGAAAATGTCCACGAGCATGACAAGTCAGGCCTTGGCTTTTGTGCCATATGGAGCTTATCGCACCATAACGCACAACACAAGAAAGTTTTTCTGTAACTTGTAATGACTGCGCTATGGAGAGTGCGATACCGCTCATTTTTTTGCGTTCGTTACGCACCGGGTTTAGCGCACAACTTGTAATCTTGGTGTGTGTGTGCTAGGAGACTTGTGGGAGAGAGTAAGGTATTCATTTTATTTTTTTTACTATCAGGGACAAATTTATTTTATTCTTTCTTTAGCTCACTAACTGTAATTTATTAGCACCCCTCTGTAATGTATTTTACTTAATTTTCAGTGCGCTCTCTAGGTGCACCCCTTTTATCTCACATATGTTATTTAGTCGGAATTTCGTATTATATATATTTATGGAAACAATTCGAACTATTCTTCCCCTTGTCCAATATTCACAAGGACCATCATAAGTTCCTTTGTTTTGCCTTCCAGGACAAAAAAAATCAATTTGTTGCTCGTCTATTTGATCTGGCTACTGCTGCCAGAATTTTTACGAGAGCTCTGGGAATGCCTTTGTCTGTAATTTGAGCCAAAGGTATTTTGGTGACTCCTTATATGGATGATATTTTGGTACAGGCTCCATCTTTACCTTTAGCAGTATCTCATACCAGCAAACTTTTGTTGTTTCTTCGCAAATTATAGCTGGAGAATCAACTTTCCAAAGAGCTCTCTATCTGCTCAAACCAGAGTCTCAATTTTAGGATTCATTATAGTCTCAATGACAATGAGACTTTACTTTAAGTTCTAGGTCTGATGATTGGTGCCGCAGATGCAATTCCATTTGCTCAGTTTCACATGAGACCTCTTCACTACACACAGCTTTCTCAAAGGATCATTTTGGATCTAGCTACAAAGAATTCTCTATTCTGGTGGATAGAGAACCAGTCCATTCTGAAGAATCTTTTGTCCGTCCAACCTTGACAATAATTACGACAGATTCAAGTCTCTCGGGTTGGGGTGCATTATGGGGGTAGAGGAGAGCACACAGCGTTTAGACTCCTCAGGAGGCGAGGTTACCAATAAACATCTTAGAACTCTGTGCTGTCTTTAGAACAAACTTGTTAATGGAAGTAAATTGATTAAATTTGCATACTGATTTTCATGTCCCTTTAAATTTAGAAAGGACTAGTCAAATTGCCTTTCCTACAGTTTGGTGGCTGCAGCATAACCCAAAAAAATCAGAGAAATCAACCATTAAAACAAAGTATTTTAAGATGTTATACACAAAATACACCACAAGATGGTAGCAAAATACAGCAACAAATGAAATTACCAAATCTGCAAATATTTTAAACCAAGCAGAAATAGTATTAATATGAATAAGAAAAATCCTAAATGTGAAAAAAAGAAGCAGAGAACAACTGGGTTTGGGTCTTTTTTATTTTTTAAACCGACTTTATTGGAATAATATCATATTTACAATGTGGGAGACGCAGCTCTCTTTGTGCAACATATAATAGTCAATAGATTTTGAACATATGAATTCAGAAGAAAGAAGATAAGAGATATAAAATAAAAAAAAGAAAAACCTTTTCCTATATTTGACACTTCAGGTCATTAGTTATATTCATTTTTTTTTAACATTAGTTATATTCATGCTGATTCGTAACATCAAAAAGGTAACGAAAGAAAAAAAGAAAGAGAAAAGAAAAAAAGAAAAGTGCTGCATTGCTTATTAAAAATGATTGGATGGATTGAGTATGAGATTGTGAAAGTTGACTCAACATCATTCAATTGTTAAGGATAGCTACCCATATTCCTTAGTGTGTTTGGTTGATTAGCACTTGTGTGATTTGGTTTGGCATTTTATTATGTAAATTTCAATACTGGGTTTGGGTCTTTTTAAACGCTGCTCTTCCCTAACACACTGCATGCAAGCACAGCCACAAATTGACTACACTGCCCAGGATCTCTTTATTTAACAGCAGAAGGTTAACATTTGGAGAGAGTGCTTGAACATTTTGTCCTTTAATTGATCTAGTAATTTTTGTTAAAAAAATATTAGAATTAAAAAGCTTTAACGTACTCAATCTCTAGAGCTATCTGGTCTCTTAATAGATCATTTAATAGTTTTACATTTAATATTAACATTGCATAAAGAAGAGTTAATCCATCAAAGACAGAGGTTGAATGTGTTATCAGACAACATACTAATGGCCCTGATTTTCAAATATTCCCCAGCTTGGAGAGAAATTGTAGTTCAATCTTCACAAAGGCTGAACTCACTGAATTTTCAAAAGAAAAAGGATGGAACTCTCCAGTACTGCAAGATCTCTCTCATTTATGAATGTGAGACAAGTCCAGTGCATAGCACTGCATGATATCAGAGTTTTGTTACTCTTACACTTTGTGAAGTGTATTTTATATTACTATACATTTCAGATTGGGTCTTTTCAGTATTATTGCATTTAAGCTTTGCACTTTCTCATTTGTATTTTAATACATTTAAATTTTAATCTAGCAGTGATATTACACATTCTAATTATGATTTGAAAGTTTCTATTACTTTAAAAAATTAGGATCATACTTTGTATATTTCTGTGTATCTTTTACAAATTACATTGCACTTTGTAATTTCTCCATAGTAAACTGACAGTTTCAGAAAGTGTGAGGGACAGGGTTCCCTGGGCTGAACAGTGGAGTTCCCAGGGTATGTCTCTCTCACAAGTCTTGTGACATTTTCTAAGCATTTTAAACAAGTTGGTCTCACTGATTTGTCTCCCCATCTGTATGAAGGCGATGCTTTCTCAAAGTTCACAAAACACTTATTTTATCTAACAGAAAAGTAATATATACTAAAATATAGACAATAGCAAGTTAATTTGTAGTGAAAACATTTCAGTTTAATTTTGAATTAATGCAAATGGGGCCTTTATATCAGCCCCAGGGGTTCTCCAGTTACCTTCTCTCTCCCATGTGAAATATTGTATTCCAGAGAGCGTTATTGCTTTGTAGGGAAAGCATCTCTCATCTCTCTGGGAATTGAAGGTTCCTCCCCTTGTCTTAGAAAATTCAGTGAGTTCTAACCCTGTGAAGTCAGCACTACAATCTCTCTCCCAACTAGAGAATGTTTGATTATCTGACTCATAGAAAGTAATGACACTCTCTGGGAAACTGAAACTGACAGTTTTTCAGTTTTAATTTAAATAAAATGAATGCAAAGTGTCTTCACAGAAACTGTGAAGGCATAATCAGAATTTGTAAAATCACAATCCTAAATAAAATGCTGTATACAAAATAAAATACAAAATAGAAAGTGCAAAGTTTAAATGTAAATGTGTCAAACCTACAGAGACTCAAGATGTGGGGTGATGATATAACTGATTATTTCCTGCCTGGTCTAGAATCCTATTTTAAATCTGTTCTTCATTTATACCATATATCAGTCATATAAAATATGGGCTAATTTAATTTTTTGTAATTTTTTTTAACTAAACTGTACTGTCAATTATCTGAGTATACTTGACTTGTTTTGGTTTATTGTTATTTGCAACGTCACTGAATTTTACGTTAATTGCTTCCAGCATCACATTGTACTAGAAACCCTATGTACGTTTACAAATGTGTTTTTCCTTTTCTTTTCTTCGTATTTTTGCTGAAACTGACAAATAAAAATCGTGGCCGGACTTTTAGCCGACGGACATTTGGCAGACGGACATTTGGCCGAAACACAAGTGGCTGTCAGATAACAGTCCGGCCACGAGATAGATAGATTTGATAGATAGATAGATACATAGATTAGATAGATAGATCAATAGATGCGATAGATACATTTGATAGATACGATAGATAGATTTGATAGATAAATAGATAGATTTGATAGATAGATAATTTCCCAGACAGAGAATTACAAGACGTGCGGGCTGTGACCCATGGTAAGGTTCCCAGAGGCAGTTGCGGCGCCCGAGGCTCTGATTAGAACAGAGCACTCTGGAACGTATCTGCCCTCGGCCGAAATCGGAACATTCTTCGGCATTCTGTCCGTCGGCCAAATGTCGGTCTGACAGAAGGCTGTCTGCCAAATGTCCGTCTGCCATAAAAATGTATATATAATTTTTTTTTATCTGAACTGTAAATTGATATAGAATAGGAAACACAAAGTGTAAATGCAGCAGAACTGTCATGATGTCATGCAGTGCTATATTGCACTGGGCTTGTCTCTCCTTCACATACAGAATATTTCACCTAAGCAGAGAGGTTTTGAATATCAGGGCTATGGAATGTAAATGAGGTTTACTGCACATTTGTTTGCCTTTAACCCATATACAAAAATAAGCTGTAAACTTTATTTTTCTTGTAAATTTAGGACATTACATTCAGAGCTCTTATACATGATTATTATAGTAAAACATGTCCTGGGTGGGAGTGAAACCTATGAGTGGCAAAGTACTCATCTAATCTTCTGCACACCTAATAAACACTTTTTGAACTTTTCCATTTTATAGACATCAGTAAAATGTGTTAACAAACAAGCCTTCTACACAAATGACCTTCAACAGAAAGTGTGTGTTTAAAATATATCTGTATCTCTCAATCTTTGATTTATGTTTATATCTTTCATTGTTGACCCCAGCCTTGCCACTGCTCACTAAACTTACTCACTAGCATCTGCCTACAACACAGCTGCATATGCAATCCTAAACAACTGTAAATTTTGTCCAGCCTTGGCATTTACTTCTAACCAGATACCTCCAGCAACCTATAGCACTGGTGCCATGTTCAGCACTCAGCGTAATTTTTAATAGTATTTGGGTGACATGCATTTTGGTGCCACACTTATTGTATGTATATATTACTTACCTAAACAAAATAATATCAAAGGCAATTAGGACATCGCTGTTACAGATAGGCTTGAATTGCGCTAGATTATTACTAGCCCATATCTGGAAATCAACCCAACTACCAACACGAGAATTATGGATAGGGGCTACAAAAACCAGATAGCCTCTTACTCCTAGAAGAATTTGGATTTTATAGGTGAAACAAACTCACCCAATTTGCTGATATTAAATTGTATTGGGAGTCACTACCCCAGCCCATTAATATCTTAACTATCAAAACTATTTGAATACCCCCCTCTCATCCATATCATATTGTGTTGTATTGCATCGCAAATCTAACCCCCTCCTCTCCATAAAGAATACCGGTATCACAAAAATCCCTATAAAACCTTTACATACAAATTAATTCAAATGAAAAATACCTATAAAATATTGTACATGCTATAAATACAAAAACAAGAAAACCTAATAACGTTTAAAGAGAAATAAAAGAAAAACAAGATAATCTCATCAGATTTGAAATTGTGAGACATGACTGAGAGACAAGATACTTTACAGGGGCAATACACATGACTGAGAGACAAGATACTTTACAGGGGCAATACACATGACTGAGAGACAAGATACTTTACAGGGGCAATACACATGACTGAGAGACAAGATACTTTACAGGGGCAATACACATGACTGAGAGACAAGATACTTTACAGGGGCAATACACATGACTGAGAGACAAGATACTTTACAGGGGCAATACACATGACTGAGAGACAAGATACTTTACAGGGGCAATACACATGACTGAGAGACAAGATACTTTACAGGGGCAATACACATGACTGAGAGACAAGATACTTTACAGGGGCAATACACATGACTGAGAGACAAGATACTTTACAGGGGCAATACACATGACTGAGAGACAAGATACTTTACAGGGGCAATACACATGACTGAGAGACAAGATACTTTACAGGGGCAATGCACATGACTGAGAGACAAGATACTTTACAGGGGCAATACACATGACTGAGAGACAAGATACTTTACAGGGGCAATACACATGACTGAGAGACAAGATACTTTACAGGGGCAATACACAAGACTGAGAGACAAGATACTTTACAGGGGCAATACACATGACTGAGAGACAAGATACTTTACAGGGGCAATACACATGACTGAGAGACAAGATACTTTACAGGGGCAATACACATGACTGAGAGACAAGATACTTTACAGGGGCAATACACATGACTGAGAGACAAGATACTTTACAGGGGCAATACACATGACTGAGAGACAAGATACTTTACAGGGGCAATACACATGACTGAGAGACAAGATACTTTACAGGGGCAATACACATGACTGAGAGACAAGATACTTTACAGGGGCAATACACATGACTGAGAGACAAGATACTTTACAGGGGCAATACACATGACTGAGAGACAAGATACTTTACAGGGGCAATACACATGACTGAGAGACAAGATACTTTACAGGGGCAATACACATGACTGAGAGACAAGATACTTTACAGGGGCAATGCACATGACTGAGAGACAAGATACTTTACAGGGGCAATGCACATGACTGAGAGACAAGATACTTTACAGGGGCAATGCACATGACTGAGAGACAAGATACTTTACAGGGGCAATACACATGACTGAGAGACAAGATACTTTACAGGGGCAATACACATGACTGAGAGACAAGATACTTTACAGGGGCAATACACATGACTGAGAGACAAGATACTTTACAGGGGCAATACACATGACTGAGAGACAAGATACTTTACAGGGGCAATACACATGACTGAGAGACAAGATACTTTACAGGGGCAATACACATGACTGAGAGACAAGATACTTTACAGGGGCAATACACATGACTGAGAGACAAGATACTTTACAGGGGCAATACACATGACTGAGAGACAAGATACTTTACAGGGGCAATACACATGACTGAGAGACAAGATACTTTACAGGGGCAATACACATGACTGAGAGACAAGATACTTTACAGGGGCAATACACATGACTGAGAGACAAGATACTTTACAGGGGCAATACACATGACTGAGAGACAAGATACTTTACAGGGGCAATACACATGACTGAGAGACAAGATACTTTACAGGGGCAATACACATGACTGAGAGACAAGATACTTTGCAGGGGCAATACACATGACTGAGAGACAAGATACTTTGCAGGGGCAATACACATGACTGAGAGACAAGATACTTTACAGGGGCAATACACATGACTGAGAGACAAGATACTTTACAGGGGCAATACACATGACTGAGAGACAAGATACTTTACAGGGGCAATACACATGACTGAGAGACAAGATACTTTACAGGGGCAATACACATGACTGAGAGACAAGATACTTTACAGGGGCAATACACATGACTGAGAGACAAGATACTTTACAGGGGCAATACACATGACTGAGAGACAAGATACTTTGCAGGGGCAATACAGTCTTTAAGAAACCAGTGTGCTGTGTATGTGTAGGTGAAAAAGCAAGACGCCTCAAGAAGGCACCAAAAATACTTTACCATAATAAAAAAAGATGCTAACATTTTATAATTACAAATATTTATACAAAACATTTTGCAAGCATTTTTCCTAAGTGTTGAGGTTCTAATTGTTGTATTTCCACATTGTTAGTGGATCACAATTGATGTGTGAGATATCATGATGTATAATACTAATTATGCTGTAGTAAATATAGGTAAAGCAATGCTCAATAAATTTCAAACATGATTTGGGCTTTACAATGAGGCCCCTTGACAACCTCAGGCCTAGACCTACAGTCAACATTGTGCACTACTTCCCTCTTTCTCTTCAGCAACCCTATAACGCTTGCATCGTAGCCTGTTATCCTTGTCTAGTCTTACTTATTGTGTCCACTGTCTGACACTGCTGTATCTGCTAGCAAATGACATTAAAGGCACATTAAAAAGTAAATAAATAAGTGGAGGGGGAATGGACATATAGCCCCCTGTATGCAATGCGTTTCTCATCTTCTAAAATTGCCGTTTCATCAGGCATAAAGCACCTTACAACATCCTGAACTATTTAAAAGAAACTAAAACCAATCCCATATACATATACCTACTATACTTATACTGTTTTCATATACAGGGGTCATTATATATAAACAGAAATATTACCCTATTATCACATCAATATCTGTTTAACATGTTGTTTTGTTTATTGTGAATTTAATATGACATATATAAAGATGTATGAACTTATTAGGAACACAGATGTTTTAACCACGCCCCAAAAGGGGTGGAATCTAATGTGATTGGTTTTAGTTTATTTTAAATAGTTCAGGATGTTGTAAGGTGCTTTATGCCTGATGAAACGGCAATTTTAGAACCCGAGAAACGTGTTGCATACAGGGGGCTATATGTCTATGTCCCCTCCACTTATTGCTTGATGTTTTTAATGTGATTGTTAAATAAACCATTTTTAACAAAAGCTAAGTGCAAGCACCTTATTATCTGTTGGAACTGCATCCTGGGGCCTACTGTTCTTGGAACTCGCATCCTGTTTTCCAGTCTGAAGCCAAGACAACGGTTAGCTGATACACCCTGAGTTATCAGCCTGTGACTACCAGCACATTGCTACATGTGAGTACCCATTTGGCATCTATGGATGTTTTCTTGCTGGTGGCATTTGTGATCTACACACAAGGCGCCCCTCTGTTTTGTGTTTATTAGTGCCTGATCTGGATTGACCAGAGAGGAGGAGAGCAGCCGTCCATCCTATTCCTTCTGTTTGGATATCACACACGTTTGTGGACAGTGCATAGCACTACCCCACCTTTTTGGGACTTTTTATAACTCTACTATTATTATCAGTTTTGTATCTGATTGCATTATATGTGATATTATGATGCTATATACCTAGTTGTTATACCTTTATTACAGCATGTTTATTGTACGCGCTTCAGCCCACTGTTCTGGTTTTTGTCAGAGAGCGCCCCCTTTCATTTCTGGTTATATTTGTCAAAGACTAATCTGGCCTTTCTATTCTTGAGTCTTATGAATGGTTTGTACCTTGTGGTGAACCCTCTGTATTTGCTCTCATGAAGTCTTTTCTTTATGGTAGACTTGGATAATGATATGCCTACCTCCTGGAGAGTGTTCTTCACTTGGAAGGATGTTGTGAAGGGTTTTTTATTTACCATGGAAAGGATCCTACGATCATCCACCACTGTCGTTTTCCGTGGACGTCCAGGCCTTTTTGTATTGCAGAGCTTACAAGTGTATTCTTTTTTTTTTCTAGAATGCACCAAACTGTTGATTTGGCCACTCCTAATGTTCCTGCTATTTCTCTGATGGATTTCTTTTTTTTTTTTGCAGCCTAAGGATGGCCTGTTTCACTTGCATTGAAAGCTCTTTTGAACACGTTGTGGATTCACAGCAACAGCTTCCAAATGCGAATGCCACACCTAGAATCAACTCCAGACCTTTTACCTGCTTAATTGATGATGAAATAATTAAGGAACAGCCCACACCTGTCTATGAAACAGCTTTTGAGTCAATTGTCCCATTACTGTTGGTCCCTTAAAAAAGAGGGGCTACATATTAAAGAGCGGTAATTCCTAAACACTTCCTCCAATTTGGATGTAAATACCCTAAAATTAAAGCTGAGAGACTGCACTTTAAGCCCATATTCATTATTTAACGGTAACATGAATTTTTCTTGGTAAACAGCTTGTGTCCAATTATTTACTGACCTAACTGTATATGCACTGTAGACATACTATCTTATTAGGGTCCTAATTCTAAAAATATTACCAGTACTATGAAGCCCTTGTCATAATTCTATAAAGGCAGTTTTTACCTCAAGAAATGTCTCAAAAAGGGGTGTTTCCTGCTTTTAAGTATTTGAAGGTGATGCATAAATGACAATAGGGTTCATAAAAATGAATCACATTTAAAAACTATAACAGAAATACAAATCATATTATTTTCGTTATTGTAAAATGAGTTTCCCCACCTCTGCTAGTGTGCTGAAAAGTGGCTTTCCAAGGTTCTAGCTGATATTTCTTTTCCAGGTCTGGCATATTCTATTATTATAGCGCGACAAAATTCTGTAGCATCTTCCCCCTGCAGATCTCACAGGTTTTTTTTCTAACAAACTAAAAGGTGACAGGATTGTGTCAGAATATGGAAAACACTTATTGTTCTTACAGAAAAACATGTATACGAAAAATACAAGACTCTCCCCATGTTTTCATATTTTCAAGCGTTCCTTAAAGACTCTACTGTTCAGGGATGCATACAACATAAGCAAACTTTTCATACCTCAGTTCCTCTCTCCCTCCTTTGTCATATTCTCGCACCCCCTTAGCATGTAAGCCTACGAGCCCAGCTGTTTGGTAGATAAAATTCATGAGAGCTGATTTACAACAGGGCAACTCTTGGCAGGGAGGAGTCTTCACATAAAAAACTCTGCAAAGTGAGATAAACATCTCTTAAGGTAAAATTTGAGTCTTTAAAATTTTGGTGGAACCCCGCCACACTGACGAGACTTCTTAGATCATGTTGCTTGAATGGAGAACAAGATTATTAGGACCTTACAGTTAACATGTGATGACTTCTTTGTAAGAGATATATTAAATAATGATAAATCGGTCAATAAAAACTGAACGGTTTATAATTAACCATGTACAGTTTTCTATTCAAGGTGATCTTACATGTAGGGTTGTTGCCCTCAATAATAATACTGACCAGTGGGTAACCCAGAAGGCAGTAGTCAGGACTGAGATGAGATCCTGTCAGTCACATACTTACATAACACCTCAGCTCAAGCCCCAAAACTCTGGAAACTCTCTGTCCTTTGACAAAGCAGGAGTGCAAAATGTACGTCAGGCGTTTTGTGGCATGGTCCGATCCTGGTTGGGGGTCCTTGGGAAATGACTTGAACTGGTAATATTGCTTTGATTTGTTTTGCATAATCAGACTAGTACAGGAACACCCAGCAATTTTTAAGTAATTGCCCTGGAGTCACACGTGAGTATAGCAGATCACCAGCCTATTATGCTCCTTTGGGAGGCTTAAGAGTCACTGATAGACTGTAGATAGGGTTCTTTTTGTTTCGTGTGACCCAGGTCAATGGGGATAGTTACCTACTTTGAACTTGTCTGTTATGTGGCCTATGTCTAATGGAATTTTGACTTGCTGATATATGCCTTTAATTGTGATTTGGACCGCACATGCCTATGTACATGGCACTTTTTCAATTGTTTTTAATTTTTATTTATTACATTTCTCTTTTTTAACTCTTAGTATTTAATAAATGTTAAGTTTTACTTTTTTCCCTGTGGTGGGGGTTGAGACTTCTCCTTTTTGGCACTTTGTGCTTACTATTTCTGTGTGCTTAAGGGAAGCTCCTTTTCTTTTCTTTTTGTATTGATTAACTCTCTAAAAATGCCAGTTACATAGATATATTAGACCTCAAATCAGCTCTCACCCAAAATCCCACATGAAACCTCACATAAGACCCCATGGCCTTAGAGCCCAGTTGTAAGCAACACGTTAATACATAGATCACACATAGATAGCTCTTCTTTTCAACTATCAAATCAGACCCTTGGCATTGATCCTAGACGATATAGAAGGACCAATGAATGCTAGGTTACATGTCCCAATCCCATCCTTTCTAATAACAATGACATTGCATGCATGCAACGTGTGGCTAAAAAGCTACTATGTGAAGTCAATGGGAATCCAGACTGGAATAGCCCTTTCTATTAAGAGGACTATTATCACTCACTGGGGATCATGCCACCATACGTCACTTCACTTTATCATGGTTTAAATTGTCTTTATTCACATTTATTTGTACATTAAAGGGACAGTCTATCTAGTCAAAATTAAACTTTCATACTTCCAATAGGGCATGCAATTTTAAACAACTTTCCAATTTACTTTTATCATCAAATTTGCTTTGCTCTCTTAGTATTATTTGTGGAAAGGTAAACCTAGGTAGACTCATATGCTAATTTCTAAGCCGTTTTAACTGCCTCTTATCTCAGTGAATTTTGACAGTTTGTGACAGACTGCTTATTTGTGTGTTTCATATAGATAACTGCGCTGTGGAGCTATTTAATAGTCAGTACTGATTGACTAAAATGCAAGTCTGTCAAAAGAACTGAGGTAATAGGGCAGTCTGCAGAGGCTTAGAAACTAGATAATCACAGAGGTAAAAAGTTTATTAATGTAACAGTGATGGCTATGCAAAACTGGGTAAAGGGATTATCTATCTTTTTAAACAATAAAGAAACATAGAAACATAGATATTGACGGCAGATAAGAGCCATAGGCCCAGCAAGTCTGCCCGACCTTACCTAACAGTATAAACTTATCTAGTTCGTAGGATAGCCCTATGCTTGTCACATGCATTTTTAAAGCCCCCCACAGTGTTTGTTGCTACTACCTCTTGAGGAAGTTTATTCCATAAATCAATCACTCTTTCTGTAAAGAAGTGCTTCCTCAAATTACTCCTGAATCTACTACCCTTTAGCTTGAGCTCATGACCCCTTGTTCTTGAATTTTCCATTTTATGTAAAATTCCCACAGCCTCAGTTTTACTAAACCCTTTAATGTACTTGAAAGTTGCTATCATATCACCTCTTTCCCTTCTCTCCTCTAAGCTATACATATTTAGGTCATTGAGCCTATCCTGGTAAGTTTTATTTTTTAGACCATGTACCATTTTGGTAGCCCTCCTTTGCACAGATTCAAGTTTGTTAATATCCTTCTGAAGATATGGCCTCCAGAACTGCACACAATACTCAAGATGAGGCCTAACTAATGATCTATAAAGTGGCATAAGAACCTTACTATTTCTGCTGCAAATACCTCTACCAATACATCCAAGCATTCTGCTAGCCTTACTCGCTGCATTACTACATTGTTTACTAAGTTTTAAATCATCTGAAATAATAATTCCCAAGTCCTGTTCCTTGTCTGTAACAGTCAGTAAAGTGTCATTGAGTCTGTAATTAACATTTGGATTTTTCTTCCCTAAATGCATTATTTTACACTTTGCTGTGTTAAACTTTAGATCCCAGTCGTTTGTCCAATCCTCCAATTGTTGTATATCACTTCTCATTTTGTCTACACCCCCTGGAACATCCACTCTGTTGCAAATTTTTGTATCATCTGCAAAGAGACATACTTTCCCCTGTAGCCCTTTGCTGATATCGCAGATAAATATGTTAAACAAAACAGGCCCCAGAACTGACCCCTGAGGAACACCACTAGTAACAGCCCCCTCTGCTGAATGAACTCCATTTACTAAGACACTTTGTTTTCTGTCCTTAAGCCAGCATTCCACCCAGTTTACAATTTTTGAATCTAGACCAAGGAGATATAGTTTGTGAATAAGTTTATTGTGTGGGACGGTGTCAAATGCTTTGCTGAAATCTAGATATGCTACATCAACTGCCTCTCCCTTGTCTAATACTTTTGTTACATAATCAAAGAAGTCAATTAGATTAGTCTGACATGATCTCCCTGAAGTAAAACCATGCTGATTTTGGTCCTCTAAATTGTTTGTCTTTATGTAAGTCATAATTCTTTCTTTTAAGAAGCTTTCCATTAATTTCCCTACTACTGAAGTTAAACTAACTGGCCTGTAGTTGCCAGATTCTTCTCTACTGCCCTTTTTATGAAGAGGTATTACATTTGCTATTCTTCAATCATCTGGGACAGCTCCTGTTAATAGTGACTGATTAAACAGATCAGTTAATGGGACAGTTAGCACTGATCGAAGTTCTTTTAAAACCCTTGGATGAATATTATCAGGACCCACTGCCTTTGTAACATTTATTTTTGATAATGCTAACAAAACCCCATCCTCTGTAAAAAGATTACTGTTAAGCTTGTTTCTATTTTGCGTAGCATCCCTTAATGTAGACATTGTATCTTCACAATCTTTAGTGAAAACAGAACAGAAGTAATCATTGAGACAGTCTGCAATATGCTTATCTCCTTCTATTATTCTACCATCAACTGATTTCAATTTTACTATTCCTACCTTATTTTTTCTTCTTTCACTGATATATCTAAAGAATGTTTTGTCCCCATGTTTTACTGACTGTGCTATCTTCTCTTCTCATGAGCTTTAACCTTCCTAATTAACTGCTTAGTCTTTTTTTGTTGGAGTCTCCATATTTTCATATCATCATCTGCTTGTGTGTGTCTGTAATTTTTATAAGCTATCTTTTTTGTCTTTACAGCATGTGCTACTTCTTTGGAAAACCAAATTGGTTTCCGCTTTCTTTTACTTTTACAGACATGTCTAATACAGTGTGCGGTTGCATCTAAAATGGCACCTTTCACAAATTCCCACTGTTCTTGAACCCCTGTAATAAGAGTTTTCCCCTTTAAATAGTTTTTTAGGTATTCTCCCATTAATGAAAAATCTGCCGTCCTAAAGTCTAAAACTTTTGTTTTAGTCTGGGTGGACAGTTCCTGAACATGAATACTAAACTAAACAGATTGATGATCACTGGATCCTAAGTTCTCACCTACAGACACATCTGAAACTGTATCACTGTTTGTAAGTATTAGATCTAATATAGCTTCCTTACGAGTTGGTTCCTTGACTAATTGTTCAAGTGATTCCCCTAGCAGAGATTCAAGAATATACCTGCTTCTAGCCGATCTAGCAGAAGGAATCTTCCAGTCTATATCTAGCAAATTAAAGTCCCCCAGTACTATAACATTACCCTTCATGATCATTTTGGTTATTTCATCTAATAACAGATTGTCCAGTTTTTCATCCTGCAATGGAGGCCTATATACAACCCCTATTCTAAAAACATTTTTATCTCCAATTTCCAAAGTCACCCAAATACTTTCCACCTCATCATTTGTTCCTGCAATTTCAGTAACCTTTATATTTTCATTTACATACAAAGCAACTCCTCCACCTTTCTTTCCTACTCTGTTCTTTTTAAATAACCTGTATCCAGGTATGGCTATGTCCCAGTCATGCAAATCATTGTACCATGTTTCTGTTATAGCTACTAAATCCAAGTTGTCCCTAGTCATTATTGAAATGAGTTCAGGTAATTTATTTCCTAAGCTGCGAGCATTTGTGCTCATGGCACGAAGAATTTTTCTACTAGAATTTCTAGAATTGTTACTTGGACTAACAGTTTTGGCATGCTGTGGGGGGCAGGTGGATATATTAATGCTACCCCCCTTTATTAGTTTAAATGATTTCTAATAAAGTATTTTAACTCCTCTCCCAGATACTCTGTTCCTTTAGCATCCAAATGCAAGCCATCTCTCCTAAATAACCTAGTATCTTTCCAAACAGAGCTATAATGGCCAATAAAACCAAATCCTCGTTCCCTGCACCAGTTATCTAACCAATAAGAATTCTGGAGTAGACTGCCCCTTTTAATGTGTTGTAAAACACATCCAATGTTTTAAACTGGTTATCAACCATCGTGTAGCATTAATGAGCTTGCAAACCATTTATTTTTATGGGATCATCCAAAGGACACCATGGAGACAACAGCAGATTGTAGCTAGTTGGCATGTAAATTTTTTTAAAAATATTGAAATGCTTGGAGCAATTCATATTCTAGAGCTATTTTGCTGTGGCCTGTCTATTCATATTTTGCTAGTGTATATGGACAAATAACCTGTCAAAAATAATTAATGTTTATTTAGGCTTACCATAATTTTTAGAGGTGAAACTGGGACCACCTGGTGCGGTGCCAGTGGGGGTGTGGTAAGGAGCGTGGTCAAGGGGGCGTGGCAATTACCAGAAGTATTAGCTTTTATGTGTGTAATGTTTCGTGGATATGCTACCCTTCCTCAGTCAAACAAGTGAATCACACAGTTTAAATAGACCATAACACCACCCCCTAGTCAAAAAGGCACCATTACGTTGTCATGGCAAATAAATCATTAATCTAAATCTCAGATTCTAAATAATGCCAAACATCAAGCATAATTATCACTTTCATAATGATCAATTTCACAATTTAATATCTGCAGTGTAATATGTGTTTTATGTGTCTAATTAAGGAAAAGAGCCAAATACTGATAAGGCATAAATACAACATTGAATGAAATAAGTACAAAAGAAACACATACCTGCTAAAGCTGTTTAAGAGGCTACTCTATACCATAATGCAGGAAGATTATAGCCAAAATACTATCCTGCATGAAGTAAAGCAAGATCCAGGCCAAAAATCCTGCCTGTCTGTACTTCCTAGTCATACCCATATGTATTACCGGCAATGTCACCAGGGGTCGGGGAGTGTTAAATTCTTAGAAAAATAAACCAAGTAGTACTACAAAATTTAAAAAAAAAACCCTATGCTGCTCACTCAGCCTGTTTTACTAAATGTAAACTTTGAAGCACACAAACGTTAAGCTTAGCAGGGCTGTATGTAACAAAGTACCAGCATCCAACTATGCTGGAGAGCCACAGTCCAGTCATTTTGAATAATGTGTCTGGGTTTCAGGTGGTCTGAAACCCGGACACATGATTTGAAACCTGAAGGTGGCAACCCTACTGGGACAGAATGAACAACTGGGTGGGACACTGGGACAGCGCCTCCAAACCGGGACAATCCCAGTAAAAGTGGGACTTCTGGTAAGCCTATGTTTATTGTATTTTTGAGGGAAAATAACATAAAACGAGACACATAATATAAATAGTGTGTAATAATATTAGAATTGCATCTGCCGAGGATTGTATGTTTTGTATATCTGTATATTCTATACGTATTCACTGCATATTTACGTTCTTCACTTTGTCGTTATTACAATGCTACACATACTCTTCACTATTACACAGTTAGTCATAGCTAAAATTTTCAGTATCACTGAGCTTGCGCTATGGTATTCCAGGCACTGCGCCTGACTTTACTTCCAATCATTTACTATAGCGATTGTTAACCGACCAATAAACTGCGCCCTTTCATAATGAATTATTTATACTATCGCGTGTTTGAAACCTCAATACGATTGGTTATCTAGTTTAGGAAGTAAATCTTATTGGATTAGAAACAAAAGAGCCGGAACCATAGTTGTTGTTCGGACTAAACCAATTGAGTAGCTGTCACTACTCACTAGCTGAAGTCGGCAGCGGTGCGAGCCGTGTTGAGAAGGTTGCAGTGTTGGGTGTGTTATATAAAGGTTGTGTAGAAGCTGCATAATATAAAATGTAACTGTTTATTGCACAGATTTAATTATATCTGTTGAGTATTATGTGCGTAAACCATTTCACAAATTAAATTCGTTATAGCTAACGTACCTTTTAATTATCAGCCGACAAATTGCTGTAAGATTTACAGTTTGGGCTGGGTATATTGTGCTGGTTCAGTAAAGATATTTTGTTGATTTGCTGTAAATATGTAGGACTCTGATAAAGACCAGATCCCATGACTGATTGTCCTCTGTTTTCCAGGTATCTGTTTGATAAAGAATTACAATGGTATGTTAAATCATTTTGACATTGACTTGATATATGTATTGTATGTATCCATTAGTAGTGGGACTTAGTGTGTTTGCAATTGTGTACAAACTGGAGAATATTCAATAGAATTCATTTAGTCTGTTGCAGGTAGTAACCCTTTTTCCCATTTCTAGCATGGTAGGGTTAAAATCAAGACCTCACTGGAGCAACAAGAAGTGAAACGAAAGGAGAGAGAGAAGAAACTGCAATTATATCTAAGCGCCACCCAGACAGCACTGCACAAGGTGCGTTCTGTTGCACCATTTGATGCTCTTCTTCACTATCATCTCCTACATGTGTATAGGTCTCTTTCAACTTCTGTATATCCGTATCTCCTCCCTATGATCCTCCTGTTTTTTGTATGTTGTCCTGATGTCTCTTGCCCAGATACCATTTTTTTCTCTTTGTCATCACCTCTTGACCATTTTCGGAACTATTTTCTTTTTCTTCTTGTGTTCTATGTTTCTTGTATTTTATTTTTATTTTTTCTTGCTTCTCCCATTCTTTGTTTTATTCTCTAATGTCTGGTTTCCTTTTAGCGTGAAGCTGGGGAGCTAGATAAAGAAGCACTAGATTTGACAGGACAGATATTAGCTTTAAACCCTGACTTTGCTTCCCTATGGAATTTGAGAAGAGAGATCTTCCTGCACCTTCGGGACAACAGGTAACATTTGTATATTTTAACAAAATAAAATGCATATATAAACTATTCATAGTAGGATAATATCCATTCATGTTTTGTAAAAAAAATCAGATTTGTTCTATTTGCTTTTTCTTCAGGGCATATTTTTTTTTATCCAGTCTCTTTAGATTTAAAGGGACAGTATACACACATTTTCATATAACTGCATGTAATAAACACTATTATAAAGTAGAATGTGGGCAAATACTGATCTTTAAATCCAGTATAAAATCTTTTAAAATAAATAAGATAAAATAGGAAAAGCAGACCCTTCCCTTTCGCTGCATAGGAAAATACCCATTACAGGAACAAACAGGAAGCTGTAGACTTCAGTCTACATCTGATACTTTGGGGCTTGGTTAGGAGTCTGAAAGTCAGCACAATGTTATTACAAAATAAGAAAAACTATATATTTTTATAAAAATGCTACCAGGTGGGCTATATAAATGGATCATCTACAAAACATTTATGCAAAGAAAAATCTAGTGTGAAATGTCACTTTAAAGGACCAATATAGTGTTAAAATTATATGATGTAATCCGTTAGAGCATGCAATTTTAATACTAGTAATTCTTTTAATGCTATTTGTTTAACCCCCGCAAAGGGGTTAATCACATACAGTCGTGCAGTGCACTGCTGGTCCTAGGCGAAAACTGACACTGATCCAATCAGCATTGCTAGTAGCACAGTCAGTCTCATGGGTATAAAGTGATCTGGAAACTGTTAGACACATGCTTATAAATACATTCTGATGGGTTTTGTGGTAGGGTTTGTATTACATGGCTGAGGGTTGGCAGCTATGCACATAATACCATTTCTGATTGGATCAACAGCCATTTAGAGTTCTATACCTATTAGTCCATTAGTGGCCTGCAGCTAACTTTGTGTATTACCCCCTTGTTCTTACACTTAAAAATCACTTTATTATTGCTTTTTACGTCACTTTGTCAGGCCTTTTATACATATTGTCTGTGTGCCTGCAGAAGGGAGACATCAATAATGTTTACCCATTTAGCTTATTTGTATTTACAAATAAATATGGTTCTGCAGGATGTCATTTACCCTTTCATGACAGGGTCATAATGTCTATTTCGGAACAACATTCCTATGTAGACAAATTGAAATCACGCGATCGTGAGATTTCAATTATGGGATTGGGTCAGGGGGGGCGTCCCTATGACGCTAGACACACACTCCAGACCGCGATCACATCCAAAAGCGCTGTTGGCTTAAGGATAGCCAAACAGCTATGACGTTGCATTCCATCCTAATGGCGCTAAAGCCCAGCGCCGTTTGGACGGAATACAACGCCTTAACGGCGCTTAAAGGTTTAAGTGTACATTGGTATGGTGGTATGCAAATGATGGGCAATACAATTGTCCACAAATATTGGTGCCAATGCTAATTTTGAGTTGCAAGCAATGCACTGGCCCTTGAAGTAAAGGGGCAGTAAATACCTTTTTAATTACAAGACATTTCTGCTGTTTTGCTGTATAATTACATATCAACCACATATATACATTTCTAAAACAAATTAACATCTTATTTGCTGTAATTGTTTTTCAATAGCCAAACTCAACCCACTACTTGCTTACTTGAAGGAGCCAATCTGGGCTTGAGCCTGCAAACAACAGGGCTAGGCATGGTCATGCCACACAACTAATTTTTTTTTTTTTTATCAGTATTTACTGTCTCTTTTAATCAAGTTACAAGGCTGGTCCCCTGATCACATCACTGTAGCTATGTATCTAAAACATTTTTTAATGATCTAATTACTCAGTTATCTAATTATTCAGTTATCTATGCACCGTTCACTCTAATAATACATTTAATGAATTGTGACATTTGCAGCTGACTAAATAATTATATTCAAGTGTGTGTTTGATTCTAGTCCCTTTCAAAGAGACATTAAATCCAATTTTTTTTCCTTCATGAATCGGAAGTAAATTGGAATGTTGTTTAAAATTGTATTTTCTATTATCTAATTTGCTTTGTTCTTTAGATATCCTTTTGTTCTACAAATAGCAATGCACATGGGTGACCCAATCACGAGGTGTCTATGTACAGCCACCAATCGGCAGCTTTTGAACCTATTTATCAAGAGAATAAAGCAAATTAGATAATAGAAGTAAACTAGAAAGTTGTTTAAAATTGCATGCTCTTTCTAAATCATGAAAGAAAACATTTGGGTTTCATGTCCCTTTAAACTATTTTGCATAACAAGAGAACTCATTTTGTCTCTTAAAGACATAACGGCTCCCTCTTTTGTACTTTGGCAAGAGAGTTTTACTGTATTTCACATTTAATCCATTGGTTACATTCCTCATTAAATGTGATAATCATTTGATTTGTTTGAAATTTTGAATTAAAAGACACATTTTGTAGGTAAGTTTGCCATTGCCTTTCAACTGTATATTGGAAGAATATAAACCCAGTAGTTTTCGAGAATGAAAAATTACTAATATGATATCTTAAAAAGCAATCAAATAAGTATAATTATATTTGACATTGTGGAGTGAATTCCCTAAAGCATTTTAAACATCTAAGCTTGTTGTGTAACAGTTTGCGTGATTTGATTATACATGCAGAGCTAGCTGTCTAAAGCCGTATTAAGGGTGTATCCATTTTTTTTTTTTTAGCTTATTAGTCATAATATATATATATATATATATATATATATATATATATATATATATATATATATATATATATATATATATATATATATATATATATATATATATAATGAACAAAGTTAGTTGATCCGGTGGTCAGTAAAATAAAAACAATCTTTATTTCGTTCCAAAAGGATAAAAACCCATGGGGGGTCCAGTACAAACACTCAGCACGTAGTACTCAGGCTGACATGTTTTAGTGTAATACCGTAATCATAGCTGATAACATACATCAGTGCTTTTCTATATAAAAGCAAAATAACAATTCCATTGGTTAATTGAGGCTTACAAGTGTGAGGAATAATAAACATAAACTTTAACTATTACCATACCAGGCAGAAATAGATACGTTTACTAAAGCTTGACTCTGTATATAGATGTGATAGCCACTAAACTTAATGTAGGCAAACAAATTCTTAGTATAGTTATACTAAAACAGCCTGACATTATAATGTGCATAAGGAAGAATTTCCATTGCATATCATATTAGAAAAAAAGTTTAGACTAGTTAACACATTGAGGAGGAATGGAGAAATTTACAAGAGAGGATTGAAAGAAAAATGCCAGTGCAAAGGGTGATTCTAAATGCACAAGTGAGAAAGAAGCGGAAGGTACAATTCCAGACCAAAATGTGAAATAAAATCAAGTCTTTATTTATCCATCTGTAAAAACTTACATGCAGACATGGCAGGAGGAAGACAATCAGTCTAACATGTTTCATGCCCTCTATAGGCGCTTACTCATAGACTACAGTCTATGCCTTAACCCTAAACCTTTATAGGCAGTAGCAGCAATCAAGTTAACCACTTAGTGCCCTAAAGGTTACAATTAGAGTAAAAACATTCTCCAAAATAGATACTAAGTTATCATTGCTTATACTCATAATAATAATAATATGGACCTTATCAAACTAGTGACTACAGGAGTAATTGACTAGTAATTATTACCTCTATATAACAATAAAAATAATAATAATAGCATATATATATATATATATATATCACATTCTCTGTTCATACCTAATGGGAAACATGTACAGAGTTTAAGAATCCAATACAGCTCTTTTTTTTGCAAGAATCTTATCCCTGTTACCACCTCTTAAAGGGATAGTAGCAATATCAATGACTTGTAAAGAAAGATTCGCTACATTTGTTAGATGAAAACTATTAAAGTGATCTGCCACAGTTGAATCTTTGTTGAAATTTTTTACATCTCTAACATGTTCATTAAAACATGTCCTTACTGTGCGTGTAGTTTTACCTACATATTGAAAAAAACATAAGTTGCATGTGAGTAAGTATACTACATACTTAAATCCACAGTTGGCATAAAAATCAATATATTTTTTCTTGTTTACTTGACATAAAAAATAATCTTCTTGAATAATATTAGGACATGCTAAGCATGTTCTAGTGCTGCACTTATAAGTACCCTTTTTATTTAGCCAAGTGGTGGCAGTATTCAACTGCTGAGTATTGTTTTTAATTAAACTTGGAGACAAAATTTATGCCAAAGTTTTTGATTTTCTTGACACAAATTTGCAATTTTTAATGTAAGGCTGAAGTGTCTCATCAGCCTGCAACAAATGTAGATGTTTTTTCAAAATTTTTAACAATATCATCATATTGCTGGCTAAAGGGAGTAGAAAATACTATTGCTTCATTAAAATTGCTATTGTGTTTGTTTGTGCGCTTTATTGATTACCTGCTTTTTATTCAAAACATCATTTAATGATGCAATATTCTTGGATGTTTTGTCCTATTGTAATGAAAATGAAATTAACTTAAAATTCACTGAGGAATTCAATCGAGAACAAGTTAACTACTTGGATCTTACTCTACAAATCGTTGAAAATGTAATTAACACCAGAACCTACAGAAAGCCAACAGCAGGCAATACAATCCTGCATGCACAGTCCAAACATCCTCAACACTTAGTTCAGTCTATACCCAAGTCACAATTTATAAGAATTAGACGAAACACTAAGTTAGATAATATTTATGAACAACAGTCGATTGAACTCAGGGATAGACTCACTGCAAGAGGTTATAAATCACAAAAGTTAGAGGAATTGAGAAATACTGTTAGAAATCACAAAGGAATTGCAATGACAAACAAACACAATAGCAATTTTAATGAAGCAATAGTATTTTCTACTCACTTTAGCCAGCAATATGATGATATTGTTAACATTTTGAAACAACATCTACATTTGTTGCAGGCTGATGAGACACTTCAGCCTTACATTAAAAATTGCAAATTTGTGTCAAGAAAATCAAAAACTTTGGCACAAATTTTGTCTCCAAGTTTGGTTGAAAACAGTACTCAGCAGTTGAATACTGCCACCACTTGGCTAAATAAAAAGGGTACTTATAAGTACGGCACTAGAACATGCTTAGCATGTCCTAATATTATTCAAGATCATTTTTTATGTCAAGTAAACAAGTAAAAATATTATATTGATTTTTATGCCAACTGTGGATTTAAGTATGTAGTATACTTACTCACATGCAACTTATGTTTTTTTCAATATGTAGGTAAAACTACACGCACAGTAAGGACACGTTTTAATGAACATGTTAGAGATGTAAAAAATTTCAACAAAGATTCAACTGTGGCAGATCACTTTAATAGTTTTCATCTAACAAATGTAGCGAATCTTTCTTTACAAGTCATTGATATTGCTACTATCCCTTTAAGAGGTGGTAACAGGGATAACATTCTTGAAAAAAAAAAGAGCTGTATTGGATTCTTAAACTGTGTACACGTTTCCCATTAGGTATGAACAGAGAATGTGATGTTAACTTCTTCATAGATAATTAACATTATGTCAGGTTGTTGAGAGATTGAGAGGTTGATATATATATTTACACACACACACACATCTGCTATTATTATTTTTATTGTTATATAGAGGTAATAATTGCTAGTCAATTACTCCTGTATTCACTAGTTTGATACGGTCCATATTATTATGAGTATAAGCAATGATAACTTTAGTATCTATTTTGGAGAATGTTTTTACTCTAATTGTAACCTTTAGGGCACTAAGTGGTTAACTTGATTGCTGCTACTGCCTATAAAGGTTTAGGGTTAAGGCATAGACTGTAGTCTATGAGTAAGCGCCTATAGAGGGCGTGAAACATGTTAGACTGATTGTCTTCCTCCTGCTATGTCTGCATGTACGTTTTTACAGATGGATAAATAAAGGCTTTTGATTTTATTTCACATTTTGGTCTGGAGTTGTACCTGCCGCTTCTTTCTCACTTGTGTATTTATGCGGATTGATCCTCCGCTTTGGCTACGGTACACCAGGAGTCCGGGGTTATTACTTTACCTGTGTGATACAGTTTCCGGGTCAGTTTGCTGCACGCCAGGGTTGTGGTCTCCTCTTGTGAATATAAATGCTTCACGCACTTGTCTACTGGAAAGAGTGTGAATGTATAAGTAAATAAATAATTAAATAAATATGGACTACTTCTCCTATGTATAAAAGTAAGAGGTAACAACAACTCATCCAGGATGAGACAATATAAATCCTACTCCCCATTGTTATGGTACTGTATTGGATATTGTTAACAAGAGGGGTACTGTGGGAAACTATGGGAAGAAAGGATAGGATAATCTCTATTTTGTAGTGTGTGCTAGAATCATCCATGTGTGTCGCTGCACACATTACCCTGAAGTTACCCCTTTCGCATTCACCACGATGCTTGAAACTGGATGCCCACACATAATTACTGACCAGCATCATAGTCTCTAAAAGTAAAAATTAGTGCGTAAGTGCCTATCCAGATCTAGGTGAAAAACAAGAAACATCAGTATGTATAACTGTGCACATTACCCTATTAATTACCCCTTATACATTCACCCAGATGCTTAAACTGGATGCACACACACATAGTTACTGACCGTCATCATGGTCTCCAAAAATAGGAAATTAGTGCATAAAAAAACGTATCCAGATCTAGGCGAATACCAAGGGGCAAAGGGGGGAAATTATGGTTTGCAAAGGCTAAGGAATAGGGGACCTCTTACTTCCAATAATTTAATGAGGTCGTATTCGGAATTGAGACCCTTGGGGACTCGAGTCTGTAGCCTGAACACCCAGAAAATCTGGTCCCTATCGCTTCCACGTAAGGGGGTTTTAACCTATTCAATAGCTTGCCACCTCAGGGTGGCACTGCTTTTGTTGTGGACAAATTTGAAATGTTTCACCAGGGGAGTAGTAGCTTCACCAATTTTAATTGTGGACAGATGGTTTTGTATCCTGGCAATCACTTCAGTAGTAATAAGACCTACATATTGTAGGTGACCTTCTATACACGTGAGTAAATAAATGACATAGGAGGATGTACAATTAAGGCAGGCAGAGATCTTGAACACTTCACATGTGACCTCAGAGTGAAATTCCTCCGAAATGATAATAAAATCACATGGTTTACATCTCGATTTGCCGCACTTGTACATCCCCCTATGTCTAAGCCAGGACCCCTGTTCACTCTCTGGACTACGAGGTAGTACAGATGGGGACAATATATTTCCTATAATTCTGCTTTTTCTATAGGAACAACGCAAGCCCTTGTCTACACAGCTTACAAGTCTGTCATCTGCTGACAAATGTCTAAAGTGTTTACTCACTATGTTACAGATGTCTTTGTATTCTGCGCTGTAATCTGTGACAAAGGTGACCTTATCTTGGGACATAGTATCCTGTTGTCTCTTAAACGATTGGGAGCCTCTGAGTAGTGTTTTTCTATCCTATATACCTGCGATTGGGCTCTATCAATAACATGTTTAGGATAACCCCTCTGTTGTAACCTGATTCTCAGATCATGACTTTTTTTGAGATAAGTGGATTCTTCCGTACAATTCCTCTTTATCCTTATCAGTTCACCTTTGGCTACTGCCAAAGGTACATGTTTGGGGTGACAGCTTTTAGCATGCAGCAAAGTATTCTTTGTGATAGGCTTTCTATAAATGCTACTAAAAACTTGACCTCCCTCAACAGCAGTCAAAGAGAGATCTAAATAATTGATGGTTGTCGGGTGTTGCTCAAAAGTAAAATGTAAACCCACCGTGTTCTCATTTAGTCTATTAATGAAGTCTGTCAAAAGGGATATCTGAACCTTGCCATATAAAGAGTAGGTCATCTATATATCGCCTAGAAAAGGTGATATATTCCTTATATTGGTTTTCATCTCCATAGATGTGGGACAGCTCCCACCAACCCATAAAAAGGTTGGCGAATGAGGGCGCAAATTTTGCCCCCATGGCTGTCCCACATCTCTGGAGATAGAAAGTTTCCTCAAAATGAAAATAGTTGTGGGTAAGCATGAAACGTGTGACCCTCAGAATGTATTCCACAAGGCCAGTATCAAAAGTGGAGACATTTTTCAAAAAGTAGCTTATGGCCCTCAAACCTTCTTCATGCGGAATGGAGGAATACAGGGCCACCACGTCCACTGTAAGCCATCTATAGACTTTTGTGTCCCATCTAAAATCCTCCAAAAGATTTAATAGGTTTTTTGTATCTTTGAGATGGCTCTGCAAAGTGACCACAAAAGGGTATAGCAGTGCATCAAGCCATTGTGATAGATGTTCGAACAAGGACCCTATTCCACTTACAATAGGTCGACCCTGTACATCCGTCAAAGTTTTGTGCACCTTTTGGAAGGTGGTGGAAGATGGGGACCACCGGATGTTCAATGTATAAATACTCATAGGTGGCTAAGTCGAAATGCCCATCTTCCAAACCATCATCCAAGAGTGTATTTAGTTCTTTTTGAAAAATCCTAGTGGGATCCCTATCCAGAGTCACATAGTTACTAGTGTCATGTAGCTGTCTGTGGGCTTCACTAATGTAAGCTGTTCTGTCAAGGACGACCACCGAGCTTCCCTTGTCCGCTGAGCTGATCACAAGGTTCTTATTCTTTTGGAGCTTAAAAAGTGCTTGTCATTCTTTGCCTGACAAGTTTGATTTAGTACTTGAATCTTTACTACTTTTATTGGTGGAAATTAGCTGAGTGAGGTCATATTCAACTCTCTTATAAAAGGTTTCCAGAATGGGACCTCTTGTCTGTATAGGGTAGAATTCTGACTTTTTCTTGAAGCCACTAAAACACTGTGGTATTTTGTGAATCCATGAAATCTCCATTTCTATCTAGATTCTGCAATGTTATTACATTGCATGCTTCAGAGAAATTTAGGGATGATGTTGTATCAGGACTATGTTGAATCGAAGTTGTGACTGCCAAGCTTTCGTCTCTATTCATAGTTTCACCTTGGAAATGTTTCCTCAAGGTGAGATTTCTAATCAGTCTATTTACATCCAACATGGTTCTGAAAAGGTCAAAGGTACAGGTGGGGGCAAAACTCAGACCATAGCTGAGTACCTTAAGTTGTATATGTGTTAGAGCCGTAGTGCAAAGATTAATAACATTATACTCCATTATTTATTGGTATTTGGTCACCTTGTTCGCTCTCAGTGGGTATCTTTCCTGTTTTCCCTGGCCTATACCATTTTTTCCTTGGTCTTGTAAAAAACCTGCTCAAATACTCTACGATCTTCCTATGTATTTGTAGTATTACTATTTGTGGGCTGATCGTTGCTACTGATGTATTTAGTGTTAGAATTCCTATTCGGGTCACTGGTCATAGAGGATTGAGCACCTTGTGTATTCTGCTTAGTGGGTTTTATTTGATCTTGTTTATGTACAGGGGCTGAGGCTTTGATAGTAACTTGTTTCTGTGAGTTCTTCAATATGCCTTTGGGTATTACTTCTGTCTCCTCCCCTCCTGATGCACCTGTCTCTTCCCCTGACTCTACTTCACTGTCTGAAGCTCGGCCTGGTCCTGTATGAATGTTACCAGATCCCTGGTCGCCCCTACCTCTGCCTCTTCTGTTACTGGACCTTCTACCTTGATTTCTAATGGAATGACTCCAAATATAGACTGTGTGATTATCATAGTCTGATTGGTCCCTGAGGTATTTCATATGTTTCATGTTTAAGATGACATTCTTGGATTCAATTAGTGCAACTCTTAATATACCATCAAACTTGGGATAATCTATCTCTAGTTTCCTGACATTCAATAATTGGAGTCTTACAATGATAGTTCAGCTTCAGGTGGGGAGGAATACATAGGAACACCCACACCAAGCACATTAATATTGGCGGAGGAGCTGCTAGTAGTAAGACCCAAAATTCCTAACAAGGGATTGCCTCCCATTCTTAAAAAAACAACATCAAGGGAGTTCAAAATATACCCCAGATGAAGCACAAACAGGGGACACACCAGTCTATAGTACCCCCTCTACTACGAATAGAAAAGGTTTGGAACAGGTTTTTTCCCTCCCTCATATACAATCAGAAGGGGGGGGAGAGGAAGGGGCGGACAAGGTGGCCCCCCAAATCAAAACGGATATCCCACCAGAAGAGGAAGATTCAGGAGCAAATACCAATAGGCAACAACGTAATTAACCTGTCCAATTATATGCTGTCCAATTCAGAACTGAGAATTTTGAACTTCGGTTTGGGATTTGTTCCCTCGCAGAAGTTCAATCTCTTCAATACTTTAATAGATGTAAATAAATTAATTGGGGAACTTACACTAAGAAATTTTTTTCACAATAGGATTAGTGTAGACCACACAGAAAATACACGTAGAGTAGAAACTACTGGGGAAAGCATCAGGGCAGGACTTGCCTTCAGTGAGGACTATGATGTAGCTATATTGGAACAGCTATTGCATGATGGTGGGGGGCCCGACAGTGCATCAACAGGCATTTTACCACGTTTTAGGGAGAGTTCCAGGTTCTACCCGATTCAATGTAGAGGAAACATGCTGGAAACCTTTCAGGCAAGGGTAGAGCGAGACCTTACATCACTGCACCAGACCACCTCTTTGAGAGAGTCCAATTTAAACTCCAAGGAAAGGAAGGCATTGAAAAAACTCCAAGAAAATGGAGAATTAGTAATAAGGAATGCGGATAAGGGGGGATCTGTGGTAGTGATGTCAATGTCTCAATTTGTTGCAGAGGCAGAAAGACAGTTACATGATGATAGGTATTATCTGAGGCTTAGCTATGATCCAACTAAGAGATATAAGAAAGAACTAGCCAGTATACTTGATGATGGCAGGGAACTGGGCTACAGGGATGGGCCTATCCGTGACCACACATGTACTCAAACTGATGTCTGATCTAAATTGGGATCAAAATATGTGGCTAACCATAGATAGGGCCCTTTACACCTCAATACCCCATGATAGGAGCTTGGAGGCACTAGAATTCTTTTTATCAAGAAATACAGGTTACACTGATGATTTTGTGAGTTTTGTATTTAGGACAACCAGGTTCCTACTTGCACATAATTATTTCACTTTTGAGGGGGTGTTCTATCTCCAGAGATGCGGGACAGCGATGGGCGCAAAGGTTGTGCCCTCGTTCCCCAACCTATTCATGGGATGGTGGGTGCTGTCCTGCATCTATGGAGATGGGAACCCCTACAGACAAATTATACAGTTTTATAGGCGGTATATTGATGATCTGCTCCTGGTGGGGAGAGGGACTGAGGAAATGGCCAAAGAGTTTGTAGATTGGCTGAATGTTGATTATATTGGGTTAGAATTCACTTTTGAGTTCAATAAATCAAAAATCAATTTCCTGGATTTAACACTTAAGGGAACACCGAATGTAGGTGTAGAGACTGAAGTCTATAGGAAACCAATCACAGGCAGTACCCTTCTCCATGCCAGGAGCAGCCATCCAAAACAGGTTTTTAGGTCGGTTGCGAAAGGGCAGTTTGTAAGGCTAAAGCGCAACTGCAGCAACCCGGAGCAATATGAGGCACATGCGAACCAGTTATCCGACCACCTTAGAAATAGAGGTTACAAACCACAGGAGATCGCGAAAGCGAGGAAAGAGGTGACATTGACTAAAAGAGAAAAACTGTTAACAAAATAAGACATACCAAAGGAAAGGACTAGAGGTACCTATTTTGTTACAGATTATAGTACACAATATCATAAAATTTTGTAATATTGTACAGAGGAATTTTAGGCTCTTAGCAGCTGACAATGCTTTGGTTGATACAGTAAAGGAAGGTTGCAAATGTACCTTTAGGTGAGGGATTTCAATGGGGAACATTTTGGCACCAACACAACTGAAGCCGTTATTACAGGAAGATGGTAGCTTGGCTTAGATTTAAAGGTGTTTATAGTTGTAGCAACTTTACCTGCAGAACCTGTGAGCACTTGGTTGAAGGTGGGGGCTTCAAAAGTGAGGTCACTAATAAGACATATACACATAAAAAATGCATGAACTGTAGAAGTAAATATACAGTCTATTTGGTGAGCTGTACGGACTGTCATCTGCAGTATGTAGGGATGACGTCGAGAGAGACACGTTCACGAATTAGAGAACACCACCAATATAAAGGCCGGTGTTCTTACAACCCCCCCTAGTTCAACACTTTAAAATGGTCCATAATAAAGATGTGAAGAGTTTTAAATGGACCATTATCGAAACTGTTCATGTCCATTTCTTGGTCTCCATACCCTCTTTCTGCCACAGGTAACAATGAGTAAAAGTTAATGTTGGATCCCTCCATGTTAAATGAGCTCTGCATCTTGCACTATACAATTAATGCTGCCAGAAAGCATTACAGAGTTAAAGTCATGCAAAGAAAAATGTGTAGTGCACAGATGATGAAGAAGCTCCCAATATGGGATAAGAGAACCTTCTCTATCTGATTGTATTGCCAGAATCCCAATAGGGACCAATGCCCAAACTTAGTATACACAGTCCATGCAGTCACTTCAAAAACGCCAGGTTTAGATAACACACATTCCTTCCACAGGACACTGTTTAAAGGGCAAATAACTATAGGTGAATAAGCAGAGGGAATTATTGCCTCTGACAGCCTTCAGCTGTTCACACTCACGGTTTCCGTGCTGTTCTGGCCCCACACACACAGATTTTCTGTATAGGTTTTAGTGACAAAATGAGATTTAGCCTAAATTTGGTAGCAGATTTGAAGATTAGTTCACATTTTGTTTTTTTATAGGATGTTAAAGGGGCAGTGAACGCATTTAAAGGGAATATGAATAAAATAGAACACTATATTAAACATATACTGACATACCAAATTCTATAATTGGAATATTAGAAAGTGGGATTACCACTACCACTTCTTTAAATAAATATATTCCAACACTAAGTTAAAACCAAACCAAGGGGCCAACGAGCCAGAGGGAGTCATGTAGATGGAACTGTAAATATGGTAGGGAATGAGAGCTTACATCAAGCATTCATCTCAAGTTCAGACAGTCTATGCGCTCAAGGCATCCTCCTGCCTGCGTACTGCTGTGATTGAACACAGTCAGCCGATTTCTAACTCGGTAACCTATTAAATCTCTTTAACATGCATACATAGATCACTTGTGTACAGGGTGTCATCACCCAAAGGATTAGACAATCGGTAGATTACAATGCTTATATTTAAACAAAGCATCACATGCATATTAGCTACTTGGTGGTTTAACATTCTTGTTTCTATGATACATGCATACATCGTTCAATTAGGTACAAAGTGTCATCAGTCAAATAATTAGACAGTCGGTAGTTTACGATGCGTATATTCAAGCATCACCTGCATAACAACTACTTTATGTTGTAGCAGTGTTGTCTCTATATATAAATTAAGGACAAACACTATGTATCTTAAGAGTATCAAATTATATCTCCATTAGCGGTAAACATAACCGCTACATTCACAAACAAGACACCCTCTGGCTCCGCCCACCGACGCGTTTCGTCACTGTGCGTGACTTCGTCAGGGCATAGGGCCGGCCCAGCCTTATGTTCTCTTTAAATACCATCTGGTTGCCGAAATAACCACTTCATGTGTAAGTGTTTAACCGCATTGGTGGACCTAATTAGTACTCATGATAGAGCAACATTCATGCAATCCATATTTAGCCACTATTTTTATATACAACTGAATTGTAGCCTTGATCTAAATCTCATCTGATCCATAATGTTAGCTGCACAAGAAGGTTCCATAATAATCTATTTTAATACCCTCTTATTAATATCGATAGATTATTTGTGACATTATATTTGGGATCAAAACATTTGTATTGCGCCAATAATGGTATGGGTAATATATTCACATTCAAGTAAATGTATTCAAAGCTTATTGCTAAGTGAATAAGTTACCCATTTTTTGCTTATAATTGCCTAACCTTATGAATATCGTCAAAGGGGAATAATAATGGAGGTACATTCATTATACAAGTTATCTAGTAGAAATTAAGCATTATCAGTGGTGTTAGAAGTTAGACATGAAACTTTCACGATCAACTACAGACTTATTTAGGAAGGGATGCTATTATTTAGAGAAAACTAAAGAAATTGCTTCATTCAAACCCTTAGGGGAGGCAGACTGCAGTTCATAGATCCACCTGCATTCTTTTTGCAGGAAAATTCTGTTGATATTGCCTTTTCTTCCCTTTTGAATTAAGACGTTCCATGGCAAAAAATTAAATATTATATTTGTGGACACTGTGTACGCTATTCATATGTTGTGCAATCGGTACATTTCGGTTCCATTTTATATCACCTATATGTTCCAACACTTGTTCTTAGCTTGCTCGATGTTTTTCCTACATAGATAAGGGGACATTTGCACATAGCCAAATAGACTACCTTATCTGATCTGCAATTCAGGAAGTCTGTTATTTCATACTTCTTATTTGTTCTAGGGTGACAGGGGCCACATTTAAAGAAATCCTTGGTTTCTCTCAGCCATGTTCTGGGTTGTGTCTTAGAGAAGTGACTGTTAAAATGTGTATCAAATTTAATGATCTTCTATTCATGATCATTGGTTTGTCTGTGATAGCATCTTTAAGATCAGGGTCATTTTGTAACGCATGCCAGTGTTTCTGCAAGATGTTACAGATCGTATTATTTTTATCATCCTCGGTCCCTATGATTCTAATCTCATTTTTTGGTTGTTCATTTTCATTGTTATTTACTTTGTGATCCGGTAATAATGTTTGTCTATCCGATGCTTTAGCTCTCTGATGAGCTTTTTTTCAGACACTTGTTTGGGTAGCCTCTTTCTCTAAACCTCCTCCTTAATTTCCTCGCCTCATTTTCAAAGTCTTCTTCAGTGCTACAATTTCTCCTAGCACATAAATACTGACCAGTGGGGATCCCCATTTTTTGGCATTTTGGGTGAAAGCTATATCATTGTAGGAGACTGTTAGTTGCTCTATACTTATAATACAATTTAGTATTCAATGACTCATTCTCCTCTTTACGGATCAAGAGGTCCAAAAAGGAAATACATTTATTATCAATGGTGCATGTGTACCGCATCCCATGGTTATTGTTATTAAGCCAGGTCATAAATTCAGTCAACTCATTTGTTGTGCCATTCCACAGAATTAGCACATAGTCGATGTAGCGAATGTATAAATCCATGAATTTCATGAATGGATTTACTTATTGGTTCAGAATGCTAGTGGATTCTATCCACCCCAAGAACAGATTGGCATACGTGGGTGCACAGCATGTTCCCATTGCTTTGCCCCTTTTTTGTAAGTATACCTTGTTGTTAAACAGAAAATAATTGTGCCTTAGCACAAAGTTCAGTAAGTCCACAATGAACTCATATTCATCATTGCCTGTTGGATTTACAGTCTTTTGAAAATATTTTATAGCTTCCATTCACAGTGTATGGGAAATTTTTGAATATAGACTTTCTATGTCTATGCCTTAAGGCATTTTAGCACATCCTTAGTGTCTTGGACGTAGGAGGTAAGTGTATATACAAATTTCCTTTTTTTTTATCAATAAATACACTGACATTCTCTGTCAGACAGCCATTGTCAGAGACAATGGGTTCTTTTTGTTTTTTGTGTATTTTTGGAAGACTATAAAAAGTTGCCACCATAGATGACATATTGCACATGAATTGGCACTCTGCCTTTGTTATAAGTCTCTCACCAAAACCTCTTTCCAGTAGAGATTTTAACTCTTTAGTAAATTTGTCTGTTGGATCATATTGTAATATCTGGTAATTATCTTGGTTGTCAAGTATATCATGACACATTTTTAAATACTGTGTGTTGCTCATAATTACCATATTCCCACCCTTGTCTGCACTTTTAATAGTTATATTCGGGTTGTTTTTTAATTCACTCATAGCTTGTCTCTTTAAAATTTAGGTTTTCCTTAGCATTGCTCTTTTAATGCTCCGAGTTCTGTGGTAACCAGAGCAACAAACCTATCAATTGTTGGATATTTGGAGATAACTGGCATAAAGTTACTCTTTGGTTTGACCACACTTGCTCTTGGTGCTTATTGGGAGGTATCATTCTCATTTAACAAAGTTAACATTAGGTTAGCCATTTCATGGTTATCTTCCTCAATCCCCATATCGTTAAGACAATTTTTGTTGGAGACCTTTATGAAATTTATGTAATGCAAGCTTTCTAGTAAACAAGTGTGTATCTTTTACGCAATTAAAAGTGTTGAATCTTGGGGTGGGTATAAAAGAGAGCCTTAGACAAAAGGCATTTTTTAGTTCAATAACAGCTAGATTTATGATCTGTAACTCGCCATAATTCATTTCTGTTTGTTTGGGAGTTTGGATTTGTTTTGTTGCCTGGTTTTTATAGTTCTTCTTGGGGGGGAACAGATCCCTCTCTAAAAAAAATCCTAGTGATTGAAGGTTCAGTGGTAGTTGTAATAGCATTTGCTGATGTTGTTGGTATCTGTTCCTCTTATGGTAACCCGCCATCGTCTCCTATACTCAATACCTAGGGTCTCCCAAATTCGTAAGTGTGAATTGAATCTCTAAATATAATATTGTGTTAGGGAAGAAAGTAGAATTTGTGGCATTGAAGCCAAGTGCTGAATTAGGCACTCTATATATTAAAGGCAATATGAATAAAATAGAACACTTTATTAAACATATATACTGGCATACCAAATTCTATAATTGGAATATTAGAAAGTGGGATTTAACCAATGGACTTAACCAAGGAACTTAACAAAGGAGCCATTGAGCCAGAGGGAGTCATGTAGATGCATTCATCTCAAGTTCAGTCTATGCGCTCAAAGGCATCCTCCTGCCTGCGTACTACTGTGATTGAACACAGTCAGCCGATTTTTAACTCTCTTTAACATGCATATATAGATCACTTGTGTACAGGGTGTCATCACCAAAACGATTAGACGATTGCAATGCTTATATTCAATCAAAGCATCACATGCATATCAGCTACTTCATTAACATTCTTGTTTCTATGATGCATGCATACATCGTTGTCTCTATATATCAATTAAGGATAATATCATTAAATGTGATAATCATTTGATTCGTTTGTAAGTTTGCCATTTCCTTTCAACCATATATTGGAAGAAAATAAACCCAGTAGTTTTTGAGAATGAAATATTACAAATATGATATCTTAAAAAGCAATCAAATAAGTATATTTATATTTGACTTTATGCAGTGGCCCCTCAAGCATTTTTAAACATTTAAGCTTGTTGTGTAACAGTTTGCGTGACTTCATTATACATGCAGAGCTAGCTGTTTAAAGCCGTATTAAGGGTGTATCCATTATATACATATGTTTTTTTTTTTTTAAAGCTTATTAGTCATTTATATATATACACACACATTTTCTGTATAGGTTTTAGTGACAAATAAAATGAAGATTAAACCTAAATTTGGTAGCAGATTCGGAGATTAGTTCACATTGTGGTTTTTATAGGATGTTAAAGGGTTAGTGAGCATATTTATTTATTGTAATTATAAGACTTTTTTTCTGTTGCATTGCTAAAGAATATCATGAGCCAAGTCTAAATATTTTTTTTCTTTAATTTTCAGTAGCTAAACCTTGCCTACCACTTGCCTAGTTTTGTGGTAGCTGGGGGGGACGCTGAACAAGTCCCCATCCCCCCCAGCTACCTCCACAGATGCCAACTCCTCTGTGTCACGGTGCCAGGAATCAGACTGAGACGTGCAAAATAATTACACCTTTTATTAATAACAAAAAATAATAAAAAGTCCAGGAGTCAAAGCTAGAGCTGGTAGTCAGACGAGCCGAGTCAGGAACCAAAGCGAGTAGTCAGACGAGCCGGAATCAGGAACAAGGAGAACAGCAGAGTCAGGAACAAGCCAGGGATCAAGAACCAGTAGGGATGTCAGCCAGGTAATACACAGGAACTGGAACTCACAAACAGGTCTGAGACAACGCAAGGGCAAAGCATACTGAGCAGAGGCCCTTTAAATAATAAGTGATGACATCACAATTCTGAGACTGCAACCTGTCTCACACGGATGATGTACACCAGTCTGACCATAAGTGGGCGTGCAGGAAATGAGCAGCATCACACACTCTGCACCAGACTCAGCAAGAGAGGTGAGTAAAATGGCTGCCAGCAGCACATGGCAAACAAAGCAGGGAAAAAACCCTGACACCGCAACCTCCACCACTGGCTCACAGACGCCAACACCCTCGCCCCCCTCAAGAAACTGTCCAACCGCCAACCCACCAACAAGGCCAGTTGGTTCACCCGGCCCTCCAGGACTCCAAGCGCCACTGCAGGCGATTGGAAAGGACCTGGAGATCCAGCAAGACCCCTGCGAATAAAACGGCCTACAAAGAAGCCATCACTACCCACCACCATCTCATCAAAACCACCAAGAAGACCGCCAACGTCCACAACCGCAAGGAGCTATTCACAGTCATCAAGGAATTCTCTAATCCCAACAGCGACACCAACGACATCCGGCCCTCCCTGGACCTCTGCGATAACCTCGCAACATACTTCCACCGCAAGATCATCGTCATCTATGACAGCTTTGCGCCCCAGAACTCACCACCACCGCCGACCCACCAACTCCCACCAATACCTCACCCGCACCACCGCCTACCCCCCACGGACCATCTGGAGACCCCTCACCACAGAGGACACCATCAGAATCATGAGATCGATCCACTCTGGAGCACCCTCCGACCCATGCCGCATCACATATTCAACAAAGCGGGTTACACCATCGCTCCCGGGCTCTGCAGCACCATCAACTGCTCCATCGAAACCGGCACCTCCCCGAATGATTGGAAGCACGCAGAATTAAAATCCCTACTGAAAAAACCCACGGCTGACCCCAATGATCCGAAGAACTTCTGCCCCATCTCTCTGCTCCCCTTTTGCAGCCAAAGTCATCGAGAAATCCATTGACGTGCAACTCGTTGACCATATCGAGGCCAACCACACCCTGGACCCCTCCCAATCCAGTTACAGGAGCAACCACAGCACAGAGACCGCCCTCCTCGTCGCCACAGACGACATCCTCACCCTACTCGACCGAGTAGAGACCACCGCCCTCATCCTCCTAGACCTCTCAGTGGCATTTGACACCGTCTCCCACCTCACCCTCTGCACCGCCTATGCGACGCCGGCATACGCGACAAAGCCCTCAAATGGATCACCTCCTTCCTCACTGGTAGAACCCAGAAAGTTAGACTCCCACCTTTCACCTCCAAGCCCACAGAGATCATCTGCGGTGTACCCCAAGGCTCTTCACTGAGCCCCACCCTATTCAACGTCTACATGGCCCCTCTCGCATCATCCTGGACTCATTGCTCTCCATGGACCGACAAATCAACACCGTCTCCTCTGCATGCTTCCACACACTCCACCTGCTGCGAAAGATCTTCAAATGGATCCCAACCGAGACCAGATCAGAAAGGACATCAAGACCTGGCTCTTCGACTGAACTGCAACCCTCAGCGCCTTGAGACCCTTACGGGTGAATAGCCAAGCTTTACAAGAACCCAATATATAGATAGATAGATAGATAGATCTGGGCTTGAATCTACAGCTGACAAGGCAAGCCAGTGTCCTATTGTTAGTATAAAGTGAATGTCTGCAGATGTTATCTGATAAAGCCAATAAGGGAAAGATATGTAAGGTCCGCAATGTCCCTTTTTTTTTTTTTTTTTCAGTTCTGAGAATACGGAAAGCCACAATTTATAGAGCAGAATTACATGAAAGGGGGCATAACAAAATAAAAAATATATTGCAAAGTTGTTTTATTGTGTGTAACTAAACATTTTATATTAAAATAACAAGGTGTTTAGTGTCCCTTTTAAGATATATACTGTTTGCAGTATTGTGATAAAACCTGAGCTGCATAGTCTCTTTCCTGTTTACTGTATTGATACTGGTGTGTATAACACGCATTATTACAAGACCCCATACTATCACAGTGTAAAAGTTAGCTGCTTTGATGTACAAGTGTAAGGCTGTCGTTTCAGTCTGCCTGCCTGCTATGCTTCTGTAATTAACTGTTGGTTATGACATTATTATGCTTAGCTCAAAAATTAGGTAAAGTCCTTTTAAAAAGAACTGTATAAATCCCAAGAGCAAAACATGTTTGAAAATTAGATTCCACTCAAATGTTTAAATGCTAGGAATTGTAAAGTCTCTCACTTTACCACATGGAGTATATTGATGTGTACACAAAAACATTTACTACCTCATATAAAACAATGTCAGTAACGCTTGCAGAATAAAAAGCAACGCACATTCCATGAAGGTGAATTACTGCTATCAGTGTTTTTTGCTATCTGTACATTAATCGTTCATACCCACAATTGTTGTTTTGTACTCCTTTTTTAAAATTTCACCTTAATATTTGGTCTCTGAATGCTTGAACCTTTATTGGTTACAATTATTTACTAGTCTATATATCCCTTTTGGGTAATATATTGCAATTAATTGTCTTTTTATTCAGTTTTCTTTAAATTAACATTACACACAAAAAAAGGTTGGAGTGGGTCCTGAAGGATTCAAAACTCTGATCCTGCAAGATTCTTCAGTGTTGTTTGATCACTGTAGGAGCTACTAAAATTAAATGTTCCTACTTGGCCACAGCAGAGTTATAAATGAATTAAATGTGTGTGGTGCATATTGACAGTTGGGCTTTGGACCCTTGTTGTTAAACTGATTTATTTATTTTCTGATTCCTTGTCTAGATGTTGCACACTTATCTGACCTCCTGAAAAGTCACTATATGACTCTGACTTTTTTTTTTGACACAAAGGCAAACTAAATGGCTGCACCTCACTGGCGAGGCCCACAGTAGGCCTAAACGTACGTCTGAGGTTTTACCATTTCTCTTGTTCAGAGAGGGGTTGCCTGGTATTTTGTAACTGGACTGTTTTAGTCAGGATCAGACTGATATGCTACAGGAAGGTTCTTCTCTGTGAAAGGCACATGTTGAGCAAAAAGAGGCTGCTCCTAGGGTGGTTACTAGCCATAGAACAAGCTATTATGCTATTGGCTCATGTTGAGCAAAAAGAGGCTGCCCCTAGGGTTGAAACAAGCCATAGAACAAGCTATTATGCTATTATTTGTTCCCAGGTTGAGTGCTTCTCTCTTTTTGTATTTGCAAACTTCATTTGTATTTGGCTGTGTTAAGGGTAATACCTGCAGGATAAGGATATAATAATACATCTTATTTTTATTTATTTTTTATTTTTATTTTTTGCTTGAGGTCAGATGAAGAGATGCGGCCATTGTATTCAGCGGAGCTCTCCTTTCTGGAGAGCTGTCTACGTGTGAACCCAAAGTCTTATGGAACCTGGTATCACCGATGCTGGATGATGGATCTCATTCCAGAGCCTGACTGGGCACGTGAGCTGACACTCTGCAATCGGTTTCTAGAGATTGATGAGCGCAACTGTAAGTACAATATGACAGGGAAGAGTTACATTTAAAATGAGAAAGTTGGAATCTAAATTAAATAGTAATAACATTTGTTTTCTTGCAGTTCACTGCTGGGACTATCGTAGATTTGTTACTCGCTCTTCGGGTGTTCCTAACTCTGAGGAACTTGAATTTACAAGCAGTCTTATAACCAAAAATTTCTCCAACTATTCATCTTGGCATTATCGCAGCAAACTACTTCCAGAAATATACCCTGATCCACAACGCCGGGGTAGAGTAACTGAGGAAGCCCTACTCAGTGGTGAGTAAAAGAGGTTGCAATTGCAGGATGTGACTGATCATAGAACTGTCAATGAATGCTGCGTTTGTTAGGGCATATTGTGAGTAAGAAGCATATGTAAGATTTAATAAAAAAAAAAAATGTTTTAGGTAGACCAGCACCTTGTGGAAAGGAGACAATCCGTGAAAAATTATTGCAGAGTATTTAGGTAGAGAAGTTTGTACAAGATATTGTCAGCAGTTAGTGGACTATTTAGAGTTTTCTTTTTTTCCTCTTTCAAGTCTCCCACTCCTCTCATTCTGGCAGCTCCACTTCATCTTGCTCCCTCGTTTTTTTTTTTTTTTTTTAAATGTAGCCTATAGCAAAACCAATACTTTATGATTTATATTGAAGAAAAAAATGTTTCTTTGCATTATCCCATAATATGTTTTCATAATGTGTTGTCAAAATGTAAGAATGTGCAATTGTACTTTATTTTCTTTATATATCTACCCTGCATGTATTTTTTTGCTATATGACATAAACTTATGACATTCTTTATATTATATTCTAGCATACTAATACATTATTATAAACAACCTAAGAATCCATGTTTATTCTTTCTTTTTTCCATTACTGACTGTTAGAACTGGAACTTGTACAAAACGCGTTCTTCACAGATCCAAACGACCAGAGTGCTTGGTTTTATCATCGCTGGCTCCTTGGACGAGGTGACTGCTTCCTGTTTTACTTAATTTTGTTTAAATTTGTTTTATTTTAAATTCTTTAAAATGTGTATATTTCCTCCTCAGTGCACTTGATATCCTACAGATATAAATTTATAGATAGTCTGGGCTTATTCTGTATAAGCAGTGTAGTTGTATAGTACTGCAAGTTCATACACACACTGAATAATACCTCATATTGAATGTCTCTTTCTTCTTTCTCTCTCTCTTTCTCTCTCTCTTTCTCTCTCTCTCTTTCTCTCTCTTTCTCTCTCTTTCTCTCTCTTTCTCTCTCTTTCTCTCTCTTTCTCTCTCTTTCTCTCTCTTTCTCTCTCTTTTTCTCTTCTCTCTTTCTCTTCTCTCTTTCTCTTCTCTCTTTCTCTTCTCTCTTTTTCTCTCTCTCTCTTTTTTTCTCTCTCTCTCTTTTTTTTCTCTCTCTTTTTTTCTCTCTCTCCAGCGGATCAGGCTCTCTCCATTCCATGTATCTTGGTCAATTTGAGGGGAGCTTGGGCATCTGTAGCGTTCTCTCATCCAGTAAATGTGAGTATACAAATCCTTTTAAAACTTTAAGTGATACAATTATAATCCTCATGAGAAGTCTTAGAGGAAGAATTAAGTGAGGTGTGGCAGATTTGTGAAGAATGTAGCCTGTAAAGAATTAAGCACAATGCGTCATTGAATTTGTGAGTGAACAAAAACCCCCCACATTTTTATATAAAGTTTTTATGATGTTTAGATATATTTAGTGATTTTGTTAGGCTATGCTGCCTTTTTAAAGATGCTGGCATATGCTGTGAAAAATATATTGTTGTGGGGTATCAAAGTTACCTATTATAAACTGATTAACAAGGTTATAGTTTTATCAGAAGAAGGGGTTAAACTGAACCCCCTGAGGGTACCTGGGTAGTACCTACCCGAATATTTGTAGTGCTACACAAATATATATTTCTCCAACATAGGTGTGTCCGGTCCACGGCGTCATCCTTACTTGTGGGATATTCTCTTCCCCAACAGGAAATGGCAAAGAGCCCAGCAAAGCTGGTCACATGATCCCTCCTAGGCTCCGCCTACCCCAGTCATTCTCTTTGCCGTTGTACAGGCAACATCTCCACGGAGATGGCTTAGAGTTTTTTAGTGTTTAACTGTAGTTTTTATTATTCAATCAAGAGTTTGTTATTTTAAAATAGTGCTGGTATGTACTATTTACTCAGAAACAGAAAAGAGATGAAGATTTCTGTTTATATGAGGAAAATGATTTTAGCACCGTAACTAAAATCCATGGCTGTTCCACACAGGACTGTTGAGAGCAATTAACTTCAGTTGGGGGAACAGTGTGCAGTCTCTTACTGCTTGAGGTATGACACATTCTAACAAGACGATGTAATGCTGGAAGCTGTCATTTTCCCTATGGGATCCGGTAAGCCATGTTTATTAAGATAGTAAATAAGGGCTTCACAAGGGCTTATTAAGACTGTAGACTTTTTCTGGGCTAAATCGATTCATTATTAACACATATTTAGCCTTGAGGAATCATTTATTCTGGGTATTTTGATATGATTATATCGGCAGGCACTGTTTTAGACACCTTATTCTTTAGGGGCTTTCCCTAATCATAGTCAGAGCCTCATTTTCGCGCCGGTATGGCGCACTTGTTTTTGAGGACAGCATGGCATGCAGCTGCATGTGTGTGGAGCTCTGATACATAGAAAAGTCTTGGGCTGGGGCGCGGTCTGGGGATCCCTGAAAGCTCAGGGTCTTTGGTCTCGGGTAGAATCTCTTCTACCGATAAATATTCTGGAACTGAGAGCGATATTCAATGCTCTCAAAGCTTGGCCTCAGCTAGCGAGGGCCAAGTTCATACATCAACCATCAGGGGGGAACAAGGAGTTCCCTAGCGATGGAAGAAGTGACCAAAATCATTCTATGGGCGGAGTCTCACTCCTGCCACCTGTCTGCTATCCACATCCCAGGAGTGGAAAATTGGGAAGCGGATTTTCTGAGTCGTCAGACATTGCATCCGGGGGAGTGGGAACTCCATCCGGAAATCTTTGCCCAAGTCACTCAACCGTGGGGCATTCCAGACATGGATCTGATGGCCTCTCGTCAGAACTTCAGAGTTCCTTACTACGGGTACAGATCCAGGGATCCCAAGGCGGCTCTAGTGGATGCACTAGTAGCACCTTGGACCTTCAAACTAGCTTATGTGTTCCCGCCGTTTCCTCTCATCCCCAGGCTGGTAGCCAGGATCAATCAGGAGAGGGCGTCGGTGATTTTGATAGCTCCTGCGTGGCCACGCAGGACTTGGTATGCAGATCTGGTGAATGTCATCGGCTCCACCATGGAAGCTACCTTTGAGACAAGACCTTCTTGTTCTAGGTCCGTTCGACCCACTCCAGCTGACTGCTTGGAGATTGAACGCTTGATCTTATCAAAGCGAGGGTTCTCAGATTCTGTTATTAATACTCTTGTTCAGGCCTGAAAGCCTGTAACCAGAAAAATTACCACATAATTTGGTATATCTGTTGGTGTGAATCTGCAGGATTCCCTTGGGACAAGGTTAAGATTCCTAAGAGTCTATCCTTCCTTCGAGAAGGATTGGAAAAAGGATTATCTGCAAGTTCCTTGATGGGACAGATTTCTGCCTTGTCTGTGTTACTTCACAAAAAGCTGGCAGCTGTGCCAGATGTTCTAGCCTTTGTTCAGGCTCTGGTTAGAATCAAACCTGTTTACAAAATTTTGACTCCTCCTTGGAGTCTCAACCTAGTTCTTTCAGTTCTTCAGGGGGTTCCGTTTGAACCCTTACATTCCGTTGATATTAAGTTATTATCTTGGAAAGTTTTGTTTTTGGTTGCAATTTCTTCTGCTAGAAGAGTTTCAGAATTATCTGCTCTGCAGTGTTCTTCTCCTTATCTGGTGTTCCATGCAGATAAGGTGGTTTTGCGTACTAAACCTGGTTTTCTTCCAAAAGTTGTTTCTAACAAAAACATTAACCAGGAGATAGTTGTGCCTTCTTTGTGTCCTAATCCAGTTTCAAAGAAGGAACGTTTGTTGCACAACTTGGATGTAGTTCGTGCTCTCAAATTTTACTTAGCAGCTACTAAGGATTTCAGACAAACTTCGTCTTTGTTTGTTGTTTATTCTGGTAAACGGAGAGGTCAAAAAAGCAACTTCTACCTCTCTCTCCTTCTGGATTAAAAGCATTATCCGATTGGCTTATGAGACTGCCGGACGGCAGCCTCCTGAAAGAATCACAGCTCACTCCACTAGGGCTGTGGCTTCCACATGGGCCTTCAAGAACGAGGCTTCTGTTGATCAGATATGTAAGGCAGCGACTTGGTCTTCACTGCACACTTTTTCTAAATTTTACAAATTTGATACTTTTGCTTCTTCTGAGGCTATTTTTGGGAGAAAGGTTTTGCAAGCCGTGGTGCCTTCCATTTAGGTGACCTGATTTGCTCCCTCCCTTCATCCGTGTCCTAAAGCTTTGGTATTGGTTCCCACAAGTAAGGATGACGCCGTGGACCGGACACACCTATGTTGGAGAAAACAGAATTTATGTTTACCTGATAAATTACTTTCTCCAACGGTGTGTCCGGTCCACGGCCCGCCCTGGTTTTTTTAATCAGGTCTGATAATTTATTTTCTTTAACTACAGTCACCACGGTAACATATGGTTTCTCCTATGCAAATATTCCTCCTTAACGTCGGTCGAATGACTGGGGTAGGCGGAGCCTAGGAGGGATCATGTGACCAGCTTTGCTGGGCTCTTTGCCATTTCCTGTTGGGGAAGAGAATATCCCACAAGTAAGGATGACGCCGTGGACCGGACACACCGTTGGAGAAAGTAATTTATCAGGTAAACATAAATTCTGTTTTCTCCAACATTGGTGTGTCCGGTCCACAGCGTCATCCTTACTTGTGGGAATATTCTCTTCCCCAACAGGAAATGGCAAAGAGCACAGCAAAAGCTGCCCATATAGCCCCTCCTCTGGCTCCGCCCCCCAGTCATTCTCTTTGCCGCTCTGAACAAGTAGCATCTCCACGGAGATGGTGAAGAGTATGTGGTGTTAGTTGTAGTTTTTTATTCTTCTATCAAGAGTTTGTTATTTTAAAATAGTGCCGGTTTGTACTATTTACTCTAAAACAGAAAAGGATGAAGAGTTCTGTTTAAAAGAGGAGTATGATTTTAGCAGCAGTAACTAAAATCAATTGCTGTTCCCACACAGGACTGTTGAGCCCAGAGAACTTCAGTTGGGGGGAACAGTTTGACTAGTCCATTTTCTAACAAGACTTAGTAATGCTAGAAGACTGTCATTTTCCCTCTTTGGGATCGGTAGTGGGTTTAAAATTGTTAATTGATAAAACAGCTCCGGTTTCCTCATTTAAGGGGTTACAAACTTGAAAATTGGGGTGCAATACTTTTAAAGCATTAAGATGCACTAAATCTAGGGTGCAAATTTGGTAAAGATCGGATATTTCCTTCATAGTTTTTCACACATTCAGAAATAAAGTGTGCTCTATTTAACATTTAAAGAGACAGTAACGGTTTTGTTTAAAAACGGTTTTATTGCATTAATAGCCTGTATAAGCCTGTCTAAGATGTCTGTACCTTCAGATAGAACATGTTCTGTATGTATGGAGGCCAAGGTGGTCCCCCCTTCAAATGTATGTGATAATTGTGCCATGGCGTCCAGACAAAGTAAGGACAGTACTGTCACATTTAATAAGGTTGCCCAAGATGATTCCTCAAATGAAGGTAGTGGGGGTAGTTCACCATCCTCTCCTTCTGTGTCAATACCAGTTATGCCCGCGCAGGTGACTCCTAGTACATCTAGCGCGCCAATGCTTGTTACTATGCAACAATTAACGGCAGTAATGGATAATTCTATAGCTAATATTTTATCCAAAATGCCAGCATTTCAAAGAAAGCGTGATTGCTCAGTTTTAAATACAGTAGAGCAAGAGTGCGCTGACGATAATTTATCTGTCATACCCTCACACCAGTCAGAATTGGCAGCGAGGGAGGTTTTGTCGGAGGGAGAAATTTCTGATTCAGGAAGAGTTTCTCAACAGGCAGAACCTGATGTTGTGACGTTTAAATTTAAGTTAGAGCATCTCCGCGCCTTACTGAAGGAGGTACTAACTACTCTGGATGATTGTGACTCTTTGGTCATTCCAGAAAAATTGTGCAAAATGGACAAATTCCTAGAGGTCCCTGTGCACCCTGATGCCTTTCCGATACCTAAAAGGGTGGCGGACATAGTGACTAAGGAGTGGGAGAAACCAGGCATACCTTTTTGTCCCACCTCCTATATTTAAGAAAATGTTCCCCATGGTCGACCCAAGGAAGGACGCATGGCAAACAATCCCTAAGGTTGAGGGGGCAGTTTCTACGCTAGCCAAACGCACGACTATTCCCATTGAGGACAATTGTGCTTTCAAAGATCCTATGGATAAAAAATTGGAGGGTTTGCTTAAAAAGATTTTTGTTCAGCAAGGTTTCCTCCTCCAACCATTTTCGTGCATTATTCCTGTCACTACGGCGGCGTGTTTTTGGTTCGATGAACTAGAAAAGTCGCTCAATAAGGAGACTCCATATGAGGAAGTCATGGACAGAATTCACGCACTTAAGTTAGCTAATTCCTTTATTTTAGATGCCGCTTTGCAATTGGCGAGGTTAGCGGCGAAATATTCGGGGTTTGCAATTGTGGCGCGCAGAGCGCTCTGGCTAAAGTCTTGGTCGGCGGATGTATCTTCCAAGACAAAATTGTTTAATATTCCTTTCAAAGGTAAGACCCTTTTTGGGCCAGAATTGAAGGAGATTATTTCAGACATCACTGGGGGAAAGGGCCATGCCCTCCCACAGGATAGGCCTTTTAAGGCTAAGAATAAGTCCAATTTTCGTTCCTTTCGTAACTTCAGGAACGGACCGTCTCCTAACTCTGCAGCCTCTAGACAAGAGGGTAACGCTTCCCAGGCTAAGCCAGCTTGGACACCAATGCAAGGCTGGAACAAGGGTAAACAGGCCAAGAAGCCTGCTGCTGCTACCAAGACAGCATGAAGGGGTAGCCCCCGATCCGGGACCGGATCTAGTAGGGGGCAGACTTTCTCTCTTTGCTCAGGCTTGGGCAAGAGATGTTCCGGATCCCTGGGCACTAGAAATAGTTTCTCAGGGTTATCTTCTAGAATTTAAGGAACTTCCTCCAAGGGGAAGGTTCCACATGTCTCGCTTATCTTCAGACCAGATAAAGAGACAGGCATTCTTACATTGCGTAGGAGACCTATTAAAGATGGGAGTGATACACCCAGTTCCAACAGCGGAACAAGGTCAGGGGTTTTACTCAAACCTGTTTGTAGTTCCCAAAAAAGAGGGAACTTTCAGACCAATTCTGTATTTAAAAATTCTAAACAAATTCCTCAGAGTTCCATCGCTCAAAATGGAAACCATTCGAACTATTTTACCTACAATCCAGGAGGGTCAATATATGACTACCGTGGATTTAAAGGATGCGTACCTACATATTCCTATCCACAAAGATCATCATCATCATCAGTTCCTAAGGTTCGCCTTTCTGGACAAACATTACCAGTTCGTGGCTCTTCCGTTCGGTTTAGCCACTGCTCCCAGAATCTTCACAAAGGTGCTAGGGTCCCTTCTAGCGGTTCTAAGACCGAGGGGCATTGCAGTGGAACCTTACCTAGACGACATTCTAATCCAAGCGTCGCCCCTTTCCAGATCAAAGGCTCATACAGACATTGTATTAGCCTTTCTCAGGTCTCACGGGTGGAAGGTGAACGTGGAAAAGAGTTCCCTGTCCCCGTCTACAAGAGTTCCCTTTCTGGGAACAATAATAGATTCTGTAGAAATGAAGATCTTTCTGACAGAGGTCAGAAAATTAAAGCTTCTAAAGGCTTGTCAAGTTCTTCATTCTATTCCTCAGCCTTCCATAGCTCAGTGCATGGAAGTTATAGGTCTAATGGTGGCAGCAATGGACGTGGTTCCTTTTGCTCAAATTCATCTAAGACCATTGCAACTGTGCATGCTCAGACAGTGGAATGGGGATTATGCAGACTTGTCTCCCCAGATTCAAGTAGACCAGTTAACCAGAGACTCATTCCGTTGGTGGTTGACTCAGGATCACCTGTCTCAGGGAATGAGTTTCCGCAGACCAGAGTGGGTCATTGTCACGACCGACGCCAGTCTATTAGGCTGGGGCGTGGTCTGGGACTCCCTGAAAGCTCAGGGTCTATGGTCTCGGGAAGAGTCTCTTCTCCCGATAAACATCCTGGAACTGAGAGCGATATTCAATGCGCTCCGGGCTTGGCCTCAACTAGCGAAGGCCGGATTCATAAGATTCCAGTCGGACAACATGACGACTGTAGCTTACATCAACCATCAGGGAGGAACAAAGAGTTATTTGGCGATGAGAGAGGTATCCAAGATCATCAAATGGGCGGAGGATCACTCCTGCCATCTTTCTGCAATTCACATCCCAGGAGTAGACAACTGGGAGGCGGATTATTTGAGTCGTCAGACTTTCCATCCGGGGGAGTGGGAACTCCACCCGGAGGTCTTTGCCCAGTTAACTCAATTATGGGGCATTCCAGACATGGATCTGATGGCGTCTCGTCAGAACTTCAAGGTTCCTTGCTACTGGTCCAGATCCAGGGATCCCAAGGCGACTCTAGTGGATGCATTAGTGGCGCCTTGGTCGTTCAACCTAGCTTATGTGTTTCCACCGTTTCCTCTCCTTCCCAGGCTCGTAGCCAGGATCAAACAGGAGAAGGCCTCGGTGATTCTGATAGCTCTTGCGTGGCCACGCAGGACTTGGTATGCATTGAACGCTTGATTTTATCCAAGCGTGGGTTTTCAAATTCAGTGATAGATACTCTGGTCCAAGCCAGAAAACCTGTGACTAGAAAGATTTACCATAAAATATGGAAAAGATATATCTGTTGGTGTGAATCCAAGGGATTCTCCTGGAGTAAAATTAAAATTCCTAAGATTCTTTCCTTTCTCCAAGAGGGTTTGGATAAAGGGTTGTCAGCGAGTTCTCTAAAAGGACAGATTTCTGCTTTATCTGTTTTGTTACACAAACGCCTGGCAGCTGTGCCAGATGTACAAGCTTTTGTACAGGCTTTGGTCAGAATCAAGCCTGTTTACAGACCCATGACTCCTCCTTGGAGTCTAAATTTAGTTCTTTCAGTTCTTCAAGGGGTTCCGTTTGAACCTTTACATTCCATAGATATCAAGTTACTATCTTGGAAAGTTCTGTTTTTGGTTGCTATTTCTTCTTCTAGAAGAGTTTCTGAATTATCTGCTTTGCAGTGTGATCCACCCTATCTGGTGTTCCATTCAGATAAGGTCGTTTTGCGTACCAAACCTGGTTTTCTTCCAAAAGTAGTTTCCAACAAGAATATTAACCAGGAAATAGTTGTTCCTTCTCTGTGTCCGAATCCAGTTTCAAAGAAGGAACGTTTGTTACACAATTTAGATGTGGTCCGTGCTTTAAAGTTCTATTTAGACGCAACAAAGGATTTCAGACAAACTTCATCTTTGTTTGTCGTTTACTCTGGTAAGAGGAGAGGACAAAAAGCTACTGCTACCTCTCTTTCTTTCTGGCTGAAAAGCATCATCCGATTGGCTTATGAGACTGCCGGACGGCAGCCTCCTGAACGAATCACAGCTCACTCTACTAGGGCTGTGGCTTCCACATGGGCCTTCAAGAACGAGGCTTCTGTTGATCAGATATGTAAGGCAGCGACTTGGTCTTCTCTGCAAACTTTTGCCAAATTTTACAAATTCGATACTTATGCTTCTTCGGAGGCTATTTTTGGGAGAAAAGGTTTTGCAAGCCGTGGTGCCTTCCGTTTAGGTAACCTGATTTGCTCCCTCCCTTCATCCGTGTCCTAAAGCTTTGGTATTGGTTCCCACAAGTAAGGATGACGTTGTGGACCGGACACACCAATGTTGGAGAAAACAGAATTTATGCTTACCTGATAAATTTCTTTCTCAAACGGTGTGTCCGGTCCACGACCCGCCCTGGTTTTTTAATCAGGTTTGAAAAATTTCTTTCTCTATACACTACAGTCACCACGGCACCCTATAGTTTCTCCTTTTTTTCTCCTAACCGTCGGTCGAATGACTGGGGGCGGAGCCAGAGGAGGGGCTATATGGGCAGCTTTTGCTGTGCTCTTTGCCATTTCCTGTTGGGGAAGAGAATATTCCCACAAGTAAGGATGACGCCGTGGAACGGACACACCGTTGGAGAAAGAAATTTATCAGGTAAGCATAAATTCTGTTTTATATATATATATATATATCAAGGATAGTTGATAAAGTGAAAAACATTGGCAGGCTGGTTTACTTTGGAAAAACAGAGTAAAGTGAGAAGCTTAGGAAGAGGGGAGGAAGAGTTGGATATTGTTTAAAAGTTAATGCATTACATTATTTCCGTATTGGAAAAAGATCATAGTGGATCCAAGCAGATATCGGACAATTTTCATATAGGCAGCATGGACATTTATCACCTAAATATCGACCACAAAATGGACACAACAAGTTTAACAGCCAAAGGCACTTGATAAATACTCAGACCGGAAAAAACAATGTGGCACAGACGCAGCAACAGCACTTTTTGATGATAATTGATTCACTTCAGATTAGACTGATGGCACTACTCATAAATACATTGTAGATATGTTTTATTCATGTATTTATATGAAGGTGACATTCAGTATTGTTTGTTTGTTTTTTGCAGTGAATCAATCATCACAAATTGGTTAGCTAGAGAAACTAACCGCAAAAAGATACTATACAAGCACTCAAAAGACCCCTAATTTTTGGAGTTGGAAAAAGAATCACACCAATTAAAACATAAATCTTTATTAGAACTGTTTAAAATCTGGGTTTGTTAAAACTAAAATGCTGGACTGGAGTTTCCAGTAAGAGAACTGGATATCATACACTAGAACCTACTATTGTAGTTGTTATGCTATCAAATGGCAAATTGAAAGTCACTGGCTTAAGTTAAATATCACTAGACAATATAGAATGGGGTCATAAGGTATAGTGATGTGATAATAGATGATCTCAGCAATAGCAAATTCAACTCACCCCTATAATATCATAGATGACATAATTAATCGCTGGGGAAATTTAACCTCTAGAGAGTATTATCTATGTTAAACACATAGGTAAAGTGGTATAAATGGAGCAGCTGTATATAGAAATTCCACCTAGATTTGTAAGTCTAATGTGTTGATCATAGTTAGCATTATTTAGGAATTGACAACTTTTTGGTTGAAACGCATATGTTTGCCTATAACTATTATATGAGAGAATCTCCTATAATAGATTAATAAATTCCTAGAGGTAATGATTTCACAAGATTAACCCTAATAGGGGTCCCTAGTTGTTAGAGTAATATCAACTGTCCCTGTACAAGGGATTGAGTAAAAGATTTTTGAAGTAGCTAACAACTGTTTATAAACACATAGATAAACTGATTATACTTAAGATAGTACCTTAAATAATTGAAACTAAATGACAGTTATATTGCATATATCAAACTGTCTAGGTAACTATACTATAAGAAGTAGTTTAGGTAAAATGAATGAATTAATTAATGTATTGATGTCACAAAGGGTTAATGTTGGTACAGTCACCTTGGTTAAATAGTAGATATAACTTAATGATGTTGTTACTATGATTTAGCTAATAACTAAATCAAGTTTAAACTAAATAAATAACCTTAGTTGTATGATATAAGGCAAACAAGGGTAGTGTCTGTCGTGCTTGGTGTTAACTTTCCAAACGTTGTGATGCCTGGATTTACCCACACTTTGACCCGGATTTGAATGTCAAGTTTGAAAGGGCACAACAGATGTAGCAGAGTATTTGTATTAAACTTTAATAGCTAACATTGAGCCTATATATAAGTCCTATATTTAATATAGTTCAATATTGCTACCCGGAGTGCTCATAGAATAAATTAAACAGCCAGTAGCTGGTTAAATTTAAAGCATTACATGAACATCCTTTCAACGTTCATGTGATATGGAACACTGCCAGTTGTAACACGCATTGTTACTAAGTATCAATAACGGAAGACACATAATATTATGCTAGCTGCTTCATTGCAGCCTCAAATCAATTGTGAGTAGTGATGTCGCGAATTGTTCGCCGGCGAATAGTTCCCTGCTAACATAGCATGTTCGCCGCGGCGGGCGAACATATGCAATGTTCGATCCGCCCCCTATTCGTCATCATTGAGTAATACTTTGACCCTGTACCTCACAGTCAGCAGGCACATTCCAGCCAATCAGCAGCAGACCTTCCCTCCCAGACCCTCCTACCTCCTGGACAGCATCCATTTTAGATTCATTCGGAAGCTGCATTGTTAGTGAGAGGAGGGACAGTGTAGCTGCTGCTGATTTAGTAGGGAAATCTATAGCTAGGCTAGTGTATTCAGTGTCCACTACAGTCCTAAAGGACTCATCTGATCTCATCTGATTTTTTTTTTTTCCTGTGTAATCTAATTGCAGTTGCCTGCCTGCCAGCGTGTGTGTCAGGCTCACAGCGTATACTGTGCCCACTTGCCCAGTGCCACCACTCATATCTGGTGTAACAGTAGTGTAAATTTAAAAAAAAAAAAAAACTTTTTTGACTGTGAAACATCAGTCTGCTTGTGTAATCTAATTGCAGTTGCCTGCGTGCCAGCGTTTGTGCCAGGCTCACAGCGTATACTGTGCCCACTAGCCCAGTGCCACCACTCATATCTGGTGTAACAGTAGTGTAAATTAAAAAAAAAAAAAACTTTTTTGACTGTGAAACATCAGTCTGCTTGTGTAATCTAATTGCAGTTGCCTGCCTGCCAGCGTGTGTGTCAGGCTCACAGCGTATACTGTGCCCACTTGCCCAGTGCCATCACTCATATCTTGTTTAATAGTAGTGTAAGTGTACATTTAAAAAAAATGACAGGCAGAGGCAGGCCACCCCGCAGGTGCCGTCGTGGTGCTGTGATTCCCTTTGGCCCTAGAATAATGCCCAGTGTTCAGAGGCCACGTACCATGAACTCGAAAAGTTCTGAGGACATAGTTGACAGGCTAACACAGGACACCCAATCTTCTACAGCTTCCGCTCGGAACCTTGACGCACCATCCTCCTCCAGCTTAGCTTCGGGCACCTCTCAAGTTACCACTCGCCCGCCTGCCGCCAACACTAGCACCACAGCCGCTTCACTTGATCTGTCAGAGGAATTATTTACACATCAGTTTGAAGAAATGAGTGATGCGCAAACATCATTGACAGAGGATGTAGATAACAGTGATATGTCTCAGTCAGGCAGCATTACAGACATGGACGTACGGTGTGGTGATGATGATGTTGTTCCCGCTGCTGCTTCCTTTGTTGAGTTGTCAGAGACAAGTGAAGCGGTTGATGATGACGATGCGTCCGTGGATGTCACGTGGGTGCCCGCTAGAAGAGAAGAAGAACAGGGGGAAAGTTCAGATGGGGAGACAGAGAGGAGGAGACGAGTTGGAAGCAGGGGGAGGACGTCGCAAGGAGCTAGTGGCACAGTCAGACAGCATGCATCGGCACCCGGGGTCAGCCAGACAGCACGCCAATCGACGCATGCTGTTGCCACCACCAGAATGCCGTCATCGCAGAGCTCAGCAGTGTGGCATTTTTTGTGTGTGTCTGCCTCTGACAACAGCGATGCCATTTGCAACCTGTGCCAAAAGAAACTGAGTCGTGGGAAGTCCAACACCCACCTAGGTACAACTGCTTTGCGAAGGCACATGGTCTCATATCACAAACGCAGATGGGAAGAACACATGAGTACAAGCAGCACAGAAACTCAAAGCCGCCATCCTCCTCCTGGTCCAGCATCTTCAGCCACGTCAACCACTGCTGTCCTACTTGCCCCCTCTCAACCATCCGCCACTCCGTCTCTTGCCTTGAGCAGTTCCTGCTCATCAGCCCACAGTCAGGTGTCTGTCAAGGACATGTTTGAGCGTAAGAAGCCAATGTCACAAAGTCACCCCCTTGCCCGGCGTCTGACAGCTGGCTTGTCTGAACTCTTAGCCCGCCAGCTTTTACCATACAAGCTGGTGGAGTCTGAGGCGTTCAAAAAATTTGTAGCTATTGGGACACCGCAGTGGAAGGTACCCGGCCGAAATTTCTTTGCACAAAAGGCAATGCCCAACCTGTACTCGATTGTGCAAAAGGAAGTAATGGCATGTCTGGCACACAGTGTTGGGGCAAGGGTCCATCTGATACCTGGTCGCAAAGCATGGTCAGGGCAGGTATATCACCTACACTGCGCATTGGGTAAACCTGCTGACGGCTGCCAAGCATGGAATGCGTGGCTCTTAAGAGGAGTTGGTGACACCGCCACGACTTGCAGGCAGGCCTGCTGCCACCTCCTCTACTCCTCCTACTCCATCCTCTTCCATAACCTCCTCGGCTGAGTCCTCTTCTGCTGCTGCGTCTTGCTCCACATCAACGGCACCTCCCCAGGTACTATTCCACATACCGGATACGGCAGTGTCACGCCGTCTTGGGGTTGACTTGCCTGAAAGCAGAGAGTCACACCGGACCAGCACTCCTGTCCGCCCAGAACGCACAGGTGGATCAGTGGCTGACTCCGCACCAACTGGAGATCGGCAAAGTGGTTTCTGACAACAGAAGAAATTTGGTGACGGCATTGAATTTGGGCAAGTTGACACATGTGCCGTGCATGGCACATGTGTGTAATCTGATCGTACAACGCTTTGTGCATAAGTACCCAGGCTTACAGGACGTCCTGAAGCAGGGCAGGAAGGTGTGTGGCCATTTCAGGCGTTCCTACACGGCCATGGCGCACTTTTCAGATATCCAGCGTCGAAACAACAGGCCAGTGAGGCACTTGATTTGCGACCGTCCGACACGTTGGAATTCAACACTCCTAATGTTCGACCGCCTGATCCAACAAGAAAAAGCCGTTAACGAGTATTTGTATGACCGGGGTGCTAGGACAGCCTCTGCGGAGCTGGGAATTTTTTTGCCACGTTACTGGACGCTCATGCGCAATGCCTGTAGGCTCATGCGTCCTTTTGAGGAGGTGACAAACCTAGTCAGTCGCACCGAAGGCACCATCAGCGACATCATACCATTTGTTTTCTTCCTGGAGCGTGCCCTGCAAAGAGTGCTGGATCAGGCCGTAGATGAGCGTGAAGAGGAAGAGTTGTGGTCACCAGAAACAGCCTTATCAGCATCGCTTGCTGGACCTGCGGCAACGTTGGAAGAGGATTGTGAGGAAGAGGAGTCAGAGGAGGAATGTGGCTTGGAGGAGGAGGAGGAGGAGGAGGAAGATAAACCACAACAGGCATCCCAGGGTGCTCGTTGTCACTTATCTGGCACCCGTGGTGTTGTACGTGGCTGGGGGGAAGAAGATACCTTCAGTGAGATCACTGAGGACGAGGAACGGGACATGAGTAGCTCGGCATCCAACCTTGTGCAAATGGGGTCTTTCATCATGCTGTCATGCCTGTTGAGGGACCCTCGTATAAAATAGCTGAATGAGAACGACCTATACTGGGTGTCCACGCTACTAGACCCCCGGTATAAGCATAAAGTGCCTGAAATGTTACCGAATTACCGCAAGTCGGAAAGGATGCAGGAGTTCCAAAAGAAATTAAAAAGTATGCTTTACACAGCGTATAAGGTTGATGTCACAGCACAACGGGAATCTAACAGGGGAAGAGGTGAAAGTAATCCTCCGCCTCCCAAGACCATGCCAGCAAGGACAGGACGCTTTACAGACGTGTTGTTGATGGAGGACAGGCAGAGCTTTTTAAGTCCTATGCATCGCCACAGCCCTTCGTGGTCCACCCTCAGAGAACGACTCGACCGACAGGTAGCAGACTACCTCGCCTTAACTGCAGATCTCGACACTCTGAGGAGTGATGAACCCCTTGACTATTGGGTGTGCAGGCTTGACCTGTGGCCTGAGCTATCCCAATTTGCGATAGAACTTCTGGCCTGCCCCGCTTTAAGTGTCCTGTCAGAAAGGACCTTCAGTGCAGCAGGAGGTATTGTCACTGAAAAGAGAAGTCGCCTAGGTCAAAAAACTCTTGATTATCTCACCTTTATTAAAATGAATGAGGGATGGATCCCGAAGGGACTGACATTGGGCGATACATTCGACTAAAAAAGGCCTGATGAGATGAGCTACCTTGGGCTAAAAATGGTCCACACGCTGCTGTATTTTATCTCTGAATGCCGGAAGACTTGCGTGACTTATCCGCCACCAACTAGGGTTCAACTCGCAATGTTTTAGGGCACTTTCTGCCTGGGTAACAAACATCAATTTTTTTGACCGCTGCTACAGCAGCGGCTGCAACAATACCTAATTTTTCAGGCATGTGTACATGCCTAATTTTTCTGGCCTCTGGTGCAGCACTGTGGCTTCAAAAACCAAACCAATAAAAAAGGCACATAACAGGGATTAAATTGATAGGAGTGGTGTGTTAAGTAGTACTATTCTTATCAGTTTAATCCCTGTTACGTCCCCTATCAGGGGACGTGTATATGGCATGGATTTTAGGAACCGGGAGATGGAAAAAGATGCTTGGTCGGTCCTCCTCCTTCAAATTTGGGGCACTGCGCGTGCAATCTAATGTGCCACCAGATAGGAGTGGTGTGTTAAGTAGTATTATTCCTATCTGGTGGCACATTAGATTGCACGCGCAGTGCCCCAAATTTGAAGTAGGAGGACCGACCAAGCATCTTTTTCCATCTCCCGGTTCCTAAAATCTGTGCCACATACATGTCCCCTGATAGGGGACATAACAGGGATTAAACTGATAAGAATAGTACTACTTAACACACCACTCATATCTGGTGGCACAGTAGATTGCATGCGCAGTGCCCCAAATTTGAAGTAGGAGGACCGACCAAGCATCTTTTTCCATTTCCCGGTTCCTAAAATCGGTGCCATATACATGTCCCCTGATAGGGGACATAACAGGGATTAAACTGATAAGAATAGTACTACTTAACACACCACTCATATCTGGTGCACAGTAGATTGCACGCGCAGTGCCCCAAATTTGAAGTAGGAGGACCGACCAAGCATCTTTTTCCATCTCCCGGTTCCTAAAATCCATGCCATATACACGTCCCCTGATACGGGACGTAACGGGGATTAAACTGATAAGAATAGTACTACTTACACACCACTCATATCTGGTGGCACAGTAGATTGCACACGCAGTGCCCCAAATTTGAAGTTGGAGGGCCGACCAAGCATCTTTTTCCATCTCCCGGTTCCTAAAATCCATGCCATATACACGTCCCCTGATAGGGGACGTAACAGGGATTAAAATGATAGGAATAGTACTACTTAACACACCTTATAATAACGCAGAGAGAGGCAACGCAGAGAGAGGAGTCTGAAGAAGAGGAGTCAGAGGAGGAAGGTGGCTTTGAGGAGGTGGAAGACCAAACACAGCAGGCGTCCCAGGGGGCTTGTTGTCACCTTTTGGGGACCCTTGGTGTTGTATGTGGCTGGGTGGAGGAAGAGACCTTCAATGACATCAGTGAGGACAAGGAATGGGACATGGCTAGCTTGGTATCCAACCTTGTGTAAATGGGGAGTTTACGGTTGTGCAAATGGACTGTTTGCGGTGCGTTAAACGGGGAGTTTGGTCTGTCACTGTGAAGTGGGCGTAACCCTTACACTACCTGATCGATACAACATCATACCTGATGTTTTAAAGCACGTTATTCCAAACAATTTAGGAATGTTAGGTGATTTATGCCCTTTATGTATTAAAACCAGACTCTGCATCAACTATGTAATTTTCCGTGGGAGTTTTGCCATGGATCCCCCTCCGGCATGCCACAGTCCAGGTGTTAGTCCCCTTGAAACAACATTTCCATCACTATTGTGGCCAGAAAGAGTCCCTGTGGGTTTTAAAATTCACCTGCCTATTGAAGTCAATGGCGGTTCGCCCGTTCGCAAACTTTTGCGGAAGTTCGTGTTCGCGCTTCGCGAACGCAAAATTTTATTTTCGCGACATCACTAATTTTGAGTAATTCTAATTAGTGTGTCAACAGAAAACTTCTTAGTCTTTAAATTACCAGCGTGTTCCAATTATTTAATATATTTATAGCGTTCATGTAATGAGGAACATTGCCACTTAAGACATGCTTCACTACTCATTGTGAATACCCAGAGACACAGACTGCTATGTTAGCTGCTTCATTGCAGTCTCAAATATAATGTAAAATATTATAGTTACTGTGTCACCAGTTTAGCGTATAGATCATAAAGTTAACAACGGGTTCTAGTTAAATTAATACTGCCAGCAAGTATAAGTTTTTAAAAATTGCAGCGAGCTCCCATTAGCTCCCCCTCCTCCCTTGGGAGCTCGCTGCAATTTTTAAACTTATACTTGCTGGCAGTATTAATTTAACTAGAACCCGTTGTTAACTTTATGATCTATACGCTAAACTGGTGACACAGTAACTATAATATTTTACATTATATTTGAGACTGCAATGAAGCAGCTAACATAGTAGTGTGTGTCTCTGGGTATTCACACTGAGTAGTGAAAAGTGTCTTAAGTGGCAATGTTCCTCATTACATGAACGCTATAAGTATATTAAATAATTGGAACACGCTGGTAATTTAAAGACTAAGAAGTTTTCTGTTGACACAATAATTAGAATTATTCACAATTGATTTGAGGCTGCAATGAAGCAGCTAGCATAATATTATGTGTCTTCCATTATTGATACTTAGTAACAATGCGTGTTACAACTGGCAGTGTTCCATATCACATGAACGTTGAAAGGATGTTCACGTAATGCTTTAAATTTAACCAGCTACTGGCTGTTTAATTTATTCTATGAGCACTCCGGGTAGCAATATTGAACTATATTAAATATAGGACTTATATATAGGCTCAATGTTGGCTATTAAAGTTTAATATAAATACTCTGCTACATCTGTTGTGCCCTTTCAAACTTGATATTCAAATCCTGGTCAAAGTGTGGGTAAATCCAGGCATCACAACGTTTGGAAAGTTAACACCAAGCACTACAGACACTACCCTTGTTTGCCTTATATCATACAACTAAGGTTATTTATTTAGTTTAAACTTGATTTAGTTATTAGCTAAATCATAGTAACAACATCATTGTTAAGTTATATCTACTATTTAACCAAGGTGACTGTACCAACATTAACCCTTTGGGACATCAATATATACACATTAATATGATATGTATTGTTTAATACATTCATTTTACCTAAACTACTTCTTATAGTATAGTTACCTAGACAGTTTGATATATGCAATATAACTGTCATTTAGTTTCAATTATTTAAGGTACTATCTTAAGTATAATCAGTTTATCTATGTGTTTATAAACAGTTGTTAGCTACTTCAAAAATCTTTTACTCAATCCCTTGTACAGGGACAATTGATATTACTCTAACAACTAGGGACCCCTATTAGGATTAATCTTGTGAAATCATTACCTCTAGTAATTTATTAATCTATTATAGGAGATTCTCTCATATAATAGTTATAGGCAAACATATGCGTTTCAACCAAAAAGTTGTCAATTCCTAGATAATGCTAACTATGATCAACACATTAGACTTACAAATCTAGGTGGAATTTCTATATACAGCTGCTCCATTTATACCACTTTACCTATGTGTTTAACATAGATAATACTCTCTAGAGGTTAAATTTCCCCAGCGATTAATTATGTCATCTATGATATTATAGGGGTGAGTTGAATTTGCTATTGCTGAGATCATCTATTATCACATCACTATACCTTATGACCCCATTCTATATTGTATATAGTGATATTTAACTTAAGCCAGTGACTTTCAATTTGCCATTTGATAGCATAACAACTACAATAGTAGGTTCTAGTGTATGATATCCAGTTCTCTTACTGGAAACTCCAGTCCAGCATTTTAGTTTTAACAAACCCAGATTTTAAACAGTTCTAATAAAGATTTATGTTTTAATTGGTGTGATTCTTTTTCCAACTCCAAAAATTAGGGGTCTTTTGAGTGCTTGTATAGTATCTTTTTGCGGTTAGTTTCTCTAGCTAACCAATTTGTGATGATTGATTCACTGCAAAAAACAAACAAACAATACTGAATGTCACCTTCATATAAATACATGAATAAAACATATCTACAATGTATTGCCAGTTGTAAAATCAATATAGATAACAATAAGAATATATACCTATCAGTAAATGGCATTAAAAAAAAAATATATATTTTAATAAAATATTTCACCACACATGGACTCATTAAAGAGATATGAAACCTAAAATGTTTCTTTCTCCAACATTGGTGTGTCCGGTCCACGGCGTCATCCATAACTTGTGGGAATATTCTCTTCCCCAACAGGAAATGGCAAAGAGCACAGCAAAAGCTGTCCATATAGTCCCTCCTAGGCTCCGCCCCCCCAGTCATTCTCTTTGCCGCTCTGAACAAGTAGCATCTCCACGGAGATGGTGAAGAGTATGTGGTGTTTAGTTGTAGTTTTTTATTCTTCTATCAAGAGTTTGTTATTTTAAAATAGTGCTGGTATGTACTATTTACTCTGAAACAGAAAGAGATGAAGAGTTCTTTTTAAAAGAGGAGTATGATTTTAGCAGCAGTAACTAAAATCGATTGCTGTTCCCACATAGGACTGTTGAGCTGAGAGAACTTCAGTTGGGGGGAACAGTTTGCAGACTTTTCTGCTCAAGGTATGACTAGACATTTTTCTAACAAGACTGTGTAATGCTGGAAGGCTGTCATTTTTCCCTCATAGGGATCGGCAAGCCATTTTCTTAGTCTCAAACAGAATAAAGGGCTTATTATGGGCTATAAACTGGTAGACACTTTTAGGGGCTAAATCGATTGCTTTATTTAAGTATTATATGCAGTTTGAAGTTGAATTTCACACTTTTATAACATTGGGGAACGTTTTTAGCGCCAGGCACTTGTTAAGACACCTTCCCAGTCAGGAAGGGCCTTTCTCTGTAGTAGGCAGAGCCTCATTTTCGCGCCATCACTGCGCAGTTACTTTTGAGAACAGTACATGCAGCTGCATGTGTGAGGGTCTGGAATCCACTGAAAACGTTCCTAGAAGGCTTCATTTGGTATCGTATACCCCCCTGGGATTGGTGAAGTCGCAGCAAAGGCTGTGGCTGGGACTGTAAGGGGGTTGAAATTGTAAACGGCTCTGGTTTCCTCATTTTAAGGGTTAACAGCTTGAAAATTGGGGTGCAATACTTTGAATGCATTAAGACACTGAGGTAAAGATTGGATAATTCCTTCATAGTTTTTCACATATTCAGTAATAAAGTGTGCCCTGTTTAACATTTAAAGAGACAGTAACGGTTTTGTTTTAAAACGGTTTTTGTGCTTTATTAACCAGTTTAAGCCTGTTTAACATGTCTGTGCCTTCAGATAGATCATGTTCTGTATGTATGGAAGCCAATGTGGTTCCCCCTTCAAATATGTGTGATAATTGTGCCATAGCGTCCAAACAAAGTAAGGACAGTACTGTCACAAATAGTAAAGTTGCCCAGGATGATTCCTCAGATGAAGGAAGTAGACATAGTTCTACATCATCTCCTTTGTTCTACATCATCTCCTTCTGTGTCTATACCAGTTATGCCCGCGCAGGCGACCCCTAGTACTTCTAGCGCGCCAATGCTTGTTACTATGCAACAATTGACGGCAGTAATGGATAACTCCATAGCAAATATTTTATCCAAAATGCCAGCATTTCAGAGAGAGCGCGATTGCTCTGTTTTAAACACTGTAGAGCAGGAGGGCGCTGATGATAATTTTTCTGTCATACCCTCACACCAATCTGAAGTGGCAGTGAGGGAGGGTTTGTCAGATGGGGAAATTTCTGATACAGGAAGAATTTATCAGCAGGCAGAACCTGATGTTGTGACATTTAAATTTAAATTAGAGCATCTCCGCGCATTACTTAAGGAGGTGCTATCTACTCTGGATGATTGTGACAATCTGATCATCCCAGAAAAATTGTGCAAGATGGACAAGTTCCTTGAGGTCCCGGTGCACCCTGATGCTTTTCCGATACCTAAACGGGTGGCGGACATAGTGAATAAGGAGTGGGAGAAGCCAGGCATACCTTTTGTCCCTCCTCCTATATTTAAGAAATTGTTCCCTATGGTCGACCCCAGGAAGGACTTATGGCAAACAGTCCTTAAGGTCGAGGGGGCGGTTTCTACACTAGCCAAACGCACGACCATTCCTATTGAGCACAATTGTGCTTTCAAAGATCCTATGGATAAAAAATTGGAGGGTTTGCTTAAAAAGATTTTTGTACAGCAAGGTTACCTCCTTCAACCTATTTCGTGCATTATTCCTGTCACTACAGCGGCGTGGTTCTGGTTCGAGGAACTGGAAAAGTCGCTCAGTAGGGAGACTCCGTATGAGGAAGTCATGGACAGAATTCACGCACTTAAGTTAGCTAATTCCTTTATTTTAGACGCCGCTTTGCAGTTAGCGAGGTTAGTGGCGAAAAATTCAGGGTTTGCAATTGTGGCGCGCAGAGCGCTCTGGCTAAAGTCTTGGTCGGCGGATGTATCTTCCAAGACAAAATTGCTTAATATCCCTTTCAAGGGTAAGACCCTTTTCGGGCCAGAATTGAAAGAGATTATTTCAGACATCACTGAGGGAAAGGGCCATGCCCTCCCACAAGATAAACCTTTCAAGGCTAAGAATAAGTCCAATTTTCGTTCCTTTCGCAATTTCAGGAACGGACCGGCTTCCAACTCGGCAGCCTCTAGACAAGAGGGTAACGCTTCCCAGACTAAACCAGCTGGGAAACCAATGCAAGGCTGGAACAAAGGTAAACAGGCCAAGAAGCCTGCTGCTGCTACCAAAACAGCATGAAGGGGTAGCCCCCGATCCGGGACCGGATCTAGTAGGGGGCAGACTCTCTCTCTTCGCTCAGGCTTGGGCAAGAGATGTTCAGGATTCCTGGGCACTAGAAATAGTCTCTCGGGGTTATCTTCTGGAATTCAAGGACCTACCCCCAAGGGGAAGGTTCCACATGTCTCACTTATCTTCAAACCAAATAAAGAGACAGGCATTCTTACATTGTGTAGAAGACCTGTTAAAGATGGGAGTGATACACCCAGTTCCAACTGTGGAACAAGGTCAGGGGTTCTACTCAAATCTGTTTGTAGTTCCCAAAAAAGAGGGAACTTTCAGACCAATTCTGGATTTAAAAATTCTAAACAAATTTCTCAGAGTTCCATCGTTCAAAATGGAAACCATTCGAACAATTTTACCTACAATCCAGGAGGGTCAATTTATGACTACCGTGGATTTAAAGGATGCATATCTACATATTCCTATCCACAAAGATCATCATCAGTTCCTAAGGTTCGCCTTTCTGGACAAGCATTACCAGTTCGTGGCTCTCCCATTCAGGCTAGCCACTGCTCCAAGGATTTTCACAAAGGTGCTAGGGTCCCTTCTAGTGGTTTTATTGCAGTGGCACCTTATCTCGACGACATTCTAATCCAAGCATCGTCCCTTTCCAAAGCAAAGGCTCATACAGACATTGTTCTAGCCTTTCTCAGATCTCACGGGTGGAAGGTGAACGTAGAAAAGAGTTCCCTGTCTCCGTCGACAAGAGTTCCCTTCTTGGGAACAATAATAGATTCTTTAGAAATGAAGATCTTCCTGACAGAAGTCAGAAAGTCAAAGCTTCTAAACGCTTGTCAAGTTCTTCACTCTATTCTGCAGCCTTCCATAGCTCAGTGCATGGAAGTAGTAGGGTTGATGGTTGCAGCAATGGACATAGTTCCTTTTGCTCGAATTCATCTAAGACCATTACAACTGTGCATGATCAAGCAGTGGAATGGGGACTATACAGACTTGTCTCCAATGATTCAAGTAGACCAGATGACCAGAGACTCACTCCGTTGGTGGTTGACCCAGGATCACCTGTCCCAGGGAATGAGTTTCCGCAGACCAGAGTGGGTCATTGTGACGACCGACGCCAGTCTATTAGGCTGGGGCGCGGTCTGGGATTCCCTGAAAGCTCAGGGTCTATGGTCTCGGGAAGAGTCTCTTCTCCCGATAAACATTCTGGAACTGAGAGCGATATTCAATGCTCTCTGGGCTTGGCCTCAACTAGCGAAGGCCGGATTCATAAGATTCCAGTCAGACAACATGACGACTGTTGCTTACATCAACCATCAGGGGGGAACAAGGAGTTCCTTGGTGATGAGAGAGGTGTCCAAAATCATCAAATGGGCGGAGGATCAGTCCTGCCACCTATATGAAATCCACATCCCAGGAGTAGACAACTGGGAGGCGGATTATCTGAGTCGTCAGACTTTCCATCCGGGGGAGTGGGAACTTCACCCGGAGGTGTTTGCCCAGTTGACTCAATTATGGGGCATTCCAGACATGGATCTGATGGCGTCTCGTCAGAACTTCAAGGTTCCTTGCTACGGGTCCAGATCCAGGGATCCCAAGGCGACTCTAGTGGATACATTAGTGGCGCCTTGGTCGTTCAACCTAGCTTATGCGTTTCCACCGTTCCCTCTCCTTCCCAGGCTTGTAGCCAGGATCAAACAGGAGAAGGCCTCGGTGATTCTGATAGCTCTTGCGTGGCCACGCAGGACTTGGTATGCAGACCTGGTGAACATGTCATCGGCTCCACCATGGAAGCTACCTTTGAGACAGGATCTTCTAGTACAAGGTCCATTCGAATATCCAAATCTAGTTTCTCTCCAGCTGACTGCTTGGAAATTGAACGCTTGATTTTATCCAAGCGCGGGTTTTCAGATTCAGTGATAGATACTCTGGTCCAAGCCAGAAATCCTGTGACTAGAAAGATTTACCATAAAATATGGAAAAGATATATCTGTTGGTGTGAATCCAAGGGATTCTCATGGAGTAAGATTAAAATTCCCAGGATCCTCTCCTTTCTCCAAGAAGGTTTGGATAAGGGATTGTCAGCGAGTTCTCTAAAAGGACAGATTTCTGCTTTATCTGTCTTGTTACACAAACGACTGGCAGCTGTGCCAGATGTACAAGCTTTTGTACAGGCTTTGGTCAGGATCAAGCCTGTTTACAGACCCTTGACTCCTCCTTGGAGTCTAAATTTAGTTCTGTCAGTTCTTAAAGGGGTTCCGTTTGAACCCTTACATTCCATAGATATCAAGTTACTATCTTGGAAAGTTCTGTTTTTGGTTGCTATTTCTTCTGCTAGAAGAGTTTCCGAATTATCTGCTTTGCAGTGTGATCCATCCTATCTGGTGTTCCATTCAGATAAGGTTGTTTTGCGTACCAAGCCTGGTTTTCTTCCAAAAGTTGTTTCCAACAAGAATATTAACCAGGAAATAGTTGTTCCTTCTTTGTGTCCGAATCCAGTTTCAAAGAAGGAACGTTTGTTACACAATTTAGATGTAGTCCGTGCTTTAAAGTTCTATTTAGAAGCAACAAAGGATTTCAGACAAACTTCTTCTTTGTTTGTCGTTTATTCTGGTAAGAGGAGAGGACAAAAAGCTACTGCTACCTCTCTTTCTGGCTGAAAAGCGTCATCCGATTGGCTTATGAGACTGCCGGACGGCAGCCTCCTGAACAAATCGCAGCCCACTCTACTAGGGCTGTGGCTTACACATGGGCCTTTAAGAACGAGGCTTCTGTTGATCAGATATGTAAGGCAGCGACTTGGTCTTCTCTGCACACTTTTGCCAAATTCTACAAATTTGATACTTTTGCTTCTTCGGAGGCTATTTTTGGGAGAAAGGTTTTGCAAGCCGTGGTGCATTCTATTTAGGTAACCTGATTTGCTCCCTCCCTTCATCCGTGTCCTAAAGCTTTGGTATTGGTTCCCACAAGTTATGGATGACGCCGTGGACCGGACACACCAATGTTGGAGAAAACAGAATTTATGCTTACCTGATAAATTACTTTCTCCAACGGTGTGTCCGGTCCACGGCCCGCCCTGGTTTTTTAATCAGGTTTGAAAAATTTCTTTCTCTATGCACTACAGTCACCACGGCACCCTATGGTTTCTCCTTTTTTCTCCTAACCGTCGGTCGAATGACTGGGGGGGCGGAGCCTGGGAGGGACTATATGGACAGCTTTTGCTGTGCTCTTTGCCATTTCCTGTTGGGGAAGAGAATATTACCACAAGTTATGGATGACGCCGTGGACCGGACACACCGTTGGAGAAAGTAATTTATCAGGTAAGCATAAATTCTGTTTTCATGATTCAGAACATGCAAAAAAAATTCTTTTTTTTTTTTTTTTTTTAACAACTTTCTAAATTACTTCTATTCTCAATTTTATTTGTTCCCTTGGTATCTTTTGTTAAAAGAAGGGATTTATGATTAGGAGCTGACCCATTTCTGGAGCACTATATGGCAGCAGTTTTGCAAAATGTATCTTTTTAACACAGAATATCATGGGAATGAAGCAAATTTGATAATGGAAGTAAATTGGAAAGTTTTTAAAAATGGTACGCTCTGAGTCATAAAAAATGGGGGGGGTTTCATATCCCTTTTAACCCTGATGAACCTACTTTAAAATGCAGCACTCACTGATAGGGGCTATGTTGCATTTCTCAATGTTTCTGATTGGCTGTTCAGGTGATATAGTTTGATTTAAGGTAAAAAGAGCATGAATCAGCCTTTTTTTGTTCTGTTTGCTGTATTGGCTTTTGTGTTTGTTGGTTGATAGCCATTATCTTTTGTTAAGGGTGCTGTTGTGGGGAAATAGAGATTAAATCTCATGACAATTGTCAGGCTCAGCTGTGACTTGGAAAGATTGCAATTGTTTTGATAAAAAAAAGAATTTTTTTTTTTTTTATGAGAAAATTGGAAAGATTGGAATTAGCCCCAGCGTTTTCTAATTGATCAGCCGCCAAAGTTTGAAATTTAGTGTGTGTATGTGGGGGGTCATGTTCTGAGGAACTTTAGCAGAAAATAGGATGTAGTGGAGGGCTACTCAAACTATAGCATATGGGGGGGCGGAGCCAACTGCCGAACTAGCTGGACGTGTCTCGGTGCAGCTCCCGATCCCAGGATCCTAAATTAGGGGTCTTTTCACATATTACAACTACTTTTTGATCAGCATCAAGAACTGCCATATTATCGATATGAGTTTTTGAGGGACCGGAGAGACTGCACCCGGACACCACTATTGTCCTACCCTATAGTGACTCTGTGAATGAGGTGACCATAAAACTGAGCCAACGCTTTACACATGAGGGACTACAAGCAGTGCAGATGGGCATATTTTGGTAAGACCTTGGATGTGCCAATACACCGGAGATAATTATTGCCTCATTAGCTTCACAAGAAGGGAGCCGCCATTTTGAGGACACCACGTTTTATCAACAGATCCTCAGTCACCCAGTTATCTTGAGAGAAACTGAAAATATATCCCATCTCAACGCTTTCTATTAAGCTATCAACATGGGGATTGCCCCTTATTTCCTTGAGGAGCTACGATCCCTGCTAGAGAGGCATCACGCTGCGTTAGCAGACAAGCTGTATGCATCGCCTAATAGCCGAGGCACAAGTCACTTCCAGCAACCAGATTCAGCAAAGAAGTTAGCATATCATAATGAAGTGACGGTCAGAAAAGCGGATAAAGTTATCCACAGCCTTAAAATTATGCCTCCAGCTGGCGCAACCACACCTGAAGCGATCCCTTCTATTGGCCATCTTTCTGACACGGATCCATCCAAACTACTGCCTCAGCAAGATAGAGCCCATCCGTTGGTGAATACTATAACTGATGAGCATTATCGAATCCCAAGAGCCTCACTATTTAAGTCGGCGGATACTGGGGAAATGTTGGGGACTTTTGTGCACAGAGACAGCTACATAGTACACACGCTGTTGCCAGGGTCATACAGGAACTCTGGAATGTTATGGAAGTCGGCTCTGAATATAACAGACAAACAGAAGACTAAGCTCCCGACTTCGTTTGTGCCTGTGCAAGGGACATTATACATGGCAAGCTGTCAGATTACAGCTACTAAGTTCCAGCTAGAGAACAACAAAAACAGGCACAAGTTGAAGATTCTCCACATGCGAATCACTCAGGGGCATGGTCTAGAAAGACTTCTGGAGGGCAGAGGAGTCGGTTAGACATGGTTACTTCTTTAATTAATGACAAATTTGCAACGGACTCAAAAACAGATTTATGTGAAAAATGTTTTATCTTATAATCCTTCTTGGTGACATTTCGTTACATTCATATCTTGTATGATGCTGTCAATAATACATAACTGTTGGCTGAGAAAATGGATATGTAGATATAACAACCAGATGTCGGCTGTTAAAGCTTAATGGGTATTGCTATTATTCATAGTTAAGTTGCTGTAACAGCTTACTTAGTTGCATATGATTGCATCAACTAGCTCAATGATGCCTATCTGGCCAGAATATGACATTGCCTAAATGGTGCACGAGATGTTTGGCCAAATATTTTAAACGGCAGTCTGAAGATAGATAATAAAATATTCAGAGACGCGATGTTGATACCATTTGTCTCCACTAGAGGGGAGTCGAGGATTGGTTTCAGATTGGTATAGGCAGCTGGTGTCCGTGATTCTGTAGCTGGCTCTATTTTACTTGTTCAGGTCTGCTTCAAGCTGACCCTAGACCTGCTTAAACTGGGCTAAATATGTATATATATAGATCCTCTTAAGCAGCATGTGTTTTACTGCACACCAGATATGACCCAGCCAAATACTTCTCAATATATAGCTCTAAGATCTTCTATAACACTACTAACTCTTAAAGACTGTTATTATGCATACTATATTATATATACACAAATGTCTTCTACACAGTTTTATCCTTGATATCTAGACTTATAAGGACATCATTGCTGTTTGATGAAAATGTTATTGGTCACTATATGTTTTGTTCAGCTTAAGTGCTTGCTAAGCTTTTGTATTCAATTATCTCCTACACATATAATTAATCTTTGTATGCTGGTCGCACCCTGGCATATTGAGCTCCTTACAGGAACACAATTTCTCTGTACTATTACTTTGAGCTTGTATTGATAGTAAATTGACATAAATATATGGATCCTGGCAGGACTGCTAGTGGTTTAGTAACTAAAGCGTAAACCTTTTTATATCACCTAACCTGGTCACAAGACTGGGGTACACACTAATAGCAGTACCAATTTTTTAGGCACATTATCTCTACGATGCATGCATTAATAATTTGCCCTGCTAAATGTGAATAGCAGTTGTATAATTATTACTGGGTAACCTCTATGCCTAATACTTATAGATAATGCCTGACTGGGACTGCCGTGGTTATGCATCTAAGGCCGCTGGGCATAGGGCCCATGCCCTGTGGCATATTTATTTTCCATTTCAAAACCCATATACCTATACTCTAGATTTTATTAGACTCCCTATTTATCTCTGAGAGGTTGCTATGTTTCAGTACATAAAATGAGGCTGGCCCTTGTTTTGACTTACTGCTCAGATAACCAGTATTTAGGGATCTATCCATCTATATGCAAATTTGTACGCTTAAGCCTTTTACTAGCCAAGGTCCAGTTTACTCATAGGTGATACTCTCTTGTTCCCACACAGTATATCCTCGATTATCATTGGTTCCCCTGCATTTAGGTAGACACGCTTCGTTGTCATTTTCATCTTGACCTTTTCAAATAATATTTTATTCTCCTGATGCGAGATCTTTTCTACGCCTTTGCGCTCTATATAAATTGGTTGCCGATATTCCAAGTTTTTGAACCAAATAATTGTTTGTTATTATCTGCTCATTGTCTTGACTATTCATCAATAGTTATGTATACTTTCTATTATACTGGGATTATATAGGGTGAGCTTCTTCAATATTAGCTAATTCTTTATAGTTAAATGACGCATACTACTCCGACCGAACTACATAAATCACGCCTACATAATGGGCCTAGAACCTAGGGCTTTACTATGATAAGACACTAGCTCAATTTATGCTCAACCCACCTATGCACTGTTATATTTATATTCATGTACTTCTCCCAACGCTACATTTGTTTTATTTTTGCTTCTTCAGTTATTAAGGTTAAATCGTGTTGTTGTTTTGTGATGTCGGGGTGTGAAACAGCATGCAAAGCTCTCAAATTAGATGTGGTGGTTATCGGTATAAGGTGAAGCAAAGCTTCACTTCAAAACCTCTGTCATATTTCCAGCATAACATGGCTTTTTGTATTGATACTAATCTAAGAGCATAGAGCTTATGGCTCCGCCGTGTCAAACAAACTATTGGCCTAATATGTAATCCGCTCTTTTCTAACTTTCCCTTGGTAAATCACAGGCTCATGAACCGCTGTATAAGGTCATGTCGTTCTATGGGGTTAAAGCCTGCTTATTTAATTTATGATACCTACCACATTCAAATAATCACCTCCCCCCCAGCCCATAATGTATCTCCTTACTAGGAGAACTTATTCCGCGGTTTGCCTTGCCTATACCGCAACCCTTACCATTCTTTTAATAGTAATTCTTACATTTCATCATAGCGCTGACTTTATTTCTCCCACTTGGCCTAACATGATTGGTCAGCATCACTTTTTCCTTCCCTAGTTTAGTAAGACAGTTTATTATATTCCCTCTAAAAATAATTAAAATGTATTGGGGTCCATAAGTGGCTCATTGCAGCATGAGAGGGACTTGTATTAACTAAAAAGAGGTTTCAGTTTTGCTTGTTCATTACTATAATTACTGCTATATTCATTGTATTACAGGAAAACAGGCAATTGTATTACTACACATAATGTTCATGTACTTTGTTTCAATGTTTATGCAACATGTATATTTATTTCTGTACTATATACTAACCTCAATAAAAAAAAACAAAAAAAACAAAACAAAATAAAATATAGCTTATAGGCCACATTTTGCCAAGGTGTTTCTGTGACCGTTAGTGATTGTACTTAAAGGACCAGTAAACACAGTAGATTTGCATAATCAACAAATGCAAGATAACAAGACAATACAATAACATTTACTCTGAATTTCAAATGAGTAGTAGATTTTTTTCTAACAATTTTCAAAGTTATGTATATTTCCACTCCCCTTGTACCATGTGATAGCAATCGGCCAATCACAAATGCATATACATATAGTCTGCGACTTCTTGCACATGCTTAGTAGGAGCTGGTGATTTAAAAAGTGTAAATATAAAAGACTGGCCTTTGCAGACAGCCTCCTTATCTAAGTGCCTTTGACAGACATGCAGTGTAGTCAATCATTGAAGACTCCTAAATAACTTCACGGGAGTGAGCACAATGTTATCTATATGACACATGTGAACTAGCACAGTCTAACTGTGAAAAACTTTCAAAATGCTCTGAGCTAGGAGGCGGTTTTGAACTGTTTAGAAATCAGTTTGAGCCCAGCTAGGTTTAGCTTTTCAAAAATACCACCAAGGGAACAAAGCAAATTTGATGATAAAAATAAATTGGAAAGTTGTTTAAAATGGCATGCCCTATCTGAATCATGAAAGTTTATTTTTGACTTTACTGTCCCTTTAAAGAAAAAGCATGCAAATGTTAGTATAGACCGTTAGAGGACATTACAAAACATCATCCCAATCTAATTTTATTCTGAGGCCTTATCTTTAGCAAAAGTGTGAGTATAGATATATAAATATGTCTGTGAACCCAGTGCATAGATAGACAAGCAATATACCAAAACATCAGGGAGGGAACCAGTAGTGACACTGAAATCCACTCAAGCCCTTCTGTTTATTTTATATTTTAGGCAAAGGAAGACTTAATACTGTTTGTCAATGATAAGCCCCTATTTGTTTCTTGGAAGAATCATGAAGGAAAAGAAAAGCCAAGTCTATTCTGGGTATAAGTTCACTTTCTCTTTTGCCCTGTTACTTTCTGAATTTGTGTTGTGTGTTGTGTGTTTTTTTGTTGTTGGTTTTTTTTTAACTGTAAACCCTTTCTGCATCTCTTCCATTACATTCCTTTGTTTCCTTTCACTCTGTCTTTTTTGCCAGAGTGTTTCTCGTAGCAGTTTATATTCTAAAAATATAAACTGGCAACCTTTTTAAATGGAATTTTTTAATGCGTGGCCAGTCTAATTTTAAACTATTTATGAAAGTTTAATACTTTAAATAATGTTACAAAAATAAAATAAATAGTGATTATATTAAAGGGATACTAAACGCATTTTTTTTTCTTTCATGAATCAGATAGAGCAGGCAATTTTAAGCAACTTTCTAATTTACTCCTATTATCAATTTTTCGTTCTCTTGGTATCTTTATTTGAAAAGCAGGAATTGAAAACTTAGGAGTCGGGCCCATTTTAGGTTTAACACTCTGGAAAGCGCTTGCTGATTGGTGGCTAAATGTAGCCACCAATCAGCAAGTGCTATCCAGGGTGCTGAACCAAAAATGGTCAGGCTCCTAAAATTTTATTTTTTGCTTTTTTAAATAAAGAAACCAAGAAAATAAAGAAAAATTGATGATAGGAGTAAATTAGAAAGTTGCTTAAAATTGCATTCTCTATCTGAAGCATGAAAGAAAAATTTTTGGGTTTAGTATCCCTTTTCTGTCTTTATTTATCTGAATGTTCTAGCAAGACTAGTCTCCTGGTCGGAGAAATTGTGCCTCATATTTTTTAATGGGTGTCATAAAGACAATTGGGGAGTATACTTGTCAGGTAACTTGGTTAAAGATAAATTCCTGTACAAATTGCCAAGGCATACCCATTATCAGTACCTATAACTGAGAATTAGCGACTTACTAAAGTGAGCTAATTTAATCGAGCTAGCCTGACCTATATAGCTTGAATATTACAAGGTAACATTATAACCATATAACCAGAAAGGTACTTGCTACCACTAATTATTTTAAGTGTTAATTAATTGGAATTTAATTTATTTTGTTATACTTATTTCTGTATGTGTAGGAAAGACGAGCACTGCATGACACAAGAGTTCTACTGTGTATACACTTTGTGTTTTGTATTTTATATTACTTTACACTTCAGGTTGTTTGTTTTATTATAGTTAAAGGGACATTATACACTCATTTTTTCTTTGCATAAATGTTTTGTAGATAATCTATTTATATAGCCCATAAAGTTTTTTTTTTTTTTAATTAATGTATAGTTTTGCTTATTTTTAAATAACATTGCTCTGATTTTCAGACTCCTAACTAAGCCCCAAAGTTTTATGTGAATACGCTCAACTACCTACTCCAGCTTGCTCCTGTTTGTGTAAAGGGTCTTTTCATATGCAAAAGAAGGGGGAGGGGGGGAGGGTCTTATTTGCCACTTGCAGTGGGCTTTCCAGCTACCTTTTCAACAGAGCCAAAGTGACAGCTTCTAAGTAAGTTTTTAAACAGTTTTATACTGGATTTTTATATCAGTATCTGTGCATATTATTCTTTATAGTAGTGTCTATTACATGCAGTTATATGAAAATGAGTGTATACTGTCCCTTTAAACTTTACATTATTTTGTACACAGCAGTGTATTTAGGATTATGATTTTACAAATGATTCTTTGACAGTTTGTGTAACTTTAGCAAATTATGCTCGTACTTTGTATATTTGTGTAACGTTTACTAATTACATTGCACTTTGTTTGTTCTATTTCATTACTTTCTATGGGCTTGATAAGCAAAGATTCTCTATTTTGGAGAGAAATTATAGTGCAGACTTCACAGGCGCTGAACTCACTGAATCCTATAAGAAAAAGGGCAGAACCTGGAAGTCCCAGAGAAATAAGAGATGCCTTCCATAGAAAGTACTTAGGATCTCTGGTATACAGAATTTCACATGGGAGATAGAAGTTAACTGGAGAACATCTGGAGCTGGTACAAATTCTCAGTTTGCAGCAAATACAAATTAAATTGAAATGTTTTCACTACAATTTTTAACTTGTTTTTGCCACTAGTGTAGTATATATTCCTTTTCTGTCAGTTAAGTGTATTGTGAATTTTAAACATACTTCACCTGCATACAGTTGGCGAGATAAGTGAGACCAGCTTGTGTAAAATGCTTACAACATTTCATAAGAATTGTGAGAGCTTCAGACATTCCTTGGGAACTCCCCTGTTCATCCCAGGGATTACTTCACTTTCTGAAGCTGTGTTTTTATTTTACAATATATAAAATACAAGTGCAATTTAATTTGTAAAAGAAACAGAAATATACAAATTATGATCTTAATTTGTTAGTTACACAGAAAACTTTCAAAACCTAATCAGAATGTGCGGGTGGATCTAAATGTATTAAAATATAAAATAGAGGTGTGGGCGGAGCTGACTACTGAAGCAGCAGGATGTGTACTGCTGGAGATTTTAGAGGTTCATTTATATATTTGTTTGTATTATTTGAGAGTTACAACCAGGATCCCTATAAGAAGCCTTATTTAGTGTTGCTTCTGAAGAGTTTTTGAGCATTTTGTTGTGCATGTTTTCCTGCCCTATGTTCTTCAGCAATGTCAGAGGCTGCCAGTAGCATATACTTATAACAGCTGTCATTTGATGAGACCTGCTGTTCTCAGGGCCTAGGCTGCTGCACAATCCACCCCAATATAACTGGTTGAAGCCATTTGAGCTGTAAAAGACATCTTAAATACAAGGAAGAACATTTTCTTGAATGATCCGATACATGCAGAAAAGATGGAGATGTTGAGTGATTTTTCTACTGCAAGTACTGACCAATATATTTATTATTTTATTTTATATTTTATTTTGTGTCACTAAAATCTCATGAAGTGTTTTAAGGATGTCAGGACGATATTAATTAGTGTGAGCCAAATCTGCTGTGGGACTATGTTCTGTGGAGGAGACATTGATTGGTAAAAAAAAAATAGAAAGCTACAAGGTGGCAGAGGAGTTCTTATATAGGGAGGTGCAGGTCACATTAACTGCTGCTCTTGAAGGCTATCTGCAGCAAGCTGACTTTTTTATAGACCTACTTGTACTGTGCCTCTACAGAGGAAAGTTTTGGCTGCATATGCGTTTACTGCTGAAGCCGACAAGGCTACCTCTGTAACCCTGCAAATGCCACGCGAAGGAGAAGATCTATTTTTTTTGAGCTATCACAGGCGGTTTTCTGTCCGATCTACACAGGACTTATGTCGATACTATTCTGGTATGCCAACAATTTAATATTTTTTAGCCGTTCTCCTCTAAAGCCAATACTCTTAAGGCTGTCAGTCGTGGTGTGGGTTAAACAACCTTATTCCACGCAATAGCGCTGGTTTTGTGATTTTATGGTATCTGATATATTGCACACTATTTTTGGAGAACTATACTTTATGGCCGTAGTACTGTATAATTATTAATATTCTACAAAAAGTATGTCTATTACTTACAGTATATGATAACTGTTGCTGATCTGAGGGTATATTAGTTATAGGCTTGACTCATGCCCTTCACTTTATGTGTACTATAGAAGAAAATAAAAGGTTTGAACATTCACGGCTTACACACTATAGTTATTGGTATAGTTTATTCAGCCAAAACCCACTGTTATAATGTAATATAAGCAGCCATTATTTCTTTTTGTTCTCTTTAGTTTATAAACTCCATTGTTTAATTTAAATTTGTATATATTTTATAATATAAATACTGTCTTAAATGCTTAAATACTTTTCTCCAACATTGGTGTGTCCGGTCCATGGCGTCATCCTTACTTGTGGGATATTCTCTTCCCCAACAGGAAATGGCAAAGAGTCCCAGCAAAGCTGGTCACATGATCCCTCCTAGGCTCCGCCCACCCCAGTCATTCTCTTTGCCGTTGCACAGGCAACATCTCCACGGAGATGGTTAAGAGTTTTTTGTAGTTTTATTCTTCTATCAAGTGTTTGTTATTTTAAAATAGTGCTGGTATGTACTATTTACTCTGAAACAGAAAAGGATGAAGATTTCTGTTTGTAAGAGGAAGATGATTTTTAGCAGACAGTAACTAAAATCGATTGCTGTTTCCACACAGGACTGTTGAGATGAAGTAACTTCAGTTGGGGGAAACAGTTAGCAGTCTTTTCTGCTTAAGGTATGACTAGCCATATTTCTAACAAGACCATGTAATGCTGGAAGGCTGTCATTTCCCCTCATGGGGACCGGTAAGCCATTTTCTTAGTTAAACATAAAAGAATAAAGGGCTTCAAAAAGGGCTTAAAAACTGGTAGACATTTTTCTGGGCTAAAACAATTGCTTTACTAGGCATATTATGCAGATTCTAACTAATTATTGGTATTATAATCTTGGGGAACGTTTAGAAAAACGGCAGGCACTGTGTTGGACACCTTTTTCAGATGGGGGCCTTTCTAGTTATAGACAGAGCCTCATTCTGGGACTGTATAGGGGTTAAATGTAAAAACTGCTCCGGTTCCGTTAATTTAAGGGTTAAAGCTCTGAAATTTGGTGTGCAATACTTTTAATGCTTTAAGACACTGTGGTGAAATTTTGGTGAATTTTGAACAATTCCTTCATACTTTTTCACATATTCAGTAATAAAGTGTTTTCAGTTTGAAATTTAAAGTGACAGTAACGGTTTTATTTTAAAACGTTTTTTGTGCTTTGCTGACAAGTTTAAGCCTGTTTAACATGTCTGTACCATCAGATAAGCTATGTTCTATATGTATGAAAGCCAATGTGTCTCCCCATTTAAATTTATGTGATAATTGTGCCATAGTGTCCAAACAAAGTAAGGACAGTAATGCAACAGATAATGATATTGCCCAAGATGATTCCTCAAATGAGGGGAGTAAACATGATACTACATCATCCCCTACTGTTTCTACACCAGTTATGCCCACACAGGAGGCCCCTAGTACATCTAGTGCGCCCATACTTATTACCATGCAACAATTAACGGCTGTAATGGATAACTCCATAGCAAATCTTTTATCCAAAATGCCTACTTATCAGAGAAAGCGCGATTGCTCTGTTTTAAACACTGAAGAGCAAGAGGACGCTGATGATAACTGTTCTGACATACCCTCACACCAATCTCAAGGGGCCATGAGGGAGGTTTTGTCTGATGGAGAAATTTCAGATTCAGGAAAAATTTCTCATCAAGCTGAACCTGATGTTGTGACATTTAAATTTAAATTAGAACATCTCCGCGCACTGCTTAAGGAGGTGTTATCTACTCTGGATGATTGTGACAATTTGGTCATTCCAGAGAAATTATGTAAGATGGACAAGTTCCTAGAGGTTCCGGTGCCCCCCGACGCTTTCCCTATACCCAAGCGGGTGGCGGACATAGTAAATAAAGAGTGGGAAAGGCCCGGCATACCTTTTGTTCCCCCCCCTATATTTAAGAAATTATTTCCTATAGTCGACCCCAGAAAGGACTTATGGCAGACAGTCCCCAAGGTCGAGGGGGCGGTTTCTACTCTAAACAAACGCACTACTATTCCTATCGAAGATAGTTGTGCTTTCTAAGATCCTATGGATAAGAAATTAGAGGGTTTGCTTAAAAAGATTTTTGTACAGCAAGGTTACCTTCTACAACCAATTTCATGCATTGTTCCTGTCACTACGGCAGCGTGTTTCTGGTTCGAGGAACTAGAAAAATCGCTCAGTAAAGAATCTTCGTATGAGGAGGTTATGGACAGAGTTCAAGCACTTAAATTGGCTAACTCTTTTGTTTTAGATGCCGCTTTGCAATTAGCTAGATTAGCGGCGAAAAATTCAGGGTTTGCTGTCGTGGCGCGCAGAGTGCTTTGGCTAAAGTCTTGGTCAGCGGATGTGTCTTCCAAGACAAAATTGCTTAACATTCCTTTCAAAGGTAAAACATTATTTGGACCTGATTTGAAAGAGATTATTTCAGACATCACTGGGGGAAAGGGCCACGCCCTCCCACAGGATAGTTCTTTTAAGGCTAATAATAAGCCTAATTTTCGTCCCTTTCGCAGAAACGGACCAGTCTCTAATTCTGTATCCTCTAAGCAAGAGGGTAATACTTCACAACCCAAACCAGCCTGGAAACCAATGCAAGGCTGGAACAAGGGTAAGCAGGCCAAGAAGCCTACCACTGCTACCAAAACAGCATGAAGGGATAGCCCCCGATCCGGGACCGGATCTAGTGGGGGGCAGACTTTCTCTCTTTGCTCAGGCTTGGGCAAGAGATGTTCAGGATCCTTGGGCGCTAGAAATAGTTTCTCAAGGTTATCTCCTGGAATTCAAGGAACTACCCCCAAGGGGAAGGTTCCACAGGTCTCAATTATCTTCAAACCAAATAAAGAGACAGGCATTCTTACATTGTGTAGAAGACCTGTTAAAGATGGGAGTGATACATCCAGTTCCAATAAGAGAACAATTAATGGGATTTTATTCCAATCTGTTCATAGTTCCCAAAAAAGAGGGAACATTCAGACCAATTTTGGATCTAAAGATCCTAAACAAATTTCTCAGGGTACCATCGTTCAAAATGGAAACTATTCGAATGATCCTACCTACTATCCAGGAAAATCAATTTATGACTACCGTGGATTTAAAGGATGCGTACCTACATATTCCTATCCACAAGGAACATCATCAGTTCCTAAGGTTCGCTTTTCTGGACAAGCATTACCAGTTTATGGCACTTCCATTTGGATTAGCCACTGCTCCAAGGATTTTCACAAAGGTACTAGGGTCCCTTCTAGCGGTTCTAAGACCAAGGGGCATTGCAGTAGTACCTTACTTGGACGACATCCTGATTCAAGCGTCGTCCCTGTCAAAAGCAAAGGCTCATACGGACATCGTCCTAGCCTTTCTCAGATCTCACGGATGGAAGGTGAACAAAGAAAAAAGTTCTCTGTCCCCGTCAACAAGAGTTCCCTTCTTGGGAACAATAATAGATTCCTTAGAAATGAGGATTTTTCTGACAGAGGTCAGAAAATCAAAACTTCTAAGCTCTTGTCAAGTACTTCATTCTGTTCCTCGTCCTTCCATAGCGCAGTGCATGGAAGTAATAGGATTGATGGTTGCAACAATGGACATAGTTCCTTTTGCACAAATTCATCTAAGACCATTACAACTGTGCATGCTCAGACAGTGGAATGGGGATTATACAGACTTGTCTCCGACGATTCAAGTAGATCAAAAGACCAGAGATTCACTCCGTTGGTGGCTGACCCTGGACAATCTGTCACAGGGAATGAGCTTCCGCAGACCAGAGTGGGTCATTGTCACGACCGACGCCAGCCTAGTGGGCTGGGGCGCGGTCTGGGAATCCCTGAAAGCTCAGGGTCTATGGTCTCGGGAAGAGTCTCTTCTCCCGATAAACATTCTGGAACTGAGAGCGATATTCAATGCTCTCAGAGCTTGGCCTCAACTAGCAAAGGCCAAATTCATAAGGTTTCAGTCAGACAACATGACGACCGTTGCATATATCAGTCATCAGGGGGGAACAAGGACTTCCCTGGCGATGAAAGAAGTGACCAAGATAATTCAATGGGCGGAGGATCACTCCTGCCACTTGTCTGCGATCCACATCCCAGGAGTGGAAAATTGGGAAGCGGATTTTCTGAGTCGTCAGACATTCCATCCGGGGGAGTGGGAACTCCATCCGGAAATCTTTGCCCAAATAACTCAATTATGGGGCATTCCAGACATGGATCTGATGGCGTCTCGTCAGAACTTCAAGGTTCCTTGCTACGGGTCCAGATCCAGGGATCCCAAGGCGACCCTAGTAGATGCACTAGTAGCACCTTGGACCTTCAACCTAGCTTATGTATTCCCATCGTTTCCTCTCATCCCCAGGCTGGTAGCCAGGATCAATCAAGAGAGGGCCTCGGTGATCTTGATAGCTCCTGCGTGGCCACGCAGGACTTGGTATGCAGACCTGGTGAATATGTCATCGGCTCCACCATGGAAGCTACCTTTGAGACAGGACCTTCTTGTTCAGGGTCCATTCGAACATCCGAATCTGGTTTCCCTCCAACTGACGGCTTGGAGATTGAACGCTTGATTTTATCAAAGCGTGGGTTTTCAGATTCTGTAATAGATACTCTGATTCAGGCTAGAAAGCCTGTAACTAGAAAAATTTACCATAAAATATGGAAAAAATATATCTGTTGGTGTGAATCTAAAGGATTCCCATGGAACAAGATAAAAATTCCTAAGATTCTATCCTTTCTACAAGAAGGTTTGGAGAAAGGATTATCTGCAAGTTCTCTGAAGGGACAGATCTCTGCTTTATCTGTTTTACTTCACAAAAGACTGGCAGCTGTGCCAGATGTTCAAGCATTTGTTCAGGCTCTGGTTAGGATCAAGCCTGTTTACAGACCTTTGACTCCTCCCTGGAGTCTAAATCTAGTTCTTTCAGTTCTTCAAGGGGTTCCGTTTGAACCTTTACATTCCATAGATATTAAGTTATTATCTTGGAAAGTTTTGTTTTTGGTTGCAATTTCTTCTGCTAGAAGAGTTTCAGAGTTATCTGCTCTGCAGTGTTCTCCGCCCTATCTGGTGTTCCATGCAGATAAGGTGGTTTTGCGTACTAAGCCTGGTTTTCTTCCGAAAGTTGTTTCCAACAAAAATATTAACCAGGAGATAGTTGTACCTTCTTTGTGTCCGAATCCAGTTTCAAAGAAGGAACGTTTGTTACACAATTTGGACGTAGTCCGTGCTCTAAAATTCTATTTAGAGGCTACTAAAGATTTCAGACAAACATCTTCCTTGTTTGTTGTTTATTCTGGTAAAAGGAGAGGTCAAAAAGCGACTTCTACCTCTCTTTCCTTTTGGCTTAAAAGCATTATCCGATTGGCTTATGAGACTGCCGGACGGCAGCCTCCTGAAAGAATCACAGCTCACTCCACTAGGGCTGTGGCTTCCACATGGGCCTTCAAGAACGAGGCTTCTGTTGACCAGATATGTAAGGCAGCGACTTGGTCTTCACTGCACACTTTTGCCAAATTTTACAAATTTGATACTTTTGCTTCTTCGGAGGCTATTTTTGGGAGAAAGGTTTTGCAAGCCGTGGTGCCTTCCATTTAGGTGACCTGATTTGCTCCCTCCCTTCATCCGTGTCCTAAAGCTTTGGTATTGGTTCCCACAAGTAAGGATGACGCCGTGGACCGGACACACCAATGTTGGAGAAAACAGAATTTATGCTTACCTGATAAATTACTTTCTCCAACGGTGTGTCCGGTCCATGGCCCGCCCTGGTTTTTTAATCAGGTCTGATGAATTATTTTCTCTAACTACAGTCACCACGGTATCATATGGTTTCTCCTATATATATTTCCTCCTGTCCGTCGGTCGAATGACTGGGGTGGGCGGAGCCTAGGAGGGATCATGTGACCAGCTTTGCTGGGACTCTTTGCCATTTCCTGTTGGGGAAGAGAATATCCCACAAGTAAGGATGACGCCATGGACCGGACACACCGTTGGAGAAAGTAATTTATCAGGTAAGCATAAATTCTGTTTTTATGGGAATTGAGCTGAATAGCGAATGGCAGTCCCTTTGAAAATTTGTCTATGGTCTCTCGTATATCTTTTATATCTGTCTTATACCCAACTTTAAGCGTAGCTTAGCGCTTAGTTAACTCCTTATATAATTGATATTTTATAGTGTATAGCATAGTTCTTCTTTGTGCAATAAAACTATCAGTTATCAATTTGATATCCTGACATCTGTCATGTCTATTTCTCCAACATTGGTGTGTCCGGTCCACGGCGTCATCCATAACTTGTGGGAATACTCTCTTCCCCAACAGGAAATGGCAAAGAGCACAGCAAAAGCTGTCCATATAGTCCCTCCCAGACTCCGCCCCCCCAGTCATTCTCTTTGCCGCTCTGAACAAGTAGCATCTCCACGGAGATGGTGAAGAGTATGTGGTGTTTAGTTGTAGTTATTTATTCTTCTATCAAGAGTTTGTTATTTTAAAATAGTGCTGATATGTACTATTTACTCTGAAACAGAAAGAGATGAAGAGTTCTGTTTAAAAGAGGAGTATGATTTTAGCAGCAGTAACTAAAATCGATTGCTGTTCCCACACAGGACTGTTGAGATGAGAGAACGTCAGTTGGGGGGAACAGTTTGCAGACTTTTCTGCTCAAGGTATGACTAGCCATTTTTCTAACAAGACTGTGTAATGCTGGAAGGCTGTCATTTTTCCCTCATGGGGATCGGTAAGCCATTTTCTTAGTCTCAAACAGAATAAAGGGCTTATTATGGACTGTAAACTGGTAGACACTGTTATGGGCTAAATCGATTGCTTTATTTAGGTATTATTTGCAGTTAGAAGTTGAATTTCACACTTTTATAACTTTGGGGAACGTTTTTTAACGTCAGGCACTGGTTAAGACAGCTTTCCAGTCAGGAAGGGCCTTTCTCTGTAGTAGGCAGAGCCTCATTTTCGCGCCATTACTGCACATTTACTTTTGAGAACAGTACATGCAGCTGCATGTGTGAGGGTCTGGATTTCACTGAAAAAGTTCCTAGAAGGCTTCATTTGGTATCGTATACCCCCTGGGATTGGTGAAGTCGCAGCAAAGGCTGTGGCTGGGACTGTAAAGGGGTTAAAATTGTAAACGGCTCCGGTTTCCACATTTTAAGGGTTAACAGCTTGAAATTTGGGGTGCAATACTTTGAATGCATTAAGACACTGTGGTGAAAATTTGGTAAAGATAGGATAATTCCTTCATAGTTTTTCACATATTCAGTAATAAAGTGTGCCCTGTTTAACATTTAAAGAGACAGTAACGTTTTTATTTTAAAACGGTTTTTGTGCTTTATTAACCAGTTTATGCCTGTTTAACATGTCTGTGCCTTCAGATAGTTCATGTTCTGTATGTATGGAAGCCAATGTGGTTCCCCCTTCCAACATGTGTGATAATTGTGCCATAGCGTCCAAACAAAGTAAGGACAGTACTGTCACAGATAGTAAAGTTGCCCAGGATGATTCCTCAGATGAAGGAAGTAGACATAGTTCTACATCATCTCCTTCTGTGTCTATACCAGTTACGTCCGCGCAGGCGACCCCTAGTACTTCTAGCGCGCCAATGCTTGTTACTATGCAACAATTGACGGCAGTAATGGATAACTCCATACCCTGATGCTTTTCCGATACCCAAGCGGGTGGCGGACATAGTGAATAAGGAGTGGGAGAAGCCAGGCATACCTTTTTGTCCCTCCTCCTATATTTAAAAAATTATTTCCTATGGTCGACACCAGAAAGGACTTATGGCAAATAGTCCCTAAGGTCGAGGGGGCAGTTTCTACACTAGCCAAACGCACGACCATTCCTATTGAGGACAATTGTGCTTTCAAAGATCCTATGGATAAAAAATTGGAGGGTTTGCTTAAAAAGATTTTTGTACAGCAAGGTTACCTCCTTCAACCTATTTCGTGCATTATTCCTGTCACTACAGCGGCGTGGTTCTGGTTCGAGGAACTGGAAAAGTCGCTCTGTAGGGAGACTCCGTATGAGGAAGTCATGGACAGAATTCACGCACTTAAGTTAGCTAATTCTTTTATTTTAGACGCCGCTTTGCAGTTAGCGAAGTTAGCGGCGAAAAATTCAGGTTTTGCTATTGTGGTGCGCAGAGCGCTCTGGCTAAAGTCTTGGTCGGCGGATGTATCTTCCAAGACAAAATTGCTTAATATTCCTTTCAAAGGTAAGAATGGGCCAGAATTTGGGCCAGAATTGAAAGAGATCATTTCAGACATCACCGGGGGAAAGGGCCATGCCCTCCCACAAGATAAGCCTTTCAGGGCTAAGAATAAGTCCAATTTACGTTCCTTTCGCAATTTCAGGAAGGGACCGGCTTCCAACTCTGCAGCCTCTAGACAAGAGGGTAACGCTTCCCAGACTAAACCATCTTGGAAACCAATGCAAGGCTGGAACAAGGGTAAACAGGCCAAGAAGCCTGCAGCTGCTACCAAAACAGCATGAAGGGGTAGCCCCCGATCCGGGACCGGATCTAGTAGGGGGCAGACTTTCTCTCTTCGCTCAGGCTTGGGCAAGAGATGTTCAGGATCCCTGGGCACTAGAAATAGTCTATCAGGGTTATCTTCTAGAATTCAAGGAACTACCCCCAAGGGGAAGGTTCCACATGTCTCACTTATCTTCAAACCAAATAAAGAGACAGGCATTCTTACATTGTGTAGAAGAACTGTTAAAGATGGGAGTGATACACCCAGTCCCAACTGTGGAACAGGGTCAGGGGTTTTACTCAAATCTGTTTGTAGTTCCCAAAAAAGAGGGAACTTTCAGACCAATTCTGGATTTAAAAATTCTAAACAAATTTCTCAGAGTTCCATCGTTCAAAATGGAAACCATTCGAACAATTTTACCTACAATCCAGGAGGGTAAATTTATGACTACCGTGGATTTAAAGGATGCGTATCTACATATTCCTATCCACAAAGATCATTATCAGTTCCTAAGGTTCGCCTTTCTGGACTAGCATTACCAGTTTGTGGCTCTCCCATTCGGGCTAGCCACTGCTCCAAGGATTTTCACAAAGGTGCTTGGGTCCTTTCTAGCGGTCCTAAGACCAAGGGGTATTGCAGTGGCACCTTATCTGGACGACATTCTAATCCAAGCGTTGTCTCTTTCCAAAGCAAAGGCTCATACAGACATTGTTCTAGCCTTTCTCAGATCTCACGGGTGGAAGGTGAACGTAGAAAAGAGTTCCCTGTCTCTGTCGACAAGAGTTCCCTTCTTGGGAACAATAATAGATTCTTTAGAAATGAAGATTTTCCTGACAGAGGTCAGAAAGTCAAAGCTTCTAAACGCTTGTCAAGTTCTTTACTCTATTCTGTAGCCTTCCATAGCTCAGTGCATGGAAGTAGTAGGGTTGATGGTTGCAGCAATGGACATAGTTCCTTTTGCTCAAATTCATCTAAGACCATTACAACTGTGCATGCTCAAGCAGTGGAATGGGGACTATACAGACTTGTCTCCAACGATTCAAGTAGACCAGATGACCAGAGACTCACTCCGTTGGTGGTTGACCCAGGATCACCTGTCCCAGGGAATGAGTTTCCGCAGACCAGAGTGGGTCATCGTCGCGATTGACGCCAGTCTATTAGGCTGGGGCGCGGTCTGGGATTCTCTGAAAGCTCAGGGTCTATGGTCTCGGGAAGAATCTCTTCTCCCGATAAACATTCTGGAACTGAGAGCGATATTCAATGCTCTTCGGGCTTGGCCTCAACTAGCGAAGGCCAGATTCATAAGATTCCAGTCAGACAACATGACGACTGTTGCTTACATCAACCATCAGGGGGGAACAAGGAGTTCCTTGGCGATGAGAGAGGTGTCCAAAATAATCAAATGGGCGGAGGATCACTCCTGCCACCTATCTGCAATTCACATCCCAGGAGTAGACAACTGGGAGGCGGATTATTTGAGTCGTCAGACTTTCCATCCGGGGGAGTGGGAACTTCACCCAGAGGTGTTTGCCCAGTTGACTCAATTATGGGGCATTCCAGACATTGATCTGATGGCGTCTCGTCAGAACTTCAAGGTTCCTTGCTACGGGTCCAGATCCAGGGATCCCAAGGCGACTCTAGAGGATGCGTTAGTGGCGCCTTGGTCGTTCAACCTAGCTTATGCGTTTCCACCGTTCCCTCTCCTTCCCAGGCTTGTAGCCAGGATCAAACAGGAGAAGGCCTCGGTGATTCTGATAGCTCCTGCGTGGCCACGCAGGACTTGGTATGCGGACCTGGTGAATATGTCATTGGCTCCACCATGGAAGCTACCTTTGAGACAGGATCTTCTAGTACAAGGTCCATTCGAACATCCAAATCTAGTTTCTCTCCAGCTGACTGCTTGGAAATTGAACGCTTGATCTTATCCAAGCGCGGATTTTCGGATTCAGTGATAGATACTCTGGTACAAGCCAGAAAACCTGTGACTAGAAAGATTTTTACCATAAAATATGGAAAAGATATATCTGTTGGTGTGAATCCAAGGGATTCTCATGGAGTAAGATTAAAATTCCCAGGATCCTCTCCTTTCTACAAGACGGTTTGGATAAGGGATTGTCAGCGAGTTCTTTAAAAGGACAGATTTCTGCTCTTTCTGTCTTGTTACACAAACGACTGACAGCTGTGCCAGATGTACAAGCTTTTGTACAGGCTTTGGTCAGGATTAAGCCTGTTTACAGACCTTTGACTCCTCCCTGGAGTCTAAATTTAGTTCTTTCAGTTCTTCAAGGAGTTCCGTTTGAACCCTTACATTCCATAGATATCAAGTTACTATCTTGGAAAGTTCTGTTTTTGGTTGCTATTTCTTCTGCTAGAAGAGTTTCTGAATTATCTGCTTTGCAGTGTGATCCACCCTATCTGGTGTTCCATTCAGATAAGGTGGTTTTGCGTACCAAGCCTGGTTTTCTTCCAAAAGTAGTTTCCAACAAGAATATTAACCAGGAAATAGTTGTTCCTTCTTTGTGTCCGAATCCAGTTTCAAAGAAGGAACGTTTGTTACACAATTTAGATGTAGTCCGTGCTTTAAAGTTCTATTTAGAAGCAACAAAGGATTTCAGACAAACTTCTTCTTTGTTTGTCGCTTATTCTGGTAAGAGGAGAGGACAAAAAGCTACTGCTACCTCTCTTTCTTTCTGGCTGAAAAGCATCATCCCATTGGCTTATGAGACTGCCGGACGGCAGCCTCCTGAACGAATCACAGCTCACTCTACTAGGGCTGTGGCTTCCACATGGGCCTTTAAGAACGAGGCTTTTGTTGATCAGATATGTAAGGCAGCGACCTGGTCTTCTCTGCACACTTTTGCCAAATTCTACAAATTTGATACTTTTGCTTCTTCGGAGGCTATTTTTGGGAGAAAGGTTTTGCAAGCCGTGGTGCCTTCTGTTTAGGTAACCTGATTTGCTCCCTCCCTTCATCCGTGTCCTAAAGCTTTGGTATTGGTTCCCACAAGTTATGGATGACGCCGTGGACCGGACACACCAATGTTGGAGAAAACAGAATTTATGCTTACCTGATAAATTACTTTCTCCAATGGTGTGTCCGGTCCACGGCCCGCCCTGGTTTTTTAATCAGGTTTGAAAAATTTCTTTCTCTATACACTACAGTCACCACGGCACCCTATAGTTTCTCCTTTTTTTCTCCTAACCGTCGGTCGAATGACTGGGGGGGCGGAGCCTGGGAGGGACTATATGGACAGCTTTTGCTGTGCTCTTTGCCATTTCCTGTTTGGGAAGAGAGTATTCCCACAAGTTATGGATGACGCCGTGGACCGGACACACCGTTGGAGAAAGTAATTTATCAGGTAAGCATAAATTCTGTTTTTATTAGCCATATAATATAAGCAGTCATCATAGGAGGTGGCCTCTTGATGTTAAAAGGACAGTATACACCCATTTTCATATAACTGCATGTAATAGACACTACTATAAAGAATAAGATGCACAGATACTGATATGAAAATCCAGTATAAAATGGTTCAAAAACGTACTTAGAAGCTTTCAGTTTAGCTCTGTTGAAAAGGCAGTTGGAAAGCCCACTGCAAGTGGGAAATAAGACACTCCCCCCTCCCCCTTTTTTTGCATATGAAAAGACCCTTTACACAAACAGGAGCAAGCTGGAGAAGGTAGCTGACGGTATTCACATAAAGCTTTGGGGCTTGGTTAGGGGTCTGAAAATCAGAGCATTGTTATTTAAAAATAAGCAAAATTATACATTTAAAAAAAAAAAAAAAACTTTATGGGCTTTATAAATAGATAATCTACAAAACATTTATGCAAAGAAAAAATGAGTGTATAATGGCCCTTTAAACAGATTGCTTAGTATCAATCCCCATTATTATATTTTTCAAATATCTTGTACCACTGTCAGCGGCCTAGATGGTAGGACAGGAGCTATGATGAGACTTATTATGGTTGTATTTTTGTAATTTTTCTGTGAAAACATGCCCCTTTTTACATTATTTGATGTACCTGTATTGGTAGCATGTTGTGTATACTGTCGTGCTCTTTGTCTATACTTGCTATTTTACCTCAGTTAAAAAAATAATAATAATATATATATATATATATATACAGGGAGTGCAGAATTATTAGGCAAATGAGTATTTTGACCACATCATCCTCTTTATGCATGTTGTCTTACTCCAAGCTGTATAGGCTCGAA